>NW_022145594.1:26561107-26728607 GCF_000002235.5 Strongylocentrotus purpuratus | reverse complement strand
TCTCTCTCTCAATTCCACAGGTAAATAAATTTAAAATAAATTGGAGAAAGTTAATGACTTAAAATGTAATTTTTATTTACAGAATTTATACCCAATAACATGTAATGGTGGAAAACAATAAATATACAAGGGAATTCTTTGTCCAGTCTTTGAAGGGTTTGACATTCATAACTGTGCTTCACAAAGTTAGGATAAAATGACATTCATCTAAATGCTGGAAATGCTTTATTTTCAATTACTTACGAGTTTTAATTCAGTATCTTGATGTAAGAGAGTTCAAAAGAGTGATCCTGATTCCAAAACAAATATGACATATGAATAAAGCAAGAAAATAGAATTACAATAAAGCTTGTGGTATCTTTCTTTGATTAAAAATGTTGCAATCCTAACCATGGTAACTAGAAATCATATCATCTTGTTTTCATTCTTTTTGCCAAACAAGTCTCAAGACAGGGGTAGAAATAAGAGTTAAACAACAATTTTTATTATTAACAGTAAAACAAATGAAAAATGTCATTGTGTGTTGACATAATAAAACATTAATGCACAAAGTAAAATGGGCACGGTCCATTGCCAAGTGTGAATTCCTTGTGAGGGGTGATGATGCGATCACTATGGAGGATAACTGGTAACCACGGCAACCACTTTTGTTGAAACAAGACGCAGTGGTAACTTTGTGGCTCTGAAGGCATGTTTCCACTATTGAAAAACAATGTTTATAAAATGTGTCCTTTTTCAGTTCCTTAGCAGGAGTGATCGAGTGAGGATTCTATTCAGCCTCTTCCGTTTCCTCGGCAACGGGTGATACGGGCGCTTGCTCCTCCCCTCCTTCTGCTGGCTCCTCCGTCTGCTCCTGTGTCTCCCCGTCTCCCTCGGCAGCAGGAGCAGCATCTCCTTCTCCCTCTGCTGCCGGTGCAGCTCCGTCACCTTCTGCTGCTTGCTCTGTTGAATAGGAACATTTGGAGAACGCACGTTATAATTAAAACACTTTCAAAATAATAAAGAAATGTTAGAAATAAGAGAGCATACTCCACTGACATAATTAATGTTGTTTTCAACAATATTTATCAAGTCTGACATATCAATAAATTATGCTTGCTCTGTTGAATAGGCATTATAAAAACAATATCAAAATAATGAAAAGAATTGTAAAAATATGAAAGCATGCTTCGTTGAAAGAATTATTGTTGTTTTCAAAAATCATCTTTAAATCTGACATATCAATAAATAAATGTATGTTGATAGGACAATGTTACGTGAATTTTTGTTTGTTTGTTGAAGAGGGATTTATTTAAAATGGAGAAAAAAAACTGGGACAAGAATCTAATATGAATTCAATCATGTACTTGTAATTCTTAATCTAAATTCTTTTGTATGCACCAAAGTAGAATGCTTTAGTAAAATAACTGAAATGAAAACATGAATAAATGAACAGAAATTCTGAAACAAATTTTATCAAGTACAAATTAAGAACCTACCTCCTTCTCCTCCTTCCGCCGCTGGCTCTGCTCCCTCCCCGGCTGCTTCATCTCCCTCGGCTCCTTCTGCTCCTTCCTCCCCCTCAGCCTGCTCCCCTTCCTCAGCCTGCTGCTGGGCAGCTATGGCTTCCTCGGCGGGGTTGTACTGGCTGACGGCCTGGATGGCCCCCGCCCTCCACTTGGGTACTGTGACGGTCTGGGCCTCCTCTTCTTCTTGGTCTCCACTCAGGGGTTGCTCGACGGGGACGTACTGGCCGTGCTGCTCGCAGCCGATGTCGAAGACGTACTTGCCCTTGCCTTGGGGCTATTGCCAACAACAAAGAAAATCGAAATTGAAAACTGGGTTAAGGTTTCCTCAGGAATTGTTTTTTCATCAAGTAATGTAATCTATAGACAAGAGATTGCCAAACAGGTCAAACAGTTAAATACATGTATGGTGTCATCAAAAGAAGTAATCTTCATGGGTTGCTTCAATTTTGTAAATGGACATATCCCTGATCTTGTGGTTGCAAACACTCAAATGTATTCAAACAATGATGACTAAAGTTTAACAACAAAATAATTCAATTATCTCGAGACCTACCTGATCAGCCACCCACATTCCCTGGTATCTGTGGTTGGCGTGGATGAGTTCACCGGCCCCTTCCCTCTTGCCGCTGACCCATGACCCCACGTATTTTGAACCTGTGTCCTTGTAGGTGTAGACGCCCTGCCCGTGCCTCAAGTGGCTCTGCCATTCACCCTCGTACATGTCACCGTTAGGGTAAGTGTAGACTCCGTAGCCGTGTCTCTGGTCGTCAACCCAGCTCCCTGGAAAATGAAATGGAGACTGAATATTATTCATATTCATATTCAAGGAGGGACTCTTACTCATGAATGATTCATATTAGGGTTGTAAATTCATGAATAATCAACAGTACGTACAAGGATGAATAATTCAAACATGTGATGCTAGGGGTAGATTATACTTCCGTCTTTGGTCTTACTTACTGGAATCAAATATTACATGAATATTTAAATGCAATTTAGTTTAGCTCATGAATAATTTAGATCAGGATTTCGATCTGATGAATAATAGTAAATTCAGGGAAAAAAGAAGGTTACAACAAATAAAATAAAACATGTGAAGTGATCATCTTTAACCCATTTACCGGAACCTACATTTTGGAATATTCTTCAATATTCATCATTGACACATTAGACTGAAAGAAAAAATCTATCAGAAATCAAAGTACCGGTATACAGTTAAAGCGAAAACTGGCAATAAACAATCCAATCATTCCCACTAATTGTAAATCAGATCGTTCTATTATTCAATAATGGTATGTTGTTATTTTGTTTATTTGTTTTCCAAACACAAAGAGACTTTTTAGATTCATGTTTTGTCAGGTGAATAAATGGTTGTTAAGCCAAATACCAATCGCAGAAGTGAAAAGAAACTTTATTTATTCTGCTTTTTATACATTTCTTTACTTATCACAACAATTATTAAAATGTCACTCAATGATAGGGACATTACGCTTTGCTTACCTTCATATATTGAGCCATCGGGATAGATGAACTTCCCTGAACCATGTTTCTTGTTCTGTTTGTAGTCACCAATATATCTTGCTCCATTCTTGAATTTGTACACACCCTATACCAAACAAAGAAGAAGAAAAAAAAAAAGGGGGGGGGGTAATTAATTAGTTGGACAGACTGTCTAGTTTGAAGAAGAAGAAGAAGAAGAAGAAGAAGAAGAAGAAGAAGAAGATGACGAAGAAGGAGAAGAAGAAGTAGAAGAAGAAGAAGAAGAAAAAGAAGAAGAGATGGAAGAAGAAGAAAAGAGAAGAGAAGAGAAGAAAAAGAAGAAGAAGAAGAAGAAGAAGAAGAAGAAGAAAAAGAAGAAAAAGAAGAAAAAGAAGAAGAAGAAGAAGATGAAGAAAAAGACGAAGATGAAGAAGAAGAAGAGAGGGAAGAAGAAGAAGAAGAGATGTATAGTTGACATAATAATATATAATTCAAATATTGCAAGTAAACTATGAATTATACACTTATTTTTCTTATTCTTGAATCGAGTAGAAAATTATTTATTCATCAATACCATTTCACAAAAGCGTAAAACACTAAAGGGTACTGTCATTTCAAAATGACTGCATGGCAAAAGTTAGTAAAAAGCAATCTTCACCTGCTAAAGATAAAAATTATCAAAGCATGAAGCTTACCCCTCCATGGCGTTTTCCATGCTCATACGACCCATCGTACATGTCACCATTTGGCAGCGTTGCTTTCCCTTTGCCATGACGCTCCTCTTTGGCATTCCTTTCTCCTTCATATTCCTGCAAAAAAACAAAAAGAAAACATATTGTAAGAAACCTGTTGTATACCACTTGATATTGGTATATTTATCACATAGTCTACCAAGAATATACTGAGTAGACACTCTATAGATCTACCACTATGGAGAAATTGACAGACTTTCAACATTCTGGTAGTAAAGTACAGACAAAAAGAAAGATTCATCTTTAAATAATTGGTTTAGAAACTACCTTGAGAATTTTTATGAGGACTAGAAATGTAAATTCTTGACATCAAGCCAAAGTATTGTACAATTTGAGTGCAGTAATGGGATAGGTGGGCATTCTGATAGGCAATATCAAATTTAAAAAATGCCAGCATAGACATAGTCAGAGTAGAGTCTAGGCTTAGGCCGATGAAAGTTGATCTCATGGTTCTCGTCAGCGCCCGCATCAAATTTTGCTCGCGTACCACAAAAGTTCAAAACTCATCGCTGACGAAATTCCCGCGTCAAAAAGTCCAGATATGAAATTGCCGCCTCAAAAAATCAACAATATTTTCGATTGGCTGCCGCGTGTGGCCCATGTGACACGCGTCCATGGCGATGTCTGCCAAGTCGATCGCTGATTCGTCTAAAGTAGCGGGCGGCATAATATGCCGTCCGCTACTTTAGCTGCCTATCGCGTAGGCCAGGAATAGTCTGCGGCTAGACACGGGGCGAATGTTTTGCCTCACGCCGTACTCCGGCTTCCCGCTACCGTACCAGGTGGGAGCTAACGCGTATTAAACTGTTCAGTGCATTGTGTACGTTGCCCAATATACTAGCTCAGGACAGCAATTCATCTGTACTATTTATCGATCGCTTTTGGCTGCACTGTCAGTCAAAATGATTCTTTCACTTTGTGTGACTCAGGGCAGCAGATTTGAGCAAAAACTGTCAACACAGAAGTTATGACATTTTAAAGGTACTGTGTAAGAGTGTAGGAGAGTACAATACAAAAGTGCTAAGTTTAATGAGGTGAAATGGTAAAAGAATTGTCAGATAATAATTAGAAGAAAGTTAAGATACCTACTTACAATAAAAAGAATATGAAGGAAAGTACTTGTGAGAAGATAGAAGAAGAAGAACAAGAAGAAGAACAAGCAAGAAGAAAGAGCAGAAGAACAAATAATATGAAGCAGACTGAAGACAAACAAAGAAAGATGTATATCGCTATATCATCAAGTTCATAATTTAATACCAGTATAATAAAACAGGGCCTTAAGTTTAAGTCAGAAACGAGACAGTATAAATGAAAATGAAATGAAATGAAGATGGTGTCACAGAAACCCAAATATCACAGAAAATTTGGAAGAAATAGTCATTGGAGTATGATATTGGTGTAAGAGCGTTACATGTATAATGTACAAGACTCGATACCCTCGACAAGTTCTATTGGTTTGTATATGAAAGATGAATTTGGATCAAAATCCCTCATTCAAATTCAAAATATGCCCGCGAGAACATGAAATCAAAGTCAGATGAAAGATGAAAGTTGATCTAAATCCCTCATCAAAATCTCAACAAGGCCTGACGAGAACCATGAGATCAACTTTCATCGGCCTTAGTAAGTAGGCTACTAATACTAGTCTACTAATGAGTGTCTACTGTCTTGGTCTAACTCTCAGTATTTCTGCCATCCTCTTTCTCATCGCAAAGGCCAGGGTTTACCTGATGAAAGCATTGTGGGCATTTAAATCTTGCTGCAAATATATCAATTTCTTTTGAATTTTAATACACAGCCCGATAAACATTCTTCTTCTCAATCTCACTTTCAGTTCTTCTTCTTCTCTTCTCCAGATGTGCAGACCCGACTCGAGTCCTCCTGCTTGAGTCCTTCTTCTTCTTCTCCTCCCGGGTCGCCTTCTTCATCTTCTTCGGGAGTATTTCTCCAGCTTCTTCTTCTTCTTCTCCTCCTATTCCATCTTCTTCCCCTTATTTTTTCTTATCCTCTGTTGATTGTCGAATATCAACAGACAACGCACTCATCTCAAAGATCCATCATCAACAAAGACTTAGCCGACACTAAATTGAACGTATGGGACCGCACCATTTGCAAAAATTAGCAAGCTTGCAACAAAATAACATGAAAACAGCTTTACAAATGTAAAAGTATGAAAATTACTTACTCCTAAATATGGGCCATGCTCTTCTTCATCATAATCTGAGCCTAGATCAGACATTTTGTGAGTTGATATGTGATAATATGACAAAATTTAAGACAGTATTATCGCTGGATCTCTCGTTCTTCAGGTGTTCCCGTTGCTATGCAAAGCTAATTGACGGTCGCGAAGGGAATGTGTTATTGTAAAAATGGGATCACTCATTTGAATTTGGCTTTCAGTTTTCCTTTTTTGATTATTATCTTACATAAATCAAATACATTTTAATTATTTAATGAAGAATAATATTTGAAAACATCGATTTTTATTCATATATAAAAAATAATTGTCTATTCCCATCATAAATTTTGTTACACACCCCTATTTGATTTTGGAACAATCTAAACCAAAACGATTATACATTGATTAGGCGGAGAGGGCGCTACGGAGAAAAATCTTTGAGCTCATTGGATTTTGCACATTTTAACCTGTCCAGTGGTGTAGGTAGAAAGGGGTACGGGGTGGGGGAGGTGGAGGGGGGGGGGGGAGGTGGAGGGGGAGGGTACATCCCCTAACGGCCTAGTCAATCGCCCCTCATATTTTGACCATTTAATAAAGTGTTTTTTCAATCAGGTTGTCATGAGAGTATTTTAATTACATTATTAAAATTGTATTTTGAAAAAGGCGTCAACTTTATGAAAACAAAGTATCGGAAACCGCAAAATGCCCAAATATATATTAAATATAACTTTAGGTATTTTGATCATTTTATATTATCGCCCCGTTTGCTCGCAACAATTCGAAACAGCATAGTTTCAGGCAGGCGCGTACGCAGGATTTTTTTCAAGGGGGGGGGGGGGGGGGAGTTAACATTTATAAATCGGTCCGAAAATTTCGCAACGACTCAGCCAGCCGCTGAATAAGCGGGGGGGGGGGGGGGGGGGGGGGGGTGGGGGGTGGGGGGGGGGGGGGGGGGGGGTAAGAGGAAACTTTTTTTTTTTTTTTTGGTCTCGAAATTTGGAAATTTGACATTTTGCTCAGTTGGGGGGGGGGGGGGGTAAGGTCACCTTTTTTAGGTCGGCCGTACGTGGGCATAATTTCATTTTTTTTTTTTTTTATTTATTTTTTTTTTTTTTGCGTAAGCGCCTGGTTTCAGGCAGCCAGGCCCGTGTATATTTTCACGAAGTGACGGTAGTGAATGAAAATCGCATACAATTTGCGTGCGGATTTTCCTCACTACCGTCATTTCGTGAAAACAGGAACGAATTATGATGATGTTCGGGCACCTCGCTGTCCGAATAATAGCATGATTCGGGCAGCGTGGCGCCCGAATATAATAACCTTATTTGTATATCGAAATGAAAATGTAAACCACAATCTAGCGTCTGTTTCCCTCTCGTTCGCTTCACTTCTTGCAACATATATACAAAAAGATGATTCCTGGCAACAATAAGGTGACGGAACATATAATTTTACATTTTATTTGTATATTGATAAATAAATAATATTCATGCCATAATACAAGTTTTCGCTTGCTCGCTTTGTTTGGTATCCGAGTAATACATTTTAGGGCAAGAGGCCCTCACGGCCTCAACGCGAAAACGGTCAGTTCGTCTATGTGTACATGTACATACCACAAAATTGGAAAACACAGAACTCGAAAATATCAGAACTGGAAAATATGTTCCAGTTTTGTGATAGTACGAGGGATGGAAAACAAATCCTCTTTGATAAATTTTAGATTGAGGGGACTCGAAACTTTTTAACTCCTAAAAGGGTGCCGTGACTACAAAAAGAGTTGAGAAATGCTGATCTAATAGACTAAAAACTAGTGCCCCCTTGATTTCTGACTGAGCCCACGCTACGCTGCATGCTTGTATTTAACGATGGCTTAGATCTTTGTCTGCTCCCCCACTCTCATTTTCCTTTATATTACAAAGTACATTAAACTTGGCAAAAAATCACGGGTACGATAATTGTTATTTAATAATACAATAATGTACATATTGTTTTGTATATAATCAATAAAGACAGACTTTTACATATAGGATATATTTTAACAGAGGTCAAAGTTGATGTTCCTTCCAAAAGGGTTGGCACTTGACAGCTACGTTCGAAATGATGAAGTTGGTGGTCTCATAATGTTTTCCATTTTATTGTAAATGTTATGATTTTCATCCATCAAATCCCCAATTTTTACTATTAATAATAATATCAATGTAAGTTTATATTATGTATGGTCTCTAAACAAGTTTCATCCTTGAGATTGTTCATATTAATATTGAGAGAATCGTATAGGCTTTATACTATTTTATACGGGTATCGGCCTATATTTTTTCTCCTCATCTTTTTTTTTTAACTTCTTGTTCTTGTTTTTGTCTTGTTGTTGTTCTTCTTTTACTACTACTACTTCTTCTTCTTCTTCTTCTTCTCCTCCTCCCCCTTCCTGCTCTATTTTCCTTTTTCTTCTCTTACTTCTTCTTCTTCTTCTTCTTCTTCTTCTTCTTCTTCTTCTTCTTCTTCTTCTTCTTCACTTTTTAGTTTTTTTCTCTCCAATCTGTTGATTCTTAATTCGTCTTTATCCGTTCCTTCTTCCTAGAATGCTTTCTGCTGTAATTATATAGATTATAAATAGAATAGTAAATAGGGGCTTAACAGTTGGTTTCAAATGTTGTGCTCCTAATAATATTCTAAGAAACATAGGGCCTATATAGGGGACAGGAAAGACTCCTCTGGAAATTGCATACAAAATATATACAAGAGCTTTCATTAAATATTGCAACCATCGAATAATAAGAGGGAGAGAGATTTTAGGGATGGAGGGAGGAAGTGATCGAGGGAAAGAGAGAGAGAGAGAGAGAGAGAGAGAGAGAAAGAGGGGGGGGGGGGGGGAAGGAAGGGACACACAGAGAGAGATTTTGATTTTTTTAAAATGTCTAAATCCACCTGGAAGCTGATGACTTATATGGAATGCATAAAAACATAGCGAGAGAAAGAGATATAGATAGGAAGAGAGAGAGAGAGAGAGAGAGAGAGAGAGAGAGAGTATTTGGACGCTGTGGGGAGACATTCCACAGCAGAAAAATATTACTTGTAACAAAATCAATTAATAGTTATCGCACAATAAAGCCTTATTATAGCTGTCAGTAGTTAGAACTATTTTTCAAAAATGATAAATTAAAGCAGAAAGGGACTCGATTTATAGATGGGAGAAGAGATTAAGAGAGGGGTGACGTTAGGTGTTTTATTCTTTTTTTTTTCTTTCGGGGGAGGGGGGGGGGGGCGGGTGCACTCACTCACCAGGACCCATGCACCTGATTTTGTACACATCTGGCATAACGCCTTTGAGGGCCCATCCCCTTTTTATGATGACGATGATGATTATTATATAATATGTTTATACAATATACATTGTGTATAAAAAAAATGATCATCCGTACGTACAAGTAACAATTGTTTCGAAAATCGAAATCCAAGCAGAAGTCTATAATTATGTTCATAATATGTTGCTTATCATCTACGAAAATTTGTCCCCCCCCCCCCTCATTCAACTATAAAATCCTTGATTGATCTGCGTCTGCTAAAATAAGGAGATGATAAGTAAGAACTATATTTATTGTAGTTCTCTAGCTTGTCTAGGTAAATACAAGAATTGAAAGTAAATATTGTATTGGGCTACTTGTCCATTCAGAATTTTGTAGGGATTCAAAGTACACACTGATCATACAAAATTAATGTGGTAGTTGTATTTACATAAAAAGACACTCCCTTCGTTGCTTGATTTGTGAGCATTATACTTAGTACAGGCATAGACCTAGGTCTATGGTACAGGCGATAATAGGTAGCGAACAATAGCCGAGACCACACACATATCCGTAACACTCGGTACCCTACCCAGCTAGCGATAGAGCACGTACTCATCTGTTGCTAAGCAATCGAACGCGAGCTGCCACCCAAGGCATTACATCACCGCTCCGTATATCGTACACCGGAGGAGCGGCGCGCGCCCGGTCGACAATACGTTGAAAATATAGATTTTGTGTTGCGCATAGCTCTGCGCAATGCAAGCTACTAAATATTCAATTGCAAAATAAATTAGTTCAGTGCGAAGCAAAATGGCGCAGTCCACAATAATGAATTGGAGCCTCACAGTAAAACATATTTCACTAATTCTTGCCGTATTAAGTTCATTTTTACAGAGTACATTATGCTTATATCAAGAAGGACAAATAGCTACTGATGATGTAAGTTGATAAGACAAATTTTCCCTTCTATTTGTTGTCATCTGCGTGTGTTTTTGTCTGACTCTGTCTGACTGAAAAGTGAGTGACTCTGACTGAGCCTGACTGAGACTGAATTGAGATTGAGGATTAGATGAATGACAGTGACACACTGACTGAACTTATAGCTGCAGTGCCAGTGCAGTGCAGTCACATATGAGATATGAATTATGATATGGAAATCACTTTGCCTTGTAAGTTGTAGGTCTAGACATTGATTACAAAAGACATTGCATGTCAAATGAATGCCCATGATCTGAAGAAAGTGAAACATTTCCTAAATTAATATCTAACTAGGTAGACCTAGGTCTAACTTAGAATCTAACAGTTAGACCTAGACTCTAGACCCAAAGTTAGACTCTAGATCTAACTTAGATCTAAGTTAGATTCTATGTTATGTGACCATAATCACTGACACTAGATCTAGGGGCGCTGGTCCGAGAATAAGGATCGTCTTCATAAACGAGGATCGTCTTCTTTAACACGGACAGATGCGTCCTCAAAAATAAGGACCGTCTGCGAAAATTTGTTTGTACAGAGACCTTGGCTTCACGTTATGAGCAATAAATCCTTGGGAAGACGGACAACCCATAAAAGTAGACGGTGAACTAGGGTTATTTCCCCCCGGGGAATCCATTTTTGGCATCGCCAGCGGGCCGTTCTGTAACATGAAACCCCCAGAGCGCCGATGAAAAAAACGTCCTCGAAAATGCAGACGACCCTTATTTTGAGGACGCATTTTGTCCTCGTTTATGAGGATTTCCTTGTTTATGAGGACGATCCTCATTCTCGGACCAGCGCCCCTACTGCTGAATCAGACATTGATTGATTTAAAATTAAATCTTGGCACCCCCCCCCCCCCCCAGAGCTACCAAGTGTCACGCATTATGCGTGACAGTCACGCAGAGACGCCAAGTTCAAAGATCGGCAATGCGTGACATTTTCATGATTCGGCGCGCAAGTGCGCGTGCGAGGATATAACACACGTATAAGGTATAGATCTAGCGTTTTTTCACAATCTAGTGCGCACATCGTGCGTAAGAGCATTTTCAGACCCTCGAAATGCGTGATGTCATGCCTAATGCTTGATACTTAGTAGCTCTGGTCACGCATCGAGGGTCTGAAGATGCTGTCACGCATCAATTGCTAGACTACGTTGCGCTTTGACCTTAACACAACGTACGCGACAACCAGATGCTGGTGATTGTACGTCACGGACAGATACAGATACAGGCCGACCGCCACGAGGCCTCAGCTAGCTCCTTGCAGGGCTTGTGTACATGCAGGCGGCCAGCTATCACGTCTTGTCATGCGCGCGTGTGCGATTTCGAAACGTACACTAGATCTATACGCTATACGTACCATATACCCTCGCCCCCGCACAGAGTCATGAAAATGTCATGCATAGCTGATCTTTGAGCTTGGCATCTCTGCCCCTCCCCCTAATAAAAGAAACCCAAATCATACAAACTGGGCACTTCGATGATGCGTAACCATAGGCAGTACTGGGTGCTGATCCGAGAACGAAGATCGTCCTAATATAGATACGATTACAAGGCTATCCTCGTAAAACGGGGACAAATCACGATTAAAAACAAAAAAAGTTTTTTTCTCTTCGTTTTACGGGTGTAGGGTTCCCGATGCTTGCGCTGGCAATGCAAAAAAAGGATTCTGCGTAATAAAATACCCCCAGTTCACTGTCTGTTTTTATGGGTTGTCCGTCTTCCCAAGGATTTATCGTTCATAACATGAAAGTCCCTGTGCAAAGTTAGTGTAAAATGTGGAAGGAGCATCAACATGGAATCTTTTTTTTGCATCCCCGGCGCGCGGATCGAAAATAAGAATCGTCCGTGAAAAATGCAGACTATCCTTTTTTTTAGGATGCGTCTGTCGGCGTTTACGAAGACGATCCTCATTTATGCGACGATCCTTATTCTCGGACAGGTGCCCCAACTGATAGGCGATTAAAGCAATGGCACATTATTTTTGGCTTTTTAGTTGTTTTATTTGGGCAAGAAAATGAATGGTGAAAAATTGCGTTCAAGGAAAAAAAAGTGTCTTCAATTTTATGTTGGTTTGTGTAACAGGCAAACATGTTTGCATTAGACTACTTGCTGGGGCTGACTGACAGTCCAAAATGTTTGCCTAATTACATGTACTGTACATGAAAGGCTAAGGCAATGCACATCTAATAGCTTGTCTAAATACATGTACAGTACAGTACATGCATGTCCAATTATCCAATATGCATTAATATGCAAGGAAGGTAAAGCTACATACACTGTACTCTACATGTAGGTATAGTAGATCTTATGAGAAAACTTATTATAGCAGACAAATGAATGATTTGCCATTAATTATTGAATATTAACAATTGCCTGAAGGCTGACCTTTTCAAAAAGTTTATATGGTTAGCATTAAAACAAAATGACTTGCAATAGCCATTGTCGTGGAAAGGTTATACATTTTGAATAGCATACAATGTATTCTCCCATTTTTCTCTTATCTACAGAATTGGATATTTTTAGCCAGATTTTGTTTTCTGTCAGACATTGGCAGATTACGATTTGAAGTCCAATATCCCCAGGTAAGAAAAACTTATTTACTCTAGAAGATTCATTTCTTTTTTGGTTTGTTTGTTGTTTTGCCACCATGATTTAGCCAGTTAACAACTTTATGGTTTATGTTCTGAATATAATTTCAGTTACGATGTCCATAATTACTTTGTTCATGTTTTATCAGTCACAGGCCAAAAAAGCATCTTGATATAAATGGAACTAAGAACCTGAAACAAGATGTATATTTCCCCAAAATTATTGTTGATGTTGTTGCTGTTGTTATTATTATTGATGTCATCATTATTATCATTATAATATGATAGTTAAAAATTAGTGCAGTGCCCTCGTGTACTTGATTTCTTATGTATTTACTGCCATGCTATTTTCAAACAAAAATTTGAAGTATTTGCTAGTAATATAGTAGTACCTGTCAACCCGATACTTAATTGACATCAAATATTTTCTTTTTCTCTCATCCAGTCCTTTCAAACCCAGAACCTTATACTATACTACGACGAGCCAGATCAATGGCCGTCGGTCTACCCGTTAGATACAGCACCGTTACAGGTAAGTCCAATTGCTTTCTGATGTCTTTCAACTTCATCATCAACTCATCCTGTTTGTTGCCAAAAATAATAAGAAATGCAGTACAAGAGTTATTTTTCTTGATGGTAACCAGCTGATACATGTCTGACGTATAAAGCTCTATTAAATCTGTGAACTTGATGGAATCACAGAGAACACCAAAAATTAATCATGATTTTGGTAAAATTTACTATGTATGGGGGCATTTATCATCATTGTATTGTGGTGTGTGTGTGTAGTAGACGGTGTGCCCACCTACATTGTACATGCTGATATATTTAAAACTAATATTGCTCCTGATATTATCATTGTTATTGTTTATTTAATCATTACCAGTATTACATTTTCTAAGTTAGTTTCATTATTTCTTCCCGCAGACATGCCTTGAGAAAGAATCCGTCTTGAAACCAGAGAACCACCAAGTGGTGAACCTCACCACCAGCTACGTATGGTCAGGATGTGCCCTCCTGGAAACCGAGAGCACCAGTGACTGGAGACGGCTCTTTGGTGACACGCACTACTTTGACTGCAAGGGTGGACGCAGCTTCCGCTCCGTCAGGGACAGGTGGTGGTATATCGTCATCTCAAACTGCAACGCTGGGCAGGTAAGACCTCCGATGGTTCTTGGCTCTTGCCAGTTTTTAGAATAAAAAAGAACGGTAAGCGTTTTGGAAGCGCAAAGGGACGTTATATACTGTGATATATTATATGCGCTATATATACAAGAACTGAATATAAGGTGCCTCTGAAATCTTTGAGAAATGTCCTGCAATACAGGTGGTTCCATGTCGTGTCTAGTGAACTGCAGCACTTGACAGGTAGGATCAGAAAGGGTTCTTGCCCTAGCTAGTACTTTTGCTACTGCTGCAATTTATTTCATCAAAGATTTTAGCTTAAAGCTTAGGGTTACGGATGCAATTGGATTTAGGATAACGTACATGTGCATGCACTAGGCCACAACAAATCTGGTATCGTTTTTACCGTTATTTTATGTGTTAAGTTGTGTACCAGTAAATTATTTTTTAATTTAATTCAACTTTTCATATCTTCTTCAGGGGTGCTGATGAATTATAAGCTGACTATGACCAATGGAGAGGACTGGTGGTACAAGCATTTTTCTGCGGATCAGTTTGGTAAGTGTCACATAGAGTTACTTGTCAATGCCTTTAACCCATAGCAGTTACAGTAGTCCCCCAAAGAATCAAAAGTGTTTTGAATTGATGCAAAATTCATATCATTGCGAAGGGGAAGCCTTACTGATTAACTTCCCTCTTCAAATATGCAGTAATCATCTTTAAAAAAAAATTTTATTTTGAGATCCAGATTTTCTGCCTTCAGCGGTCCTCTGTAGAGCATCAAGATTTGAGATGTCACATGCGAGACACAGCTAGCCGCGAAGCATTTAACGCCTTTCCATGATATCTTTATGAATTTTCAGCAAATTATTCGTGTTTTTCAAGAGAAAAACTTTTCATCTATATATAACTTGTCTAAAATTATATGTTGTCTTGAATTTTCTTCGGAGGACTACTTTAAGGGTCAGCTTTTTATGATTTAAAAAAAAAAGAAATTTTTTGATCCAAAATGCTCTGAATTATAAATTGTACACCTGTACATGATGAGCAGAAAGTAGAATAATCACTTGGAAATATGAGTCTGTTTCTGTTGTGCCATTATTGGTGTATTTTTCTTACATTATGTGACAACATTGCTTTACAATTCAACAATTTCAATGCCTATTTAAAATGTTGTAGTACATATAAGTGGACACTTTTAATCTTCATTAATTCCTTATGTTTTCTCTATGAATTATTCGTCTTTTTGCTTACAGGTATCTTAGCAACTGACATTGCCTTTCTATTCTTGTTCATGGCCCTATTTGGATGCTCTGCCTACGTTGCAAGTAAGTGCATCCGCCTAATTATTTACCATGTACATTACATAGCTACCTAGTCTACATGTAAACTACTATGTTGATTTTTAGAAGTTTTTTTGATGATTTGTATTTTTTTATGTTACCTGCGCTGCATAACCTGCATTGACCTTTAATCAGGTCATATCCTGGGCTTTTCTTACTGTGCTCTCCTTTTCTTTGTATGCCTTTCACTGCGTCATAATGTATCTGTTCCTCTTTATTGCTGTAGTATCAATAAAGTGAAGTACCAACAATATGCTATAGTTTGTGACCCTCAATCATTGGATTCTGTCTGTTAAAGATACTACAGTATGTCCCTTTTGCAGCCAACATCAAATTCTGTAGAATTTCATAGGAATTATGAATATGTCATGTATGTCCTATCTGTGAAATTGAAACGTTAATATTCAAATTATGCAAGGAAACCCGTTTACTTGCTAGACTTCACTGTCAGACACTATTGAGTGACTGACTGGCTTTTTTTCTTCTTTGGTATTAAATAACATACATGTACAGTACATGTACATAAAATGAGCTGTAAAGGGTACATGAGCATTTGTCTACATCAATAACCCACTTCTTGTAATTGCCAAAATCAAACTGATTGCATCTTTGCGCAGCATAAAACGTACGACAATTTGGTACAATGGTCTGAAAATCAGACTTTTACTTACTGGCTCTATTGCTCTTAAGTCGATTCGACAACTAATAGTCGTTATTTTCCCCATTTAAAGACATTTTCAAGCCCCCTTCAGGCCTTAAATTTCAATATTTATAGGGCAAGGCCACTTTTCTGTCGGGCACATTCCTATATTACAGCACAAATAGGAAGAATTGGAAAGGGCACAAAAAATCTCCAAGGCCAATGAGAGAGGCATTGAGGCCACTCAAAGGGGCATCCACGGCCATGGCCTTGGATTAATTTAAGCCCTGCCCCTTTTTTTAGAGAAGTTCTAAATTAGTATTATCTTTCAAATGCCGTTGGAATTTAACCTTTTCATTTTTTTGACCTGCAAATGGGACATACCTGTAGTACCTTTAAAGGTAATCCAACCCTTGTAATAAATTCATGTATGCGAAGGCCAGGGGAAAAAAAATACACAGGGGCTTGGGGCGAATTAGCCCCTGAAATGCCCAAAAGAGCCCCCAAAGGTAAAAAAAAGCCCCCAAAATTTGCATAGAGTTCAATGCAAAAAAAATTATAGAGTGTTATTTTCATGCAAGCAAGCTTGAAAATTAGCCCCTAAAATGTTTAAATTAATTTTTTCCCTGGCGAAGGCAGAAAAACAAGAGAAGGAAGATACCATTTTAAGTTTGAAATAAATTTGACCATTGATGATAAGAAAGTTATGAATATTTGAAAAATGAAATCACTACGTCTGTGCCAATCTCAAATTGGCAATTTGGTCAGTGGATTGTGACGTAGTCAAGTACAACTACCCTTTTTGTTGTGTATGAAAATACCATTACTTTCTGTTTTTCTCCCAAGTGCCTCCTTCCTTGGGGCACTACTCAAAATATATTATGGGTAGCATTATCATTATAGGTCTTTGTTTTGTTCAATAGAAAGAATATGTGGTTTAACACTGACAGGTGGTCTTACTAGAGTAGGCCGGTGCTCACTAAAGCAGGCTTCAACCATAGCACACTGAGAAGAAAAAAAAACAACCTTCTATAGGATGTTTAGATTATTGAGCAAGAATCATCAAACACCAAACGGCAATAAAAAGATTTAATTCATGGTAGGGGGTCCTATACAACTACTTGATGAATGGGCATACACGCTTTGGCTTTCAGGCTACTTTGATGCTATAGCACGTACAATGACCACCTTTGAAATGGGCAGTGCGAAATACAGTTCAATTTTGTTTACATCAATTCCATTCCACTTCAAGGCCTCCCCTGTATTGGAAGTCCTATTAAACATGTGTACACACACTGAAATATTCAAATATTATATATTGAACTATATTGTATTGCAGTAAATGAATTGCCATTATCTCAATTGTCAGCATGGAATAGAATTCATTAAAATTCATGCTTTGTTCATGTATATTGCAAATGTCTATGACATTATAATGTACATGATGGTAGAGTTGCATGTACATGTACATGCAATTCAATTTAATTCATCCAGTACTACTTGATTAATGGGATCATATACATGTATGGTCACCTGCACTGCCCTACTGAATATTGCCATGGTGATAGAACACATCGATATGAACCAATGCATTTTAATATGCTCATAAATATGACGCTTACTGTACCTCTAGTCTGGATGGTGCCATTATAAAGGAGCCTGACCATTAAAACATGTTTTGTACTTTACCAGGGCCGCGTATTATAAAGAGTTATGATTGATCCTAAGTTTAATCAATACACAATGAGCCATACATGTAGACCTATGCTTAATATTAACCTCACAATAAATCAAAAGGCTTTATAATACATAGCCCCAATTTCTTAATTTATTGTATGTTGATTAAGGACATTTCATATCAATAGCTATTCTGTATGATATGGTTTTCACCCATGTACGATTATACATGTACTGCCAGGAGATTGACAGCCCATTGGGAGCCAATGGTACAATGTACTGTACATACACATGTCTTGCAAATTAAATTTGTGTCTTAAAGATATGAAAAGAATAGCCAAACAAGTCATATTAAGTTCTAAGAAACATGTGAAGTAATTGAAAGTAAACTAGTGCTGTAACGTCACGGATATCTCCAATTTCATTTAACCGCCAGTCAAAACCGGACGGTTTTCGGCTAAACGATTAAAAAAAAGGTGCAGGTGCAGTTGAAGGCGGCGATTTGTGCTTGTGAACTTGTCACAAATAATGTGATTTTTAGAAGAATGTGTAAGATCATTAATGTAAATTAAAAACTGTAGTAAACTACATATTGAGATCTATTACAAAGATTACTTTCAAACCAAGATGACAGACAAATTGGAGTGTTGTTCTAGTTTCGGAGTGGTGAGTCAACACACAGATTACTGAGCTGGGAGACATTGCCAGGCATAGCGGCAGGTGGAGGGGCATAAATCAAAACTTTAAAAAAAAAAAAAAAATATTAAAAAAAAAATTATTAAAAAAAAAATTATTAAAAAAAACAAAAAAACAAAACAAAAAAAAACCGGTAAACGAAAGCGTCCAATTGAAAACGGAATCCGCCATGGGCGGTCAGATACCGGATGGTTTAACGTTTGACTACAGCACTAAAGTAAACGACTAAGAAACATTCAAGTCTAATTGATGGGATTTAACCAGATTCTGATGTTTCCTACTGCACATTATACAGTTTCAATGGTGTACATGCACATGAGTATTTCCCAGGTATTCTCCAGTATATCCCAGTATTTCCCATCCAGGGGGGGGGGGGGGGGATACAGGCATCTCCCAGGAAACTGCAAACCCTGACTGTCACTAAAAAAAAGGTTTCAACTACATGTAGTATGTATATAGCACACTGAAAAATATAGGCTACCACAATGTGGTCCCGGCGTAAATTGTTAAGTAGGTCATGGAAGAATAGAGTCATTAATGAAATGGTTTTGAATCATCCTGTTGAAAAGGAAGCTTACAATAGTAGGCTTGCAGCAGAATAACCCAATAATCAGAATTTTCATTAGGGAGACCGTATTAAGTGCTTCTCAGATGGCACCAATAACAATAATGGGATGTTCAATTATTCACACTTTTTCATTAACTAGAGTATACCTTGCTATTTTTTTTTTAACAACGAGAGTCTAAACATAAAAATAATTTTTCTCAATTTGAGAAGGAAAATCTAATTCTTTAGACCTTTATAGAACTCTA
Organism: Strongylocentrotus purpuratus; assembly: GCF_000002235.5. Lineage (NCBI taxonomy): Eukaryota > Metazoa > Echinodermata > Echinoidea > Camarodonta > Strongylocentrotidae > Strongylocentrotus > Strongylocentrotus purpuratus. The sequence continues at coordinate 26,709,543 of NW_022145594.1, read as the reverse complement.
TATGTAGATGTTCAATTATTTACACTCTTTCATTTTCTATACATTTTTTTTAACAACGAGAGAGTCGAAAATACAATTAATTGTTCCCAATTCGAGGTGGAAAAGCTAATTTATTTAGACCTTTATAGAACTCTGAACTGCTATAGACGTTCAATTATTTACACTCTTTCATTGTTTTTATTTTTGTAGACAATGAAACAGTATAAACTTACAAATAATCGTTGCCAATTTGAGGAGGAAAAGCTAATTCACTTTGACCTTTGACCTTTATAGAACTCGGACTCAGCCGGGTTCTGTGTGGGCCCTATATATTCCTTGTGAGCTCGTACGGGTTCACCAACTACATGTAGTCTACTAATCAGTCATTTCATGTTAACAGAGATATTTAAATTTGTACAGTAGAAGTAACAATTGAAGCCCATTACAAAAATATAGTATAGTGCATGATGTCATAGAGAGCGAAATATTAGTTAATGATTGGTATACACTCTAAAGCTCCTCTGCACTACTTAAAGATAAACTTTAGTACTGGTAATGCGATTGAATTGTGAAAGAAAATGTGTGGAAAGGATCAGAAACAGTTGATCATGTATATAGCATGTAAGTATTGGTGTGCACTGCAAGGTTCTGGAGTCATCAAAATCATAATAAATTTGACCGAGTCTTGGTAAAGTAACAAGCACTCACATAGAAAGCTATATATGGGACAACACACATGGTGTCGGGGCTAGTACTACCTTGATTTCCTTGTCTTTCTATGCTCATTACTCAGCCAGTTTTCTTCCAAAATTGTTTGGCACATGTCATTTATTTGTAATCTTGAACATTCAGTGTAAGTTTCGTTTGATTCTCTGAGAATTTTTTTTTATTTTTTTTACCAGTACTGGAGTTTATCTTTAAAGCTACTTGCGCCCTCTATATACATGTAGCAAACAGGACCGTTGGTCCCCCATAGTCTTCTTTTTCTTATGTTGATAGAGCTGATATGATGAGATAGTTAACCACCTGTCAGTGACTATGCAGGGAGGTATGATCCCTCTTGGCCAAACTATTGCATATAGGCTTTAAATGAAAGTCTTTTTAATGTTAACGTTGAGTTCTGACAAACCCTTCAAGCTTCCGTACATGTACATTGTGGATGACATTATCGATAATTACGGAGGAGATAGAATAATGAATCAGTCGGTTCAAGGTCATTGAAGTACAGTAGCTTGCTAAGATTAATAAATTGGCTTAGAGCAATATTAGGCCTGTCTTCATCAGCTCGAGATTGCCAAATATCCCGCTATTTGAACTTTCCCGATAGCAAATTATCCAGTTAATTTGCGTTTACATCAGCCCGAAGGTTGCAATTAGCAGGATATTTGGTTGAGATAATCATCACAAGATATCTTGGGCTAGTTTGCAAAATATCCAGCTATTTGTCTGGTGCATCTTCACCAGCCCGAAGACTCACACTATCAGCGAACGCTGACCAAAATGTCTTGAGCTAATTTCTCGAGCTCGAGCTTGAGTTTCAAGTTTTATAGGTCAAGCAGGCCTGATAAAAACCCGATTTAAATTGGTTTCCCAATTATTTATTTTTTTCCCCAATTTTTTCCCGATTTTTTTCTTCTTCCTTTTTTTAATTTTTTAATTTTTTTTTTCTACCAGATTTTTTTCTTCATCCCTCTTTTATCCTGATTTTACTGATTTCCCTGTTATTTTCTCTAATCTTCTCTATTTTGCCCTATTTTTTTCTCCAATTTTCTTACTCGAAAGGGGGGAATGTTGTTAGATGCTATTTTTTCCCCGCGAATCCTCATCTCTTTTTTTTAGTCAAGGGGGGCGTGGTTGAGGGGAAAACAAAAAACCAATTTTTTTTAGTGCTCACTATACCCCTGAGGTCAAGTCTCGAGCTGATGAAGACAGGCCTATTGATGATTAATGGTTGAGGGCTCTGTTGACATGAAATACTCAAACAATGGTATTATGTTCCCCTGTTCAAATAGGTTTTCACTGAATTCACTCATGAGTTGCAATATAAAATGTAATGTCAATTTTAATAGTATTGAGGAATGATAATTATAATATTTCATGAGCTGTTTTCCTCTTGATGATCCAAATGCCTTTCATTATATTACCCCTCATAGAATGCATGTCCCTTTGTTGTTGATGCTTTATAGAACATCAAACCTCCTGCTGTTTTGAACCATTTCTAATGCATAATATTTCATGTCACTGATTATCTATTAATACTCCTTCAAAACCATTGAACAGATTGTACATGTAGCTATATAAATTTGGATCTATGAGGTTTAAGCATAAGATATTCATCGATCTACATGTAATAGTAATCTACAGTATGAACGGACAACTCAAATTTGTGTTTGCTACTTTTGCTTGTATAGCGCAGCTACTATGCAAATATACTCTGCTGTGCTTTAATACAAAGTATCATATCATTACCCCGGCTTTAGCTGAGCCGTCATACATGTAATAATTAGGCGCTAAAGCATTTCTTCCCATCTATTTATTATACTGTAGATCAAACAGTAATGTAAAAATGCTGCAATAGATGACAATGTTCCATTTCTTTGTATTCCCAATATTAATTGCCTATAAATAGGACTCCACACGTCCAGATTGTTTACATTCCATTCTGTTTGATGAGCCCATGTAAAATCTTCAAATTTGGAGGTCCAGACTTACATGTAGATTTTGGGCGGCCATGTGTCACGGGCACATGTATGTTAGTGTCGAGCTTTGCTGTATTCATAATTGCAATTTTTGTGTTTTTTCTCTCCAGTGATTCTGACGTCCAGGTCTCTTTTCCACACCACATATAAGATGTACATGTGTGTACTCTTCCTTTACAGTAAGTATTCATCTCTACTACTACTACTACTACTACTACTACTACTACTACTACTACTACTACTACTACTTCTTGTTCTTCGTCAAGTTCTCTGTTATTTTATTAGTCGTCTCCTTCATCTTTGTTTTCTTCTTTTTCTTCTTCTTTAGTTGTCGTCTTCTTTGTCGTCTTTTTCTTTTTCTTCTTTTCCTTCTTCTTCTTTTTTTCTTCTCCTTGTTGTTGCTGTTCTTCTCCTTCTCTCCTCCTCCTCCTCCTCCTCCTCCTCCTTCTCTCCTCCTCCTCCTCCTCCTCCTCCTCCTCTTTCTCCTTCTCCTCCTCCTCCTCCTCCTCCTCCTCCTTCTCCTCATCCTCATTCTCCTCCTCCTCCTCCTTCTCCTCCTCCTCCTCCTCCTCTTTCTCCTTCTCCTCCTCCTCCTCCTCCTTCTCCTCATCCTCATTCTCCTCCTCCTCCTCCTTCTCCTCCTCCTCCTCCTCCTCCTCCACCTCCTCCTCCTCCTCCTTCTCCTCCTCCTCCTCCTCCTCCTCCACCTCCACCTCCTCCTCCTCCTCCTCCTCCTCTTCCTCCTCCTCCTCCTCCTTTTCATCCTTCTCCTCCTCCTCCACCTCCTCCTCCTCCTCCTCCTCCTCCTCCTCCTCCTCCTCCTCCTTCTCCTCCTCCTCCTCTTCCTCCTCCTCCTCCTTCTTCTTCATCATCTTCCTCTTCCTTTTCATCTTCCTCCTTTATCATAACCATTCATTATGTGTATGCTCATATTGTGTTGCACACCATGTACATGTATCATCCATTAGAAGACAAATTCCTGGGATGTTCAATACATTTTATTCTTATACAAATGCGTTCTTACAGTCTTATGAAGGTATTTGTTAAAATATGAAATAAAGAACATAGAAGAAATAGAAGTGGGCATAAAAGGTTACATTTATTACGGGTAATAAAAGAGGAAAATAGCATGAGTGTTCTCTTTCTCAACTTTAAATGTTAGGTATGACAGGTCTACGTTGCTGAAACAGACTTATGGAGGCAATATTTTATTCAATTAAAATGGAACATGTATACATTAAAAAAAATAACGTATTAACAATAATGCTTAGTATCCTTAGCTAGAAACTTAGCTTCAATAATAACTCATTGAATATAATCCCATATTTTCGTCCTGTAGCCTGAGATAAATGCCCATCCCATTAATTCAGATGTTAATATAGGTTAAATATCTATTAAAAAAAATACACAGATGCATTTCAGTCAAACCTAAATGCCTCCCTCCCTTGAGGAATGTAAAATCCATATATTTTAACAAAAGCTAAACACATTTCTGAGTTCTGCAGCAATGATAGGTTATATTAGTGTAATAACTTGTAGTTCCAATCTAATGTGATTGAAAATAATTTATCAAGTCATTTATTTATCCTAATGTTCCCCCTTTTCCAGTTCTAAGCCTTGTTTTCTACATCATCTTCTACGCTGACTATGCAAATGACGGGACGGAGGTCCAGGGGTTAAAGTTCACGGCGCGGGCGTTCCAATCCGGAGCCGACGCCCTCTTTCTGCTGCAGTTGATCCTCATGGCAAAGGGATATACCATCACAAGGTGAAGTGTCAAACATGCTTTTGATTTAAACAAAATATTGTTATGATTATTATTATTACTTATTCTGCAAAAACAAAGAAAATCATTGAATACAAAACAAGAGTACATTTGGAAAAGAGTCACATTGTTGTATTGAATCATTCTTTTCATTTAATGGGGTAATTTAGCAAGGGGCAATCGACTCTCATTTAAAAAAATATATTGTATTCTATTTATTCTATTATTCCATTGCTTGTGTGTCCTATTGAAGAAGTTGAGTACTGGTCATGTGATTGCACTTTAAGTTTTATCCACACATTTTTTATGAATCAATTTGATTTACCAACAGCAATACAGTAACACATTTTATACAATGTGTTACATATACAAGAAGAGGAAATATTAGTTAGTAAAAGGGGCAAGATAATATCACAGGTGCTAACAGCCTAACCTCTTAAACAGCTAAACAAAGTATTTAGGTACAAATCAGTTTAGGAAACGAAACAAAACGAAAATAATGTAGACAACAAAATAATGTAGACAACAAAAATGAAGGAGGTAGATTCACCTCTAGTACACATTGCTCGTTTTGATTCAAACTCTTCATAATAGTTTAGAATGTTGATTATACCTTCATTATTTATTTCTTTTCAACATGTAATGTAATTTTTGTTTTCTTTTTTTTGCAGAGGTCGACTCAGCCACTCGGGCTCAGTAAAAATCACCATTCTTATGGCGATCTACTGCATGTTATATGCGGCACTTTTCATCTATGAAGTCTATGTAAGTATTTGAAGTTATTAACACTTCTGGATAAAAAACAGGACTTCTATATTATCATATTTCATGTTAACAATAAATTCACATCGTTTTGGGACAGAATGTTGATCGTTTTCTTTGGTAACTAGGACAAAACCTGAATCAATTTTGACCACACTTGTCTCAAGCTAGAATCATTATAAAATAATGAATGAATTAAACTTTGGGGCTCAAATTCAAGGGTCACAAGAGTATAAATTGTGTTTAAAAAAAAGAAGAAGAAATTAAATCTGAAAATTATCTTTGTATCATGTTACATTTAGAACAATTACAGGAATTAAAACTTCAGTTGGTATAAGTATGTAAAAGTGTGTGTGGATGAATAAAAAAGAATTTGTGTTTGAGTTAAGATGTCAGAAGTCACAAGCTAATTTATCAAGTAAACATAGGCGGAGCCATATTGAAGACAGGCTTTCTACAGTTAATTTAGATCAATCAAAGCATAGTCTTTGATGTCTGAGCCGGGATGTAAAATTCTATCATATTTTTTCTAGTTATGTAAATGTAAAGTTATACAAACATAAATGTAATACAGTCAAACCTAGTTATACAAACATAAATGTAATACAGTCAAACCTGCTTTAGTGACCACCTGTCTACAAAGACCACCTGCCTACAAAGACCACATTTTTGGTTTCCCTCAAAAAGATTTTTTATTGAAACATGTAATGAAGGAACCTGTTAACAAATTCAACCTGTCTACAAAGTCCACCTGTCTACAAAGACCACCTGCCTACAAAGACCACATTTTTTAGTCTCCCTTGAAAAAGGTTTCTTATTGAAAAATGTACTGAAGGAACCTGTCTTCAAAGACCACTTTTTGTGTTTCCCTTGGGCGGTTGCTACATACAGGTTTGACTGTACATGTAACACATGACAATCTTTATGGAGCGCACAAATGTAAAAATATATATTTTTTTATTTCTTGAAGGCCTTTGATGAAGGTGAGGTGTTATACCTGTACGAGAGCCCTGCAGGGTACGTCTTGGTGGCGTTGAGGGCTCTCACCTGGCTGTGGTTTATCTACGCTATCTTCTTCACGCTGAAGCACTACCCCGAGAAGAACTCCTTCTATATACCTTTCTTCTTCTGCTACACGCTTTGGTAAGTAAAATGTTTTTGCTATATTTTTACGAGAAGACACAATGAATGTAAGTGTTTGTTGTTCATGAGATGAATTTTAAGTGACATTCTTTTTGCCTGTGTTATCTCTTTTACATCGTTTAGTATTATATAGTTTTGAAGCAGTGCTGCTGATTTTCATTTTTCAGTTGAGTACCCTTATTGACTGTCATTGAATGCCACATTTTTTGTCAATATCTATGTCAATTTATCATTAATTGTGTCATTTATATTAGTTTCATTGACACCCCTTGTATTGTCTAATTGCATAGCCTTGCCATATCAACTAACTCACATTTGTCATTAAAGCACCGTGTATGTTGTTTAATAGTGTCTTGCAACATTTGTCACTGAAAATGTCATTCAGAACTTTGTACTCTGTGGCAGGTTCGCAATGCCTATCATGAATTAAAAAGGGCAACTTTACTGATGAAGAGAAGGCCATTAATGCTGTTCAGCTCATGTAAATGTGTCATGGAGTATGACACTGACAATGCCATTGTCAATGTCCTTCAACTTTTGTGATTGAGAATGCCATTGACAACCTTTTACTCTGTGGCTGGCTCGCGATGCCTATCGTGAATCAAATGTAGCAACATTGATGATGAAGAGAAGGCCATGCATGCTGTTTAGCTTATGTAAATGTGTCTTCGTCAGTGTCATTGTCATTGTCAGTGTCATTGTCATGTCCTTCAACATTTGTCATTGAGAATGACATTGACAGCCTTTTACTCTGACAGGTTCGCGCGATGCCTATCATGAATTAAAAAGGGCAACCTTAGTGAACCTTGGGTGACGGGGAGAAGGTCATATAACTGCTATTAAGCTCATGTAAATGTGTCATTGTCAGTGTCATTGTCAGTGTCATTGTCATGTCCTTCAACATTTGTCATTGAGAATGACATTGACAACCTGTATTGATTTGTACTATGTACAGGTTCCTTGCGATGCCCATCATGACAATTATAGCAACCTTGGTGATGCCGAAATGGTGGAGAGAAAAGGCCATGAACGCCATCGAGCTCATCATTGCCTTTGTAGCTCAATTGGGCTTTTTGGTAAGTTAAACTAGATTAAAACAAAATATTCCATGGTTAATGGCAAGATCATTGCTGGCATTAAGAGGATTGATGTAGTGTTTGAGTTTGGATTCACACAGAAAGAAAAAAAAAAAAAAAAAAATTAAAAAAAAAAAAAAAAAAAAAAAAATCATATTTTGATACAGTGTAATTTAATAGTGACACATTTTAAATTATGATGAATCGTTGATAACTGCACATTGATGTCTGCATATGTAGTTTTTCACAATCCTAAAGATTTTGTACCAATTTATAGTGTTTTTGTGAGTAATTACAATTAGAAACCCCTCTCTCTAAAAAAAAAGAGAAAGAAATTTGAGAATAAGTGAAAAAAGAGTACAGAATATTGCCACAAATTATCAAAGTTTCCCCACAATGAAACCAACCTCAGATGATTATGTGATTTCTGAGTTATTTAGAAAATAAAGCTGGAATTACCAAGTGCAGGTGATGGATGATAACTTTCTTAAAATATGGAAATTATAATGCCAAATTGCATTTTCCATATCTTTTATTGACGAGATAGGTTCAATGACTGTGATTCATTGCAAAGACATTAATCTAGACCATAGCCACTCTCCACCCAGGTGATGTAATCGGGTACCCAGTTGGAAAAAATACCTTGAAATTTGAAGCGCATTATCAAGGTATCTCAGCTTACTTCAGGTATTAGTAGTAACGCATTTAGAAACATTAAAATTTAGTGTTATTATTATTATTACAGTCAAACCTGCTTTAGTGACCACCTGTCTACAAGGACCACATATTTTGTTTCCCTTGAAAATGGTTTCTCATTGAAACATGTATTAAAGGAACCTGTCTACAAAGACCACTTTTTGTGTTTCACTTGGGCAGTTGCTATAGACAGGTTTGACTGTATTATCTTTATCTTATGTCTGTATTTGAAAAACAAACAAACAAACAATGAATGATTCACGGTATACATCTTATTCACCTTCTGTGTAGATTCTCACGAGGCCTTCCGCAGCCAATCACAACTTCCCGTACCACGTCCGAACCTCCCAGGTGGGCGTGATCGACGTCCCTGACGGACAGGTCCAGAACAATCCTGATGCGTACCAGCACCATGGGTACGCCGCCAACAACGTGTTCCAGGTCGATCATCAGCCGAACTTCACCGAGCTGTTCACCGTCGGGCAACCTAATAAGTACGCTCAGAACCAGCAGCCCAACGGCAACACGAACGGAACGGTTAACGGCTCGTCAAATGGAGCTGTAAGTACTTGTATTCTTATAAATTTGCTTTTTTTCCCATTCATTTAGTCCATTAAGTCTTTTAGTCCTAAATTGATTTGCTTTCTTCTTCAAATTGGCAATTTCATTTTTTGATTGCTAACTTTTGGTGATACGATGATGATTGTTCCAGGCTTTCTTTCATCAAAGAAACAGGGTTATAATTAATGTTGCAGTTTGGTTCAAAGTTGAAATTAGAAATGCAGTTATCGTAGGAAATTTACCATGGAGCAATTGTTGCCAAGCATGTATTGTAGAAGCCTTTACAAAAAATGAATGTTGTAAAGTTGGGAAGAAAATACACTTCCATGGACATACATGCTGTTGATAAGTACAACATTACAAATTGTCATTGAAAAGCATTCATTTTATTTCTCTCACATGATCCTGATATGTGAATTTGAATGGTCCTTTTACTTCTAGACTTCCCTTGTGTATAAAGATATTCAGATGTTTGTTACAAGCTAGTGAAATCCTTGCTTCTGATTGGTTACTAGTAGATTTGTTACTGAGTTTTGTCATTTGTCATCGCAAAAAAGGCTTTGTTAAACGGGTCCCTGGTTGTCCATCCCCTCTGACTTGCCATCCATCTACGCTTAGAAAAATCTGCCACAGTTTATTGCATCCTGAACAAACGAGCCATTAACCTTTTGACTACTGGAGTCTTTCACTGCCATATATGCTTAATACATGGACCACTCGGTTCTAGAAGGCAATGGGCTTACATTCGTGTTTTCCTTCATCCTTTGAACAGAGCCATTTACCTCAGAGGGATGTATCCAGCATGTTCGCGGCCAAATAGGTGAGTTTTCAACATTTGCTGTATGGTCTAGATATGGTATAAGTTGTCCTTATTTCAGAAGAAAATAAAAGAAGGTTCATTTGAGTTATCCAGGTCCTCTGCCAGAAGAAGAGAAACTCTTTCCTCGTCGACTGGCTAGAGGTAAAGTCACAAATGCAATAACATGCAGTTAAATATACAGGAACAGAAGACAAATAAACTGGAAAAAATAAACGATAAAATAAGAATAACGACAATGACATGTCACATTTGAGACAATAACATAATATTTCAATATCCTACCAGAATTTACAGATCTTCAATTAATTATACCGTCTTCCTTTCCTTAATCCTCTGTTTCTCTTTCTCTCCGCAACTCTCTTCCCCTAAAGATGAAGAGTCCGCCGTGTGATTTTTGAAACGATACATCTCCGCCTTGGAAGAAAGTTGAAGTATGATCAAAGTGAGTTAGAAGTTGAAAGCAACTACACATATGTCTGCCCTTTGCAGTCATTTCTCCATCTGACAGTAACTGCTATCGCAGTTATCTTCAATTGTTTTAATTTAGATCCACCATGTCTTTACATCACACATGTAAGCTTGACGTGTATTTTATAGTGATCACCTTAGGATCTTGTTTTTAAAAACATTGATATGTGTCCAATGAAATGTTACTTGATAGGGTTATTCCTTTGTAGTTTCTTTTAGGGGTTGTTCAGTTTCATATGTATTTGTGATAAAAAAATTGATATGTTTATGTAGATAAACATTAGAACATGAACCTCATAATACAGTGAAACTACATGTATAAAACTTAAGTGTGACAAAATGAAAGGAAACTTGTGCTTTGAATAGGCAGGTGTGGTCTTCATAGACGAGTTGCTTAAGTACAGGTTTCAATAGGAAGTGAATTTCTAGGGAAAAAACGATGTGGATGATCCTTCTGTACAGGTGGCTGTAAAAACCGGTTCACTGTAGAAAACCTGCTTTAACGACCACCTGTATAGAAAGACCACATTTTTTGTTTCCCTTGAAAATACTTTCTCATCGAAACATGTTTAAAGGAACCTGTACATAAAGACCACTTTCCTTGTCTCCCTTGGGTGGTCTTTATAGACAGGTTTCACTGTATAATGAATCATGCGTTAGCAAATAATCACTTAATGGTTTAAGCTGTTCGTATCTGAGAGAGAAGGAGAAAACAAGTCTTTCAGAATTGATAAGTACATTTATCTAAATTGATGTCTCTTTTAAAAAAATCTTGCTTTGCTGTGATATTATGCTTTTAATTATTTTTCGTCAGTCACCTTTTAGCAGTTCAGTTGACCCATTGCTATTGCAAATCTTTGAGTGATTTTTGCACTTTTTGTCCATGTACAATTTGTAATTCAGAGCATTCTGGATACAAAGATAAACATTAATCATCACTTAAAGGTGACACTCAAGCGCTATGAACTATTGTACTATTGAATAGAAACGTACATTGTACTAATGCTCGTGGGTCAATATTGATATTGTGCAAGAATGGTACACCAAAGACTTGAGGGTTGACCTCTAACCCCAATCAAAAGTACTGAAGTCAGTTTTTCTTTGGCGTTTAAGTAATATTCAAAAAAGTTATCCTTTATGTATCTCAAAATACATGTATACTTTACAAATGAGTATGTTGAGTTGTATTTATCTGTATTCATGTACATATCAATACATTCAAATCACTTTACTTCAAATTTGTTATAATTGGACATAATGTAGTTGGCAAGGTACTTTGTTTGTGTTACATACAAATTTAAGACTCCGTGATATTTTCCATCTTTTTTGGTCACACACTATTAAGGATGATTTTTTCAATGAATTAGAAAATAATGTATCTTGTACTATTTCACCATAACAATTTACATGTAGTATGACATGTACATCTACCACCTTTAAATTTGACTAAAGAGGTTTTTGACACTATTGTGTTTAGTATTCATATTGTGGCATTTTTAGATATAAGATATTAAAAAGCCTCAACTTTTCTGACTTAGGCTGAAAAGGAAAGAGGCTTACATGTTTTTTTCACCTTGAACTACATTCCATCCAATAATTTAATACTTTGTATTTAAATTGTATTTATTAAGTGCGGTAATGTTAGGCTGATCGACGTAAACATTATGTATTCTGTTGTTTATTTCATCTTGGTACATTATGTGAATTCTTTCCATATGTTAACACCAAAATGTACATTCTTCTAATTGCCAGTTTATCTGGCCAATTTTGTGACAGAATATACTGTAAATCAGGAGCAGGTATTATAATTTCTAATGATTTTCAGCCTTTATACTAAATATTTAGAAGAAACTGAAGGTGAAATTGATTTCATACACAGATAGTTTTTCATTCCATTTCATAATTTCTATAAATATGTAAATGATGATTCCAATAGTAAAACACTGCATTTAGCTATTAATAATAATGACATTATCCAGTGAAAGTTGGCCGGCCTTTCCTTAACGCAAACCTCTCTGCAACAGGAGAGAAACATTATATGTTAAGCCTGGCTCAATTTCACCTCATCCATGTTTCCTGAGTTGCTAGTAGGTTACTTTCTGTATGATGCGAAAGAATAGTTCTGTAAAAACAACGAAAAAAAATTATCTATTCTCTTATAACACCTTGATATTCTGTCTTCTACTTTATGTAAATATTAATGTACATATATGTATAAATTTCTGAGTAATGATGATGATATAAATCTACACCCTAATACTTTGATATGCCTTAAAGTTGACAAGTATACATTATGATATATTATATAGGAGATGTATATTGAATGAGCAACATTATGATTATGCAAATAACACTGAACATGTAATTGTTTATTTCCAATTGCATTGCATATGTTTATATGCCTTGATTTCCCCTTTCTCTTCAATTACATTCAATACGGATTGAATTGGGGACAGATATTGTTTGTAATTTAGATTTTGACTGTATGCATTTGACTTAGCCTTTGTTTCTTCAACATTGATATTGAAAATAACATGGGATTTATACTCGAGTGTACCTGTATTGATTACAAGAAAAATAGATTTTAAGATAATATAGTTCATGTAATTCAGATTTCTATTTTCCTGTGTATCTATTTTTAAATTTCTTCCGTCCAAAATATATATTTTAGTTTCAAAGTACATATTCTTCATGTAGTGACATTTCTTGATAAAGAAATATTCATGTAGCACTTTGCAGAATGTTTTGTGATATTTAGTTATTTCACGTAATTGGTTAAGATTTTTTTCTCTTCAAAGTACAAGTTTTCACATCATTCCTTCAAAATAGAGACATTTCTCTATGATTAATAATAGGGAAATACTATAAAAAAAATCTTTTCCAACGGAAGTATTCACTCCACCAACTTTTTGTTTCTAGCCTGAAAATGTGAAGGAAGAAGCAAGATATTCTACCGCAGTCTTTCGAATCATTTATATTTAAAATCTATATCTCTGTATTCCATTGTTATCGTGTCATACATTCTCTTATGTCTAAAGAAAAAGAAATTATATTAAGATTTTAAGATTATTACACATTTGTTTGATATTTTAGTGAAATATGCAGTGTCTAAGTACTATTGACTTTGAAAACAGGTATATATATGAAATATTAGAGAAGATATGAAGTGATATTTTGTGTTGTATAGTGTGCATGGTGAGGGGTAAATTTTAAAGATTTTTTAGAGATTAATCTGGTCTCGTCAGAGCTAGAAAAGCATTAACTCTGTTTAAAGGAGCTACACAAAGAAAAATTCACTACAACTGATAATTGAACAAATTACATATGGATGGAAAGATTTTCTCTTAAAAAACACGAATAATTTGCTGAAAAAATCGTATATATATCATGGAAAGGCGTAAAATGCAATTTTTCAAGACCCTTCTTAGACCCCCGAACGCCCCTGAACGTAAGCCAAACACACGAGCGTAGCGAGCTCTGAATAGTGACGTCACATACTGGACAAACAGCTCAGTACCGGCCGCATACCGGAGTCGCGCGTGTATTAGTCTGCAGCTAGCCAGCCGTGTCCCGTGTGTGACGTCACAAATATTGACGCTCTGCAAAGGACCGCTGAAGGCAGAAAATCTGGATCTCAAAACTAACATTTTTGAGAGTTGATTACTGCGGGCCCCAAACATATTTTGAAAAGGAGAGTTGTTGTATTTGATCAGTAAGGCTTCCCCTTCGCAATGATATGAGTTTTGCATCAATTCAAAACACTTTTGATTCTTCGTGTGTCTACTTTAAAGAGTTAACTCCCTTCTGGCTCCAAACTATTTCTAAAGGAATCTGAATAGATATTTAATTTAATTGCGCTGTAAGTAAATGAATATCCATATCTATTTCTGAACTCTTCTGCGACCCGAGATCACTGAGGAGCTGTATTTAAAACCCTGTCACAAAAACTAGCCAGTCAATGTTTGTTTTATATATATACCGCATCCCTGGTGTCAATTCTTTAAAAGAGATATTTTAACAAAAAAGTATTTGCAGTTTTTACCAATCAGATGGCTAGAATCTTAATATGTGGTATATTATAGTGACTATATGGACTATTGAGCGTGGCTGGAATGCTCCCCAGGGAGTGGAGAATGTGCATACATTGTGTGCGGGTAATCCTGAATCCGATGACCGGGGTAATATCTGTGAAGTGCTTAGATACAATCGTTGATGTATTAAGCGCAATATAAAAGCTGGATATTATTATTATTATTATTATTAAAAGGATGTAAGCTCTGTGTTCATTGATAGGCGCATTAAAAAATCCTGGTTGCTAGCAGATAATGTTTCAATCTTTTTGAATTCAAAAGCTTTTAGATTTTCTAATGTATTTGCTCTTAGAATCGCTATGTATTTCAATGATCAATGCCGGACCTAGATACATGTTCTTTGAGTTGCTAAAAGAAATAGTAGATGTGCATGCTTATGCTAGGTATTGTGTTTTAATGCATTAGAGAGATTGGCATGGAGATGTAGATATAGCTCGGGGTATAATTCGTCGTAATTTCTCCTAAGAATATTGATTTTAATCATGATCGCAAACAAATCTAAAGAAACCAACCTAAAAAAGTTTCAATCTTTCCTTGCGTCATGTTTTGAAATAACTGGACATTAATTACGATGACATGTAACAAAGTCTGAACAAGATTTATTTTTAAAAAAATGGGCTTGTTTTCTTGAAAGTCCTTGCATTCGCGTTCAATATTTCACTTTCATTGAATAAATGTTTCTCTTGAAAATATTCGCGCACTTTTCATCTACTTAAATTCAGAAAAAGAGATTGAAGTAATTCGTAATAGTAATTAATATACATGTACTTAAAAACTAAGTTTGAAGTGTTGATTAAGCGTATAAAGCATTTTATTGAACAAAATTAGTAAATAGCTTTTGCCAGCACCCTTTTGAAATAGTTTGTACGGGCTGAACGCAAACTGAAATTGAGATTGTATGAATTGTTTTACAGGTTGATTTTGTATAGCTGTAATTGTTTTATTTCACCTCACCGTCTGTTCTTGCATTAGAACGGAGGCAATATCATGAATAAAGTTGTAATTATAGTGTGTGAAACGCAGAAATGTGACACTAGTCGTGGATTTATTATTTGGTAATGTCATGAATCTCAATGACAAGTGTGTGTGTGTGTGGGGGGGGGGGGGCGAAGCGAACAAAATTTGGGACAATTGGTTGAAACAGTGCTGGATCCTTAACACTCCAAAATAACAAATTTCGCACACCAAATTTAAAAAAAATTAAACAGAAGAAGAAGAAATGAGAATGAGGAGAAGAATTGCCCCAAAATGAAAAAAAAAAAAGATTTGAAGGAATATCAAACTAATGAAGGGAAAGAGAGAGAGAGAGAGAGAGAGAGACTGAGAAGACGGGAGGATGGTAGGAGGTGTGAATGATGAATGTGTATAGTTAACAAGATAAGAAGTGTCATGGAGTTTGCGATGGCATTATTAGTCGTGGATCAAAGTGGGTTAGTGTAGGACACACCTTATCAACATTATATGGTGGCATCTTACAACCATTTTAGCGAAATATTGTAAACATTTGGAACAATTTTCGCTATTTTAGGGACATTTTCGCGCGAATTGATTGGACTAACTTCTGGTCCTGGACTGTTATAAAATTAGCCACGACCGTGCAATATTTCATAATATATGCACAATAATCCGGATCAAATTTTGCGAGATGGGGGGAGGGACAGAAGAAATGTCCCTTTTGCGACTCATTAAATTAATTTTTTGTGAATTTATCCTCAATTTCGAGAATTTTTTAATGAACATTTAATAATTTTTAGGGGATATTTTTTTGGCAAAATGTCCCTCAATTCGCGGAAATTGTATAACTTTTTTGTGATTTTTTAACACAATTTATTTTAGGAAATGGCTGTAGCATGCCAGTGATTTACAAATGTTGCTGAAATGACATGATTTTCCGGTATTTTTTCCCGGTTAGTCATACCTTTTTATGCGTTTGTTGAAAAATTAGAAATTCCCACATTTACAGTCGGGCGAAAAATATGCTTATTTAGAAGGCTTTATGTCATGGTCTGCAAAACGGCTGGGCTTGGGGGCTCGAGCCTCCATAACCTTTTGAAAAAGTGTGTTACAGAGAAAAAGAAAGAAAGAGTGAGAGAAAAAATAAGTGACCTGCCAATGTCACAAACGACGTATCAAAATATGCTCATCTGACCGTAATTAAATACCTAAAACCCCAGAGCTTCCGGGGGCTCTGCCCCCTGGACCCCACCAAAGGCCCTAAGGTGGTCCCATGGATGCTCATCTGACCGTAATTAAATACCTAAAACCCCTGAGCTTCCGGGGGCTCTGCCCCCTGGACCCACCAAAGGCCCTAAGGTGGTCCCGTGGATGCTCATCTGACCGTAATTAAATACCTAAAACCCCAGAGCTTCCGGGGGCTCTGCCCCCTGGACCCCACCGAAAGCCCTAGGGTGGTCCCGTGAATGCTCATCTGACCGTATTTAAAAACCTAAAACCCCATAGCTTCCGGGGGCTCTGCCCCCTGGACTCTACCGAGGGCTCTTAGGCGGTCCCGTGGATGCTCATCTGACCGTAATTAAATACCTGAAACCTCAGAGGTTCCAGGGGCTCTGACCCCTGGACCCCACCAATGGGCTAAGGCAGTCCCATGGATGCTCATCTCACTGTAATTAAATACCTAAAACCCCAGAGCTTTCGGGGGCTCTGCCCCCTGGACCCCACCAAGGGCCTAAAGCGGCCCCTTGATGCTCATGTGACCGTAATTAAATACCTAAAACCCCTGAGCTTCCGGGGGCTCTGCCCCCTGGACCCCACCAAGGGCCCTAAGGCGGCCCCTGGATGCTCATCTGACCGTAATTAAATACCTAAAACCCCTGAGCTTCTGGGGGCTCTGCTCCCTGGACACCCCCCCCCCCCAATTAGTGACCTGCCAGTGTCACAAATAAGGTATCTAAATGTTTATCTGATCGTTAATACTCCACTTTGAAAAACGTTCCGCGGGCCCTGCATTTAACGTGTAAGAGTGGTGGTGATGCAGATTCTGCCCCCCCCCCACACTTCCAAACGTTTTTGCTCATTACGTCACTGCCCCTGGAAGGTGAGCCCCCTGGAATGTTTGCCCCCCCCCCCCAATCCCAAACTGCTTCCGGCGCGCCTGCACTACATAATCATGTCCGTCTAATGACGCAGTAATACATATATATATATATATATATATATATATATATATATATATATATATATACCAACTCGTTGCGTTAACAGGACATCTATATATATCATCCTACATGGTACATTAACCGGGCATCATTATAAAAAAAAATGGTATATTAACCCTAACCCTAACCCTAGCCCTAACCCTAAATTCAAAATAATATAACTAATAAAACTAGTGACTAATGATTAAACCTTTTTGTTCTTGGGAGGCCTTTAAGTTTCCTCTGTCTGTAAACGTACGTAGAAGGCATTACTTTTTTTGTTCAATCGTTAACAGGACACTCCTGCTAATGACCTTGTCTACTAAATGATTTTTTTTAATTTATAGTTCCTATGTTAAAATGCTAGAGGGCTATTCCAGAATCGAACAGGCTTGGCGCCATCTTAATCGGGGCAAAAACTCTTTTACTGTAATTTGTTTCCTTGGTTTGTATGTCTTTATGCAACATAAAATAAAATCATATGGCTAAATAGCTGGTTGTTATGTTCTCGTTGTTTTTTACTTTGTTGTTTTATTTTACATAAATCTAATCATTGCTTATAGTGTGCAGTGTGCGTTAATATGTGCACTAGTGTTGTAATTTGGATCGCTATAGTGGGGCTGAAATGCGCCATCTCTAGTTATAAACTGTAATAGAAATGCATTGTCGTTAGTTCACATGGACATATAAAGTGCCATAACTCGGTCAATAGTCACATATATCTGTAACTCGTTACGTATTTTGCGTAAATATAACATTCTAATTTCGAAGAAATTATCAGGGTGAGTGTATTGATATTTACTATCCGTAATTTGCGCCAATATAACGCATTGAAAAGATGGATATGACAATAACGAAATGCATTTCTGCTTGTGGTTGGAAACGGAGATATCGCTGTATGATCTCAACAGTAATAATACCATGTGATTTCGTATTGCTCAGATTATTGAATTTAGTGGCGTCTTGCAAATTCAACAATTGACATTAGATTTAGTCGGAAACAGCAACACTAGTTGTAGTAGCCTACTAGAAGTGGAAGTGGTAGTTATATAAATTAGTAGTAATATTAGTAGTAGCGACAGTTGTATTCTTAGTATTAATATAGTAGTAGTAGTAGTAGTAGTAGTAGTACAAGCAGCAGCAAAAACAGCAGCAGAAGTAGTAATAATAGTAGTATAGTGGTAGTGGTAGTAGAAATAGTAGTAGTAGTAGTAGAAGCAGCAGCAGTAGTAGTAGTATTAGTATTAGAAGTAGTAGTAGTAGTCGTAGTGGTAATAGTAGTAGGAGTAGTTGTAGTAGTAGTAGTAGTAGTAGTAGTAGTAGTAGTAGTAGACGTGGTATTAATAGAAGTAGTGGTGGTTATTTAACCTGATTGCTAAGAACGCATAAATAAATGCTTGTTAGTAAGCAACCAGAGGATCGGCTGCTTTTGGTCCTCTCCTAGTAGTAGCATATAATAGTGGCAGTAATAGTAGTAGTAGTAGTAGTAGTAGTAGCAGTAGCAAAAGCAAATAGTAGTAGTAATAGTAATAGTAGGAGTAGGAGTAGTAGTAGTAGTAGTAGTAGTAGCAGCAGTAATATTAGTAGTATTAGTAGAAGTAGTAATATCATTAGTAGTAGTAGTAGTAGTAGTAGTAGTAGTAGTAGTAGTAGTAGTAGTAGTAGTAGTGGAAGAAGAAGAAGAAGTAGAAGTAGTGGAAGAAGAAGTAGTAGCAGCACTATTAATATTAGTAGTTGTGGCAGAAGTAGTAGTAGTACTTGTAGTAGTAGTAGTAGTAGTAGTACATGTAGTAAGAGTAATAGTAGTAGTAGTAGTAGTAGTAGTAGTTGTACATGTAGTAAGAGAAGTAGTTGTAGTAGTAGTAGTAGTAGTAGTAGTATATATTGCTTTTACTACTGCTACTACTGCTACTACTTCTACTACTGCCACTATTATATGCTACTACTAGGAGAGGACCAAAAGCCGTCGATCCTCTGGTTGCTTACTAACAAGCATTTATTTATGCGTTCTTAGCAATCAGGTTAAATAACTACCACTACTACTATTAATACCACGTCTACTACTACTACTACTACTACTACTACTACTACTACCACTACTGCTACTACTACTACTACTACCACTACTATACTTATAATAACCCTCCCCCACTACTACTACTACTACTACTTCTACTACTAATACTACTACTATTATTACTACTACTACTACTACTAATACAACTACTACTCTTACTACATGTACTACTACTACTACTACTACTACTACAATTACTACTACTTCTACAATTACTACTACTACTACTACTACTACTACTACTGCCACTATTATGCTACTACTAGGAGAGGACCAAAAGCCGTCGATCGTCTGGTTGCTTACTAACAAGCATTTATTTATGCGTTCTTAGCAATCAGGTTAAATAACCACCACTACTACTATTAATACCACGTCTACTACTACTACTACTACTACTACTACTACTACTACTACTACTACTACCACTACTACTACTACTACTACTACTACTCTTACTACATGTACTACTACTACTACTCTTACTACATGTACTACTACTACTACTACTACTACTACAACTACTACCCTTACTACATGTACTACTCATACTACCACTACTATACTAATAATAATCCTCTCCCACTACTACTACTACTACTACTACTACCACTTCCTCTACTACTACTACTACTACTACTACTACTCTAACTACATGTACTACTACTACTACTACTACTACTACTACTACTACTACTACTACTACTACTCTTACTACATGTACTACTACTAGTACTACTACTACTACTCTTACTACATGTACTACTACTACTACTACTACAACTACTACCCTTACTACATGTACTAGTACTACTACTACTACTACTACCACCTTACTACTACAACTACTACTCCTACTACATGTACTACTACTACTTCTAATACTACTACTTCCTCTACTACTAATACTACTACTACTACTTTTACGCTTACTACATGTACTACTACTACTACTACTACTACTACTCTTACTACATGTACAACTACTACTACTACTACTCTTACTACATGTACTACTACTACTACTACTACTACTACTACTACTACTCTTACTACATCTACTACTACTACTACTACTACTACTCTTACTACATGTACTACTACTACTACTTCTACTACTTCCTCTACTACTAATACTACTACTACTCTTATTACATGTACTACTACTACTACTACTACTACTACTACTTCCTCTACTACTACTACTACTACTACTACTACTACTCTTACTACATGTACTACTACTACTACTACTACTACTTCTCTTACTACATGTGCTACTACTACTACTACTACTACTACTACTACTCTTACTACATGTACTACTACTACTACTACTACAACTACTACCCTTACTACATTTACTACTACTACTACTACTACTACTACTACTACTCTTACTACATGTACTACTACTACTACTACTACTACTACTACCTTACTACTACAAATACTACTCCTACTACATGTACTACTAATACTACTACTACAACTACTACTCTTACTACATGTACTACTACTACTACTACTACTTCCTCTACTACTACTACTACTACTACTACTACTACTACTACTACTACCACTACTGCTTCTACTACTCATACTACCACTACTATACTTATAATAATGCTCTCCCACTACTACTACTACTACTACTACTACTTCCTCTACTACTACTACTACTACTACTACTACTACTCTTACTACATGTACTACTGCTACTACTACTACTACTCTTACTACATGTACTACTACTACTACTACTACTACTCTTACTACATGTACCACTAATACTACTACTACTTCTCTTACTACATGTACTACTACTACTACTACTACTACTACTACTACTCTTACTACATGTACTACTACTACTACTACTACAGCTACTACCCTTACTACATGTACTACTACTACTACTACTACTCTTACTACATGTACTCCTACTACTACTACTACTACTCTTACTACATGTACTACTACTACTACTACTACTACTACTCTTACTACATGTACTACTACTACTACATGTACTACTACTACTTCTACTACTACTACTTCCTCTACTACTACTACTACTACTTTTACTCTTACTACATGTACTACTACTACTACTACTACTACTACTACCACTACTGCTACTACTACTACTACTACCACTACTATACTTATAATAACCCTCCCCCACTACTACTACTACTACTACTTCTACTACTAATACTACTACTATTATTACTACTACTACTACTACTAATACAACTACTACTCTTACTACATGTACTACTACTACTACTACTACTACTACAATTACTACTACTTCTACAATTACTACTACTACTACTACTACTACTACTACTGCCACTATTATGCTACTACTAGGAGAGGACCAAAAGCCGTCGATCGTCTGGTTGCTTACTAACAAGCATTTATTTATGCGTTCTTAGCAATCAGGTTAAATAACCACCACTACTACTATTAATACCACGTCTACTACTACTACTACTACTACTACTACTACTACTACTACTACTACTACCACTACTACTACTACTACTACTACTACTCTTACTACATGTACTACTACTACTACTCTTACTACATGTACTACTACTACTACTACTACTACTACAACTACTACCCTTACTACATGTACTACTCATACTACCACTACTATACTAATAATAATCCTCTCCCACTACTACTACTACTACTACTACTACCACTTCCTCTACTACTACTACTACTACTACTACTCTAACTACATGTACTACTACTACTACTACTACTACTACTACTACTACTACTACTACTCTTACTACATGTACTACTACTAGTACTACTACTACTACTCTTACTACATGTACTACTACTACTACTACTACAACTACTACCCTTACTACATGTACTAGTACTACTACTACTACTACTACCACCTTACTACTACAACTACTACTCCTACTACATGTACTACTTCTAATACTACTACTTCCTCTACTACTAATACTACTACTACTACTTTTACGCTTACTACATGTACTACTACTACTACTACTACTACTCTTACTACATGTACAACTACTACTACTACTACTCTTACTACATGTACTACTACTACTACTACTACTACTACTACTACTACTCTTACTACATCTACTACTACTACTACTACTACTACTCTTACTACATGTACTACTACTACTACTTCTACTACTTCCTCTACTACTAATACTACTACTACTCTTATTACATGTACTACTACTACTACTACTACTACTACTTCCTCTACTACTACTACTACTACTACTACTACTCTTACTACATGTACTACTACTACTACTACTACTACTTCTCTTACTACATGTGCTACTACTACTACTACTACTACTACTACTACTCTTACTACATGTACTACTACTACTACTACTACAACTACTACCCTTACTACATTTACTACTACTACTACTACTACTACTACTACTACTCTTACTACATGTACTACTACTACTACTACTACTACTACTACTTACTACTACAAATACTACTCCTACTACATGTACTACTAATACTACTACTACAACTACTACTCTTACTACATGTACTACTACTACTACTACTACTTCCTCTACTACTACTACTACTACTACTACTACTACTACTACTACTACCACTACTGCTTCTACTACTCATACTACCACTACTATACTTATAATAATGCTCTCCCACTACTACTACTACTACTACTACTACTTCCTCTACTACTACTACTACTACTACTACTACTACTCTTACTACATGTACTACTGCTACTACTACTACTACTCTTACTACATGTACTACTACTACTACTACTACTACTCTTACTACATGTACCACTAATACTACTACTACTTCTCTTACTACATGTACTACTACTACTACTACTACTACTACTACTACTCTTACTACATGTACTACTACTACTACTACTACAGCTACTACCCTTACTACATGTACTACTACTACTACTACTACTCTTACTACATGTACTCCTACTACTACTACTACTACTCTTACTACATGTACTACTACTACTACTACTACTACTACTCTTACTACATGTACTACTACTACTACATGTACTACTACTACTTCTACTACTACTACTTCCTCTACTACTACTACTACTACTTTTACTCTTACTACATGTACTACTACTACTACTACTACTACTACTACTACTACTATTACCACTACTGCTTCTACTACTCATACTACCACTACTATACTTATAATAATCCTCTCCCACTACTACTACTACTACTACTACTACTTCCTCTACTACTACTACTACTACTACTACTACTACTACTACTCTTACTACATGTACTACTACTACTACTACACTACTACTACTACTCTTACTACATGCACTACTACTACTACTACTACTACTTCTACTACTTCCTCTACTACTACTACTACTACTACTACTACTACTACTCTTACTACATGTACTACTACTACTACATGTACTACTACTACTTCTACTACTACTACTTCCTCTACTACTACTACTACTACTACTACTTTTACTCTTACTACATGTACTACTACTACTACTACTACTACTACTACTTCCTCTACTACTACTACTACTACTACTACTACTTTTACTCTTACTACATGTACTACTACTACTACTACTACTACTCTTACTACATGTACTACTACTACTTCTACTACTACTTCTACTACTTCCTCTACTACTACTACTACTACTACTCTTACTACATGTACTACTACTACTACTACTACTTCTCTTACTACATGTACTACTACTACTACTACTACTACTACTACTCTTACTACATGTACTACTACTATTACTACTACTCTTACTACATGTACTACTACTACTTCTACTACTTCCTCTACTACTACTACTACTACTACTCTTACTACATGTACTACTACTACTTCTACTACTACTTCCTCTACTACTACTACTACTACTACTACTACTACTCTTACCACATGTACTACTAATACTACTACTACTTCTCTTACTACATGTACAACTACTACTACTACTACTCTTACTCCATGTACTACTACTACTACTACTACTCTTACTACATGTACTACTACTACTACTACTACTACTACTTCTACTACTTCCTCTACTACTACTACTACTACTACTACTACTCTTACTACATGTACTACTACGACTACTACAACTACTACTCTTACTACATGTACTACTACTACTACTACTACTACTACTACTACTACTACTACTACTCATACTACATGTACTACTACTACTACTACTACAACTACTACTCTTACTACATCTACTACTACTTCTACTACTTCCTCTACTACTACTACTACTACTACTACTACTCTTACTACATGTACTACTACTACTACTACAACTACTACTCTTACTACATGTACTACTACCACTACTACTACTACTACTACTACTACTACTACTACTACTACTACTATTACCACTACTGCTTCTACTACTCATACTACCACTACTATACTTATAATAATCCTCTCCCACTACTACTACTACTACTACTTCCTCTACTACTACTACTACTACTACTACTCTTACTACATGTACTACTACTACTACTACTACTCTTACTACATGTACTACTACTACTACTACTACTACTTCTACTACTTCCTCTACTACTACTACTACTACTACTCTTACTACATGTACTACTACTACTTCTACTACTACTTCTACTACTTCCTCTACTACTACTACTACTACTACTACTCTTACTACATGTACTACTAATACTACTACTACTTCTCTTACTACATGTACTACTACTACTACTACTACTACTACTACTACTCTTACTACATGTACTACTACTACTACTACTACTACTACTCTTACTCCATGTACTACTACTACTACTACTACTCTTACTACATGTACTACTACTACTACTACTACTTCTACTACTTCCTCTACTACTACTACTACTACTACTACTACTCTTACTACATGTACTACTACGACTACTACAACTACTACTCTTACTACATGTACTACTACTACTACTACTACTACTCATACTAGTAGTAGTAGAAGTAGGAGTAGTATGAGTAGTACTACTAGTAGTAGTAATAGTAGTTGTAGTAGTAGCAGTGGTAGTAGTAGTAGTAGTAGTAGTAGAGGAAGTAGTAGTAGTAGAATTAGTAGTAGAAGTAGTAGTAGTAGTAGTAGTAGTAGTACATGTAGTAAGAGTAGTAGTACATGTAGTAAGAGTAGTAGTAGTAGTAGTAGTAGTAGTAGTGGAAGAAGAAGTAGTAGCAGCACTATTAATAGTAGTAGTAGTGGCAGAAGTAGTAGTAGTAGTAGTAGTAGTATTAGTAGTAGTAGTAGTAGTAATAGTAGTAGTAGTAGTAGTAGTGGTAGTAGACGTGGTATTAATAGTAGTAGTATTTGTTATTAAACCTGATTGCTAAGAACGCATAACTTAATGCTTGTTAGTAAGCAACCAGAGGATCGACGGCTTTTGTAGGAGTATTTGTAGTAACAGTGGTAGTAGTAGTAGTAGTATTAGTAGTAGTAGTAGGAGTAGTAGTAGTAGTAGTAGTAGGAGTAGTTGTAGAAGTAGCAGTGGTAGTAGTAGTAGTAGTAGAGGAAGTAGTAGTAGTAGTTTTATTATTATTATTACTAGTAGTAGTAGTAGTAGGCCTACATATAGTATGAGTAGTAGTAGTAGTAGTGGTATTAGTAGTAGTAGTAGTAGTAGTACATGTAGTAGTAGTAGTAGTAGTAGTAGTAGTAGTAGTAAGAGGAGTAGTAGAAACAGTATTAGAAGAAGAAATAGTAGTACTATTGGCAGAATTAACAGTGGCAGAAGAAGTAGTAGTAGAACTAGTAGTAGTAGAAGTAGTAGTAGTGTCTCTTTTAAAAATATTACGTTGAAGATGTATGCATTTTCGAGGAATTTTGACCAGGTTTTTACTTTCATTTCACTTTTTTAGGATTAGGGCAAAATAAGGAATCACCATGACTGACTCATTAACAGACGAAAGAATTAGCGAATTGGCAGAGGCTTTGGCCGTAGACAAGAGATTACCCGCGCTAGGTCTAAAGCTCGGATTCAGGCCAACAAAGGTCGATATGTATATGAGTAATAATAAGAGGAATGATAGTTTCGAAGGAACCACCGCCATGCTCTTTGACTGGAAAAGAAAGACCAAAAAAGTGGAACAAATTCCTGATTTAGTGAAGGCACTGAGTGACTCTGGTTTAGTGGAATTTGTGGATGAATTCTTCCCCGAAGGAGGTAAGATGGCTTCAACAAATCTTGTTCGTAAAATCTGGGCATGATATGACAGAGGTCATTTTTTTTTAACCGAATTCGTAAAAAACTCACAAAGATAAATACTGGATAGGTGCTCCGGAAAATAAACAGACAAAGGTCTCTTGTACCAAATTCATAAAATTGAATAGTGGGTGTTGCTAATGAAAGTTATCTGCATATGAGCCAATGTAAGCAGACTGAAGTCATTTGTATCAAATTTATGAAACCATAAAGAAGAATAATGGATTGTTGCTCTTGAAAGTTATGGCATTATTATTCATCATCTGTGCATCCATGATAACCAGGTGGAAATATTTCCTTTACAAAAAGAGGATATTAAAAGTTAGTTATTTATTAAACCATCTTTGAAGTCGTCTCTTTGGAAGTGATTAATTTTTTTTTGAATGCGCATATGATATAGTGCCACCTCCGATCCTTAGGTCAACAGAAATATTTGTGGATATTTTGGGTGATTATTTAAACATATCATATATGTATGCTAACTATATAGGAACCGGGGTGTTTCATAAAGCTGTTCGTAAAGTTACGCATGACTTCACGAACGACTTGTATATGAAGTGCCAGATAGGATGCCCAAATTTTTTTCTGATATTTTCAATAACCTCAATTATATTATGGCAAAATTATACTTTGCATTAAAAATGTTTGTTATCATACAAATATTATTCTACATCTGCACAGTTCAACTTAAGTTGATGTATTTAAAAATGATTGAGCATCCCACTTGGCTTTTCATAAACAAGTCGTTCGTAAAGTCATGCATAACTTTACGAACAGCTTTATGAAACGCCCCCGGTCCATTACCTTTCAATTGTATCGTTTACCAACAGAAAAAGTATTTGCACTTGAATAGTCTTAATGGCATTTTTACTCTTTAAGGGCAGCGCAAATAATCTCCCTGAGTCAGGCGCGTACATAGGGGGAGGGGGGGGGGGGTTTAGGGGGTTAAACTCCCCTTTGGTAATTTGTTATGTGTAAACCCCCCTAAATTTCTCTAAACCCCCCCCCTTTTGGATTTAAAAAAAAAAAAAAAAAAATATTCCCATGGTTGACCTAAAAAAGCTGACCTTACCCCCCCCCCCCAACGGAGCAAAATGTCAAATTTTCAAATTTCGAGATCCCCCCCCCAAAAATGTGTCTCCTCTTACCCCCCCCCCCCTCCCCCCCCTCCCCTCCCCCCCCCCCCCGCTTATTCAGCGGTCGGCTGAGTCGTTGCGATTTTTTTGGGACCAAAAAAGAAAGAAAAAGTGACCTCTTAAGCCCCCCCCCCCCCCGCTTATTCAGCGGCTGGCTGAGTCGTTGCGAAATTTTCGGCCGATTTATAAATGTTAACCCCCCCCCCCCCCTTGAAAAAATCCTGCGTACGCGCCTGCCCTGAGTCATATTGCATTTCACATCGGCTAGTTTTACCGTATCATCTGAATTAAGATAAACGATTCCACTGTAATACTAATGGAAATGAAATAAATATGAATATATGAATATATGAATATATACTAATATATTATACAGAGGCTAAACAAAATTATCTTGTATGTGACCAAGCCCGAGCATGGTTAACTTCGCAAGCTTCTGTGTTGCACAAAGGAAACCACTTGTTAACAGACCGGTTTAATAATAATATTCCAATTTATGGATGTGCCTTATGTGCCAATACCTTAATGTATATATGAACATGTATGTATGTATGTATGTAAGGGTGTACGTTTGTATGTAGTTATTTACACTTCTGTTTTAACTATGTATTCTTTTATTTTATTTATTCTCTTATCAATTAATTGGTTGTTTGTTGTTTTCCAATATCTATTTTTGTTCTAATTAAATTATTTTTTTTAATATAAAAAAAATAAAAAATAAATTTTACTAGGCCTAATTGTTTTTTCTTCTTCATTTTGTTTTGTAGCCGCAAGACAAGTGACAGTCCCAACGGAAAACCCTTCCACTTCAGCTTCAAATGTGGGCAGCAAAAGCTCGTAGGTATCACGATATTTTACGATTGATTTGAAGGGGGAACTATTTTGCCACAGTATTTGATATATATATATCTATCTTTGTGTGTATATCTATAATATATACACAAATTGAAATCTAAAGAAATATAGTCCACCATTCTAAATCATCATCAACACACAATTACATACGGAAAAAAAAATCGAAATCAGTTACAATATAATCAATCGAAATTCATCACCTTCAAAGGGAGAAGCAGATACACAGATGGGGATATCATCATCAGTGTAATGATACATACAAAAGAATCCCCAATACAGGTCGAAGTAAATAGTCAAATTGCATCTCATTGTTTAAATGAACAAATACATAAACAAACAAAAACCAAAACAAAATAAAGAATATCATCAAAGTACAAAAATATCATCAAGGACAAATTTAATGGTGATATCCAACCCAACTCTTCTTTAAGTTTGTAATTTCCTATTTCGAACATATTACTTAATCTACCACCGTACATGTTGCTGAGAGAAGTGACACAAATCTTAATCTCATCATACTCATTACTTTAAAAAACGACATTCATGTACATGTATGATGAAAAGTAAATGAATTTTATCTTGAACTTGAGCTTGAAGTTGATAACTGAAGTTGAGTATATCGAAATATACGCACTATTCCACGTCTTAATGACTGTTGTATTCTACATCAAGTTTATGTTTGTATGATGACTGCATTTAGTCAATGTTCCTCACTCTTATGCGAGGGGTATTGGGTTCAATCACTATGAACATGACGGACAAAGAAAGAGGACAAAATATACAGTTCCTCATTCTACCCTCAACCCTCAACAATTGCGGTGGTAGACAAAGGAACATCCCTTCACTGCTGTCATGTACAAATGTGTAGAACAAGAGACACTTGCATATTCACCTGTTCTACACATTTTTACATAATAGCAGTAAAGGAATGTTCCTTTGTCTACCACAGCAATTGTCGAGGGTAGAATGAGGAACTGTATATTTTGTCCTCTTTCTTTGTCCGTCATATTCATAGTGAATCCTTGCTCAGTGCTTGCCCACATCTATTTTTCTTCTCGACCCAGGTCTAGAAAATGTGTACCTAAAAATGCTGTGGTTAATTTTATTTGCAGGGCCCTCGGGAATTTTAGTATTAATTCTCATGTGAAAACAACTGTTAAAAAAAGACCTGGGGTGTTTCACAAAGATCCTAAGTCGAACTTAAATCTAAGTTGGACTTTAAAATTATGGAAAGCCATTAGTAGCCTAAAAATGAGATATTTCGAAAAGCAAACATTTTAAGCTTTTTAGACTTTTCATAAATTCCACATCAAGAACATGAAATCTCCTTGATAATACAAAATATGAATGATTTGAATCAACATTTTATGCCTTTTGAAATAACTTTAAAAAAATATTTTCAATGATGCTAATGGCTTTCCATGATTGTTCAGTCCAACATAGAGAGAAGTTCAACTTAGGATCTTTGTGAAACACCCCCCAAATCATAAAATCATATTATTGCTATACACTGCTGCCCATATAGTTGGAATAATTTCCCCCTCCTTTCATGACATGATTGTGACAACATGGTTTATTCTTGTTAGATTAAGGCCTTTTCTTCTCAAAACTTTATTGATCATTTTTTAAAGAATCAAAGAGATTGTTCAGAAATTTCTGTGAAGATATAACTTTATCAGTCCAGTAAAAAACCATTGTTCTCATAATCACTTTATAAAAAGAGGAGAGTTTTTTTTCTCACCTCAACGGGCAAGCAGCGTATATTATTATTAAAAAGGTTAATGTAGATTTTCGTGTTTGATTTACCCGTAGGATGGACCGACTTGTGAAGGAGAAGGAACTCATGAAACTGGCAGGTTGCCTTCCAGCAGATTCCTACTCAGAGGTCGCCATTAACTTAGGGGTTGGGTTCACCGAACACGACAACATCAGGAGGCAAAATGCATCATTAAAAGATGCTAATTTTAAAATGTTAATGAAATGGAAATGCAGAGAAGAGGGTGGAAAAGTGAAAGATCTGGATAAAGCTTTAAATGAAGCTAGTTGTGGAGGGCTTATGTACAAAGATGTGTAACTATTTCATGGTATCCGCAAGTTTATTTATGCTACGATCGCAAAGATTTTTCGAAAAGAAATAAACTAAAAAGGAATTTCACCAGGCTTTGTCCATCACCGATTAGAATGTATGAATATTACTGCCAGGGACGTGTTACGCAATCTGTACCTGATTTCAAAGGGATAAACGATGATATATTGAATTTACCCTGTAATTAAATAATTTTCGAAAGTCTTTGTAATCGTGTTAACATAGTGAAGTAAAATATCAGAGTTGAAGTTCTGGCACTACCACCATTCACTACCTATACATTTTGGTCTTCTATTCTATCCATTCTAGTTTACTCTTCCCTCACTTCAATTTTGCTTTTCAACTTTAAAGACCTCCGGCGTATCTGAATCAAATCATTCATCTTTGTGGTGTATATATGTTTTCAGGATGCATTTTATACTCATTGTAATTTGTGTGAATGTACTAGTTTAGCTGCAGCACTTGTCTTTAAACCACGACCAGATCAATTTTGCCGATTCCATGGCAACTACTAAATTGAGTTTAAACATTTCATTTGACTTTTATACCGAAGGTGACAAATGCAATAATTATTTACGATAACATTCAACATCCAAAGTTATAATTAATTGTTCATAGAAAGCTGGGACAATTATGATCACAAATGTATAACTCATGCCAATTAAGTTTCATTGAATAACACGTAACACCAATGATTCAAACATTGTGTCCTTTTTACCCAATGTATGCCCACGACCGTTAATGTTATGTATGTATGGATATAAGGTTGCATTAATCTGTCGTCTAGTTCAACGTGTTGTGTTCATCAGTGAAACGGATGATAACCGATTGATAATAGTACAATAGGACTTTGAAACGCAATGATAGCCCACAAAAGGTGTTTACCAGTCATCGGGGAATACCATCTTTTATGTGCTGGCAGTCATGGAAGACTGAGTAAAAATCCTGTATTCAACTACACGTGTTATCTTGCTTTACCACGATTTTGATGAATACATGTCGTATAAAACTTGTTTTTATAAAAATCGACGAGGACAACCGACTATCAATATAGAATATCCCAGTTGCTGATCGTGACCTTGAATTTATTCATATTATATTGTTATTTGACTATTCAGATCCTCGACCATTAAGATTTTACATGTTTGAATATTGATATCAGATATTGTAAGTTGCACAACGTCGGATCGAAGTCCGATCAAATAAAGAGCGGTAGGCTTCTGGCAAAAATTAATGAGTAATCTCTTTAACTAAAAGAAATTTGAATGATTAATCTCTTCAAATTCATGAAACATTTTCATATCGAAGCGTATTGATATATTGCACTGATCATAACAAGGGCTTCGTGAATAAGTAAACGAATTTCATAAAGATCTAGTCCAAGGGTTCCTTGCACAAGTGAAACTCTTTCTCAAACCAAAGACTTGTCTCTGCCTCAAGTCTGACCCAAGCTGTTACCCTAGCCCGGACTCTTTGCCTTACATAACATGAATGCAGATCCAATGTTGTGTCATTGTTTAAAATGTCTCATATTCGATATGATTCTGTGAAATAAATGTGTTACTTGATTACAATCTTGACCCAGCTGTATGGTTGACGAAATAAACCAAGTAGGAGCAAACGAAATATCCCCGTTTTACATGTGGTTATTATGATATGATTCAATGTAATATAATGTAAATGTTTGTTCATTATTTTGAGCTTAATAGTACAAATGTTTATTTTGTATGAAAGGGGCAAGGTTCAAGTCGATGCAGAGTGGTGGATAGGGAAGGGAGTGGGGTACAGGTGCCAGAGCTATATTGGTTTTGGTGGTAGCGCATTTAATATGGGACATGTTGCTTTTATGAGCAAGCACGGAACAAAACAAAATGACACCCACTACCCCAGTAAGTGGGTCTAACTGTGTGTTCCGTTGGCTCTTTGACATAATAAGAAGCCCCCCCCCCTTTTGGAAAAAAAATGAGTGCGTGTGGATAAAGGTTGGATTATAAAGAGATTGCTTATTAAATAAAAAAAACTGCTTTACAGGTCTAAAGTTCACTTGCACTTATAATGACGATGGTTTAGATGAATAATTTCAAAGAAAAAAATCAAGTCACCGAGATAAATATGTACAATATGATATTTATCAGACATAAACAGACAGTGTCACAA
This sequence comes from Strongylocentrotus purpuratus, assembly GCF_000002235.5. NCBI lineage: Eukaryota > Metazoa > Echinodermata > Echinoidea > Camarodonta > Strongylocentrotidae > Strongylocentrotus > Strongylocentrotus purpuratus. The sequence goes on along the minus strand of NW_022145594.1, from coordinate 26,676,665 downwards.
TTACTCCCTTAGACTATGATCAGTATGATTGTAAATCTTCAAAAACCGAGGTAGAATAATGATAACATTTTATGTTATTCAAAGTTTGGGCATTTCCTTGATGTGATGTTTTATTTGGAAAGAAAAAAAGCTGTAAAATCTAAACCAAATTATATTACTCAGAGTTGTCAAATTTGTCAAAGAGATTTGTTAATGTATTGATGCAAGCTAACATTTTTTTTGTATCAGCAATACACTAATTGGTAAAGACATGAGGTAAATAACAACAGCAACACATATTTCTTATTACAATTGTACTACTTGGTTAAGAGGAAGACTTTAATTTTCATTTTGTATCCACTGATAGCAATTGCATATTGCTTTTCATAATTCCACAATGATGCAGGCTTGAACCAGAGTTATTAAAATAAAGGTGTCGTAATCGCGTGGTTTAGAAACTCTACAGCTAGGGACAAATGTTTCTAGTTTCCATTGAGTTCCATTTACATATTCCAATCTCATCTGAAAAGTGATAATTGAGCTATCTTGAAATACATTGTGCATTGATGATGTTTTTCTGGGTAATGCCTATGCCTGACCAACTTGGGGGCAAGCGCTTGTCCAAATTTGATAGGCCTAATTATTTATCCTCTCATGATCACCTTTTACTTCAGCTGTTAGGTTAAGAGGCCAAAGATGGGCCTGAAAAACTGACACTCAGTTGGTTGGATGTATAATTACCCTCATGGGTAAATATTTTGGTAAAGACTCTTTATCAGTTACGTAGTTTAAAGGCAATGCATTATCATACAAAGATCGAATATAATTGCTGTTATTGAATATCCATCTGCAATATGCAATCATTGTTAAAGCGTGTTCATCCATCTTGTCCTAAAGCGTTCAGTACACAGTGCTGTATTGCAAAATGATTTAGGGAACAAAAGCGGGGAAATCCCATTTCTACAGCATATCACGCGACCGGGTTTAGAGACGTTCCGACCTTCACTTGTCGATGAAAAGACACACTCTCTCGTTTGGTGTATTTGGACCCTAGTTTTAGTGTCAATGAAAATATCGAAAATATAATTTACAAACTTTATTGTGTCAGTGTACTGTGGAGATAATTATGATACATTTCATTAAATCAACTCCCCTCTTTCTCATCAATTTTATTTCTCAATCTCATTTGTTCACACATAATTATTCTCTCTCTCTCTCTCTCTCTCTCTCTCTCTTGTCTTTCTCCCTCTATTATGCTTGCTTTCTGCGTTTCCCCTTTTACCTCTACCTGTCTTTACTCTCTGAGAGATGGCGTTATGTATTTATATTTTCCGGGGACTTGCCTTTGCTCTTTGTTGGTCCCTACACTGTTTTACCCCATTGCCATATGTATAGGTTGTTCGGTATGTTTTATTGTCATTTTCATACCGGCTTGATCGAGCATGGCTGCCATTATGGCGGCTTAGCATTCAAGGAATCAATTCCAGTGTGGCAAGCACGACAAGTATCTTGCCAAGAAATTTGTAAGGAAAGAAAGATAACAAGGAAACTAATGTTGAAAAGGGAAAAAATAGAGAAAAAGGAAGAGCAAGATATTTTTCAAAAGACAGGTAGAGGTAAAAAAAAAAATAATAATAAAACGAAGAAAGCACGTATGAGAGAGAAAGAAATGATAGAGAGAGAGAGAGAGAGGGAACAATTATGTAAGAAAGAAAATACAAAAAAGAAAGAAAGAGAATTTATGTAAGTGTTTTATATGTCCACGGTATCCAGAGCCAATAAAGTTCGTAAATTGAATTGTTGATATTTTCATTGAGAAAAGGGTCCGATACACCAAACGAGAGAGGGTTTCTTTTCATTGACATGCGAAGGTCGGCGCCTCTCATATCAGCTCATCGCGTGATATGCTGTAGAAGTGGGATTTCCCCACTATTGTTCTCGAAATCATTTTGCAGTACAGCACTGTGTACTGATAGCATCGGTCCATGATGGATGAACACGTTTTAACAATGATTGCATATTTCTTTATTCAGATGGATATTCAATTCTGTTAGATCTTTGTATGATAACGCATTGCCTCTGAACTAAAAACTAGTGTTTGCCAAACATGTTATCCTTGAGTGTAGTCATACATCCAACTAACTGAAGGGCAGTTTCCAGGCCCAACTTTGGCGTCTTCACCTTAAACTTTATAATAATAAATCATATTTCTATAGCGCATTATACAAGGTATGTCTTTATGCGCTTTACATTGTATTACAAGCTTAATTAATTACATGTATTTACTATTGAACTATCCTTAAACAAAAAATTCTGACAAGATCTTAACTAAAATAGTACAACAGTAAGTAGATAGAAAAACATTATAATTTATTCTTAAATAATGATACAACAATTATGGTGCAAGATTTTATTCATATATTACAAGTTATAGATAACAAAACATGACAATAATTAATTCTTACAAAGGTAGGTCTTAAGTGCAGTCTTGAAGGTCTGGATGGAAGGTGCAGTTCTAATGGTGAGCGGGAGAGAGTTCCAGAGGGTGGGAGCATTGACGGTGAAGGAGCTACGGCCGCAGTACCGGGTCTTAAAACGAGGAACCTGGCGAAGATGTTTGTTCTGGGATCTGAGAGCACGGGAGGGTGTGTAGGTATGAATGAGTTCAGACAGATAAGAAGGGATAGAGTTAGAGAGAGAATTGTAGGTGAGAAGTAGGATCTTCAGGGGAATCCGCTTGTTGATTGGGAGCCAGTGGAGGTTACGGAGAAGGGATGTGGTAGAAGTGAGACCAGTTGTTTTCTCTGTGATTCTGGCTGCGATGTTTTGAATTCTTTGAAGCTTCGTAAGTTCGTTGGCAGGAAGATTAGGAAGAAGTGCATTGCATGTGTCGAGTTTAGAGGTGACGAGGGCATGGGTGAGAGTGACAGTTGTCTTCCGGTCTAAAACCCTACGAATTTCACCTATCTTTCTGATTTGTAGTAAATTGTAACGCACTCAATGTTATTTAGGGTACGGATATGTATGTTCCCTCCTTTTGAACCCCCCCCCCCAAGTCTGGTGTGTAAAGTCAATACGGGACGGATTTTTGTGTACTACGAGCTGGACTTTACCGGACATTTTGGTAACACGCATGCGGTCATTCCGACCCTGGAGTGGGGGGGGGGGGGGGGGGGGGGGGGTGTAAAATCTGTTGGTTAATATTGTAATCCTATTATTGCTCAGACTAATGAAAATGGTAATGATAAAAGTAGTAATAAAACAAACACTAGAACTACTACAAATGATAATAATAATGTTAAAAGGGACTTGGTAACATTGTTAAGCTGGGAGAAAGTGGTTCAAGGTAGTGAATTCAATGCTAGACTTAAACTTAAAGATAATCTGAAAATTTGAGTGAAAACGGACCAAGTCAAGAACCCCATGACTTTTACAAGCCGATCGACTGTCTAATTATCAAGATATTAACGATTGGAAATCTAAAACAAATTATTATTCTGCGTCTGTAAAGTGGCCCTGTTGGGAGTTATGTTTTCATCACAGCGCAGTACATGTTATTGATATAGTAGCTGCGCTTTATTGAGAAGGCTACATTTATTTCCTCTCCACCATACAACACAGAGCTACGAGCACATCCACCATTCGCTTCACACACACACACACACACACACACGCACACACACACAGACACACAATGCACTCACACAATACATTCATAAACTCAGACACCAACAACGTATGAACACATTTTCATTTTTTTTCAGTTCATTAAATTGATCTAATTGGTATCGTTTATTATAATTTGTGTTGCATGGCCATTTATTTTACGGTAGGGATAGTCAAAGGGAAAATAAACTTTAACATATTTAATTTGGTTACACGTTGAGAAATTTCAAATAACCTTTTTTGGGGCGCGATAGCTCAGTGGTAGAGCAATGATCTCGTAACCGGGAGCTCTCGGCCTGGTCGATGAGCTGGTGCCTTTTGGTAAGGCTTTAATCTGCTTTACCACGCTCTTCGGAGAGGACTTAAAGCCGTCGGTCCCTTAGTTGATTTACTACATGCATGCACATGCTTTTCTAGCTATCAGGTAAAACAATACAAATAAACAATATTGGCTATTTCCTTTTTCAAATTTTTGACGAAGGTCTGACCTATGTTTAATATTTCCAGAGCGATTAAATTTGATAATGACAAGATGACAGTAAGAAAAAGAAATACTATTATATTATTGGCCGTAATACCTCGTATATATTACCTTAGAACTACATTCTCAAAAGAGCACAATGTAACAATAGATACCGCAGTATAATTGGGAATTCCCGCGTTGCAACTTTGCAATAAAACACGAAACACAGCTATTCCCTCTCCCCCCCCCCACACACACACACACGCACACAAACACATTTAAATCACACACAAAGGTCCTTTATTGTATTGCGAAGAAAGATCAGGTTTATCTCATCCTGCATTCAATACCTTTATACCTTTTCCCTACTCACAATTTCATGTTCAAATAAAGCACATGCTGTCTAAGTTTTTAGACGATTGTTTTCATGAAAATCATTTTTTTTTTTTGGTTCCATTCTCCACCAGACAGCCCAGTTACTTTACCTCTGCTGTTTTACCCCCATTGCCATATGTATAGGTTGTTTGGTATGTTTTATTGTCATTTTCATACCGGCTTGATCGAGCATGGCTGCCATTATGGCGGCTTAGCATTTAAGGAATCAATTTCCTGCCAGGTACCCATTTAACTCACATGGGTCGAGTGTGGCAAGCACGGCAAGTGTCTTGTCAAAAGACATTTGTTGGGAATGAAAGAGAAAGAAGGAAACTAATGTTGAAAAGGAAGGGGGAAGAGATAAAGGAAGAGAAAGAGATTATTTAGAAGACAGGTAAAGGTCAAAGGAGAAACAGAGAAAGAAAGCATGAGAGAAAAAGAAAGACAAGAGAGAGAGAGAGAGAATAATTATGTGTGAAAAAATAGGATAGAGAAAGAAAAGTGAAGAGAAAGTGAGGAGTTGATTTAGTGAAGTGTATCATATTTATCTCCACAGTACACTGAGGCAATGAAATTCGTAAATTGTATTTTCGCTATTTTCATTCACAATAGGGTCGAAATACGGTGCCAGGTAAAAATGTCAGAGGAAAAAATGTCAGAGGTAAAAATGTCAGAGGAAAAAATGTCAGAGGTAAAAATGTCAGAGGAAAAAATGTCAGAGGTAAAAATGTCAGAGATACCAACAAAATGTAATGTACAAAAAAAATTGTAGGGGAAAAATGGTGCCATCATAATATCTCAGCACTTTATCACACAAAATGTCAAGATATTAGCTACTGGACTAGTTTATTATATTTTATAAATGACTGTGTATTGTACTTCGTACATGTCCTGAGGATAATACAATGTGGAAAATAAATTTGAAACTTATATTTTGTGATCAGGTTTGTATATATTAATTTCTATCATTTTTCGATATGTTAAATTGGTTGATGTTTTAATGTTTATTTGGTTTTGAGGTAGTAGGCCTAAGTACATAGAATATTAAGATTGAATGAGATACAACAGGGAATCAGTTATAAAGATCGCACAGAAATTCCACAAATTCAGTAATTAGACCGATCTTCATGTCCACCCCAGCAAAGACTGTTATCACAAGAAAAAATTAATAAAAAGACACGGATGCTTTGTCCCCCTCATCAATACTTTATTACAAAAGTTTAACAAACAATATCAAAGCTTCGCTTGAAGAATGTCAGATAGTAGGCCTACAAGTGGTAAATGTTGAGACATATTTACGCAGGTATTTTGTCACATGCTTTCGAGTTTCGACAATAACACTGCGTAACTTTATATTTAAAAAAAATCATGTTTGTGATTAAGAAACGTGGGAGAAATACAGTATAAGTCCTTCAATTTCAACTGTTTTTGTTCTGCCAAATTCATGATGGCTTTTGTTTAATGTGTAGACTTGTACGAATATGTACCTCCTGTAAACTGTCGTATACAGTGTATGCCACCACACCTTTTATAAATCCTGCACCAAATATCCTTCAAACATCATGTGTACAAGCAGTATTATGATCAGGGGCGTCAATCCTGGGGGGGGGGGGACACGTCTTCCCGCCCCCAGTAATTTTCAGTTGGTGAAATGTTCCCCCCCATGTTTTGTCAGAAAAGAAGTTCTTTAATAATTTAATGTAACGTCAAAGGATCCGCGCAGGAGGGTGGGGGCAACTGAATTCCAACAAGGATTAAGAGTCGAGAACGGTACAACGAATCGTCTTCTTTCTCTGATAATCAAAAGAAACGTCACAGGTTCCGCGCTTCGCGCGTGAGAGGGGGGGGGGGGACTTTATTCAAACAAGGATTAATAGTCGACAACGGTACTACTAAACGTCTTCTTTCTCTAAAAAAATAATAAAACAGGGATTAAGAGTCGAGAACGGTACAACAAATCGTCTTCTTTCTCTAATAATTAAACGAAACGTCGCAGCTTCCGCGCTACGCGCGGGAGGGGGAAAACTGAATTCAAACAGGGATTAAGAGTCAAGAACGGTACAACGAATCGTCTTCTTTTTTTAATAATCTAATGAAACGTCAAAGCTTCCGCGCTTCGCGCGGGAGGGGGGGGGGGGGGGGGGGGGGGAACGAATTCAAACAAGGATTAAGAGTCGAGAACGGTATACAATGAATTGTCTTCTTTCTCTAAAAATGTAATGAAACTTGAAAGATATTCTTTTTAAAGACAATAAATGAACCGGTCACCAATGAAAGTACATGCCGTGAAACAGAATAACTAGAGAGAGAGTGTATGTGTGTGCAGCAACATAACGTGGTATAATTTTGAAAGTAACTGTAAAGGTGAAATGTAATTGTGTCCCCCCCCCATGCTCAAACTCGGATTGACGCCCTTGATCATGATGCTATAAATGTGTACAGTAAAACTATGTTTCTGATATTTTACTCTTGAGTAAATATTTGTAATTTTCAGAGTTTGATCTCTCACACCAAATAATTATAGAACGATGTAGCTTAACCCTAATAAGGCCGGGGGGGGGGGGGGGCCATTATGCCCCCCCCCTCCACAATTTTTCTGATTGTTCGAGAACGCATATGGATGGCGCCTCGCCGCTCGCTGACTTTTTTCTTTAGAGTCTTGCGCATCTTTAAAAAAAAAAAAAAAAAAAAAAATCGGACCTATAGTTACAAGGTCACGTGACCTTTTGTCTTTGCATGTCAGCCCGAAAATCGCTCATTTTTGTGATTTGTGTACAAAACATATGGAAATGTCATTTTTCCTAAAAATAGATCAAACTTGGTTATTGGGTCTTGTTTAAAGTTTAGGTGGTTGTTTTGGGAGTCAAAATAGTTGAATTGTAGGAAGAAATAAAAAACAAAACAAAAAAATAACATAAATAAGTTAAAAAAACAATGAAATACATAAGAAATTATCAAAACAAGAGATAACATAAGGAATAAGCTGGCTCTTCCATTTTTTTTGGTCGTATTATTGTTCCAAATGGTCTAATGAATATATGTAGTGAAAAAGAATGCTTAAATATGAATAATATAGGATTTAAGGGTAAAAATGTGATTTTATGACGTTATTTGCATAAATTACCATAAATATGCAAATGAGGGATTTTTTTCAAAAAATTGAAATTATCATATTGTTCTATACACTTCACTTGACATGCGTGCAAATTTTCGCGGAGATCGGCCGTTTCACGGCCGAGATCTTAGGGGGGGGGGGGGCCATAATGGCCCCCTCCCGGCCGTAGTAAGACTTCAAATAGCCCGGCCTTATTAGGGTTAAACAGAACCTCTGCAGAGCGCGCACTTATCTGGAATGTGATGGTGTGGTTGATGTAACATTAGCGGCTTTGTGCTTTGTATGAAGGTATCAAAGTATCAAGCCCACAAGAAAGTGAAATTATTGGAAATATGTATTTGTAGGAAATTACATTTTATAGTAGTCATTGCCACGTTTTAAAATGTCCATCAATCTTCAGAAGGGACGTTGAATTGGGGTGAAGGGGGGGGGGGGGCGGAGGACTCAAAGCATGATATCTTATCCTCTTTTTTTTGGGGGGGGGGGGCTGTGATGACTTTTATTTTTATTTAATGATTACACCATCGAGCCACAACTCGGCCTATAATTATTCATGGCCAAACTACTCGATTTTAGACATTCTTTTGACCCAGAAGTTTCCTCAGTGTACCGGTATCACTTGCTTAGACAAAGGAAATGACGGGAGGCAGCCGGGTCACGATGCCCCCCAAAGAAGCATACAGCCCCCCCCCCCCCGTATCCCCTCGGCAATAATCGGGCAAAAAGTCTCAATTTCGGGCAGAAAGGTAAATAAAAGAGCATCCTTCGTTTTATCTTTTCGATAAGCCTAATATACAAACATTACCAATATTCAACCTGTAACATGCTTTTTTATATATTTTACCTCTTAACATTTTTACCTCTGACATTTTTACCTCTGACATTTTTACCTCTGACATTTTTTCCTCTGACATTTTTCCCTCTGACATTTTTACCTCTGACATTTTTACCTCTGACATTTTTACACCGAGCCGTAATTATAAAGATCAAATTCGCATACACATTATAATATTTCGATTGATCCAGACTTTAACAGTGTTTATTGAAATTTGCCTCCATGCAGTGGCTTAGCTAATGTAAAGAGCATGATTGTAATAACGGTATACCTACATTCAATATTATCATCATGAATACCGAAATAAAGAGAGAAATAGCGAGATAAATGGGAGAGGGGAACGTGCGAAGGAGAGAAGGAGTGAAGAGAAGAGGGTAAGGATATGGACGGAGGACACAGAAGTATAATCAGACTGCTAGAAATAACCAAGTTTTGGTTGACAGAGAGAGAAAAAAAGAATCAGATTGCTGTTCAAAGAGAGATTGAGTACAAGTAATAGTTTTGATAATAATGGCAATAATTCACACATTTTAAATCTAAATTTAAATGTTTCCTTTTGTTCTCTTGATAATATTTCAGCTACAAATTAAGAGTTTTGGTGGACATCTAGGATGTTAAATGGCAATAAATCCTCGGCACATGTAGTGATAAATATATATATATATATATATATATTAGAATATGGATAAAATGATTTAAAACAAATAAGGATAGTAGATAAAACAGTTTGAAATCGAATAACATGTCTGTTGGGCAGTATATATTAATTTGCAATACAGTCAGGATGAAATTCCCTCCCCTATTAACACATGATCAATGATCACCTGTACATTATTAAGCTAAATAATTATACACAACACTTTTAACTCGGGCACATACCGGATAAGGAATAAATGAACAAAGATTTTAATTTGTTATACAAAATATACTGTTTTATTATAATATGTATTACGATAATGATAATCAAAAATATAATTCAATACTAATGATAATAGTAGAACAAATATTCATTGTTATGGTAATAACAATAACAATGACAATAATAGTCAGATTTATCCGTACTAAACTATGTGTAAAGTAATATTCCTTCTTGGTCCAAGCAGTCAGATATATGTATATATTGGACATACAAACACCCACACAAACACTTTACACGTGAGACAAGACTGATAAAAGAAAGATTGAAAACACAAAATAATTAAACTGTAAGAAAAAATTAATCCTATTAGTCAATGTCTAATACATTTACTATATGGTAGCAATTGATCAAACAGTATTGCATTAAAGTATAGAGCATGATCCCCCCATTCCTTCTTTCTGGAACTGGTACTGATTCCTATCATGCTTATGTATTTACTGACTGGAAGGAATTAAGGAAAGAGTTCATCAGCAAGACGAATTTGTCCAGATTGCTCCAAAGCATTCTTCAAATCTCCTCCCACGGTAGAATCCCTTTGACCTTTTCGCCAATCCCGGAGCATTAGAAGAGTTCCGTCATAATTATGTTACATTCTGGGTTTTGTGATTAGTTGCTATGTACCGATGAGTATCTTCCGGTGTAAATCCAAGCTTTTTTCCTTATGTGTCGATGTCCGAGTCCTTGTCGACTTTCTTTGCAACATATCGTCGAAATCTCTGGTGGACGGTAGAAGACCTGGCGTCGAGAATTACATGCAACATGAAGAAGAAAGTAATTAAATTTGTTATACTAGGTTCAATTATCTTCTGGTGACAATGGTGTGCAAGAAGAAAACTTCCTGGAAGTAATTGGTAAAGGATTGTGAAGTCTGGCAGATAGGAGAGCTATGCAAGAATCCACTATTATTATTAATATCATTACATGAGAAGTGGTGTAAACTTCTCCGGAAAATTACCCTCTAAGACAATCGCCCCCCTCCGAGGACTATAACCCCCCGAAAAACTGCTTGTATTATTACGATCAAGCTTGACTTCCCCTTTAGCGAACAGGGGGGGGGGGGGTGTCGGGTCGATTACCCAGGGGATAATTGTCCTGAGACGGGTAGTGAGTAAAGTCGGTAGTTAATTCCTTTCCAGACCCTGCTACAAAGGTTACATTCCCATTGGGGTGTAAATGCCGGACAAAATTTGGTTTGGCTGTAAAGCAATTTAGAGATTACTAGGAGAAGAAGAACAAGAACAAGAACAAGAACAAGAACAAGGAGAAGAAAAAGAAAAAGAAGAAGAAGAAGAAGAGGAACAAGAACAAAAAGAAGTAAAAGGAACAGAAGAAGAAGAACAAGAACAAGAAAAAGGAAAAGAAATTGTATACTCAACAGCATATTTACATCCTCGTTAGACAACATAGTACATATTTAACTCACCTGCCATTGGAAAAAGTTGGTGCCAATGGAAATACTTGGCAGAATCAATATGCCCTGTACTCCAACAAAGAAAGTACAGTTAGAAATTATGATACCGTTTTTGAAAGCGTTTTACAATGATTTAAAAATGATTTTTCACATTCTTTATTTGAATTTGATAATTCTTCAAAGTAGAACGTAAATTGTTACGATGAATATAAAGGCTGTCTGATTACCAGGATATTAGCTTGGACAACCCCTCCCCCCCCCCAAAAAAAGAAGAAGAATAAAAGCAATAAAAGCGTAGTAGAGGTGTCGTGGTCGAGTGGATAAGTCACCGGACTGTGGATCACAAGGTCCGCGGTTCAAGTCCCGCCGCGGCACTAATGTCCTTTGGCAAGACATTGATCTACATTTGCCACTCTCCACCCAGGTGTTAAAATGGGTACCCGGTAGGATGCGAAAGCTAATGTGGTTTGATTAGCAAGTGGCGCTTGTAAAATGGCGACTGGCTGGAATGCTCCCCAGGGAGTGGAGAATGTGCATACCTTGTGTGCGGGTAAGCCTGAATCCGATGACCGGGGTAATAATAATATGTTGTAAAGCGCTGTGATACACATGTATGTCTGTAAGAGCGCTATATAAATGCCAATATTATTATTATTATTATTATTATTTATTGTTAACAACCCCTTTTTAATAAAACAAAATCATGAAAGTCATAAAAAAAGAGTAACGTATTGATAACTTGTTAATATTCAATTATCAGTGAGATTTCAGGAAAATTCTACAGCTTGTATGTTGTACACGGCGTAAACGCAAAGGACCCATTCAAACACACGTATTATCCGATGCCGTAGCGTAGACCACAGAATATAAGATGAGACAAACAGGATTAATTTCAACGTATTTGCGGTTAAATTATGAAACAAATCTGATTCGCAATTATTTATCACTTACATTATGAATACAATAGGAGTAATCGTAGTTGTAATGAGCTTTCAATATAACCATAAATTGGATAAATGAAAACAAAGCTTGTCTACTGAATCACGTGTCACGTTAGAGCCGCAAGAATGGCTACCTATATAGACGAATGAACTTTGAACTTGGTAAGAATGTATAGCAGAATTTATTTAATCAAATGAAAGCAACACCTCTAACAGTCTCTCTCTCTCTCTCTCTCTCGCCCTCTCAAACACGCACACACACACGAAACACACATTCTTTCGAATGCATGCCTCATTATGCTGATACGTAAGATGAAGAACCAAAAAAGAAATATCCAATCTGCTTTTTTAAACGTTTAATTCTCGTTAAACAGCATGAAGTACACAAACGGATTCACCATTATACATGGACATGGTATTAAGATGTTAAAGAATATGAATCTTTGCATATAATATTATTTAAAAAAACCTGGCAAATGTTTTCTGAAAATGGATTACGTAGGTAAGCAGATTTTCCGCTCTGAAAGATACAAGTGATTTGAGTTGTATCGTTTGAATTACATTCCAAAGATACTAATATCATCGAGATTCAGGTAAAACACACTTCAAAGTAATATATTAGATCATTACTTTACAAAAGTTTCCACAGTTACCATGCTGACATGTTTGTCATCAAAAGTTAACACAAAGATAAACGATAATGTAAATCTTTGCCTTCAGCAATGTTAATCAATACACCAACAATTTCAATTATACCTTTGCATATTTATACTGCTTTTGCATGTTTTCTTTTCTTGTGGAACTACTAGGTACGATGTGATTTTTTTTTTATTAGGTTGGGGTTTCTTTAAAGGTATAGACCAGTTCTGGTCATGCGATTGCATTGTGAAAGAAAAGTTGTGGAATCGATCAGAAAGGTTGACCATCTAGCATATAAGTATTGGTGTGTACTGAAAGGTGCTGGAATCATCAAAATGATAAGAAATTTGGCCCAGTCTTGGTAAAGTTATAAGCACTGTACATAAAAATATGTAAATGGGACTACCCTATATCTATCCAGTCCAGATAGATATAATATAATTTACCAAATATATCAATTAGTAGGCGGTTTCCCGGCAAAATTTGTATTATTACGTATTGGTCAAAACATATTCTTTCACATGATTGGATGATTGGTAATAAGAGCTTCCATTTCATTTTTTGAGAGGGGGTGTTTCCAAAACTGGTCTTTACCTTTAACGACGCTCTAAAATTTCAAATATGCTTCCAGCATGGACTGGATATAAAACTTAAGTTTATGATATTCACATCAATTTTTTTTTTAATTACAATGTGTCCCAGAAAGTAAAGACGAAGGCTGATAACAAACAACAATTACGCTGCATTTTACAATACCTTGTTTTTTTCATAAAGAATATGTAATACGATTTCAGATGATACATTCGTTACTTTAATCCCCACTGATCAATATATTTTAAAATGGCATTTGTGCTAGATTTATGTAAAACTGGTGATAACTTAATAGTCATAATTATCGAATACGTTATCCAATTTGAACAGAAGAAACCATAAACTTAATAAAGAAAATAATGAGATAATCGGTTTAATTTTCCTCCTTTTAATAATGAGGACATGAGTAATGCCATCATCCTAAAACAAAGGACAGTGTAGATATTGTCAATGATGAAGGTAACAGGCATATATAGTATACAAACGGGTCATGAACATTATAACAATATTATTACTATTATTTATTATTCATTATTATTCATTACATAAACCTTAGTAGATGTTATACAAGGCGAGGCTGTTAGTCTACATCTCATACTGAGTTTTAAAACGTCCGATATCTGTTCCACGAGACCTTTAATCAAAATATCACTGATTTAAAGCCACCTTTCTGTGTACTCCACTAATTCAATTTATCATTAAACGCAGCATTATAATTGAATTGATGATTATTTATAAGATTCTTAAAGTATGATGCCGATTCCAATGTTTCCTTCTTTCTCTCGATAATATTTCAGCAACGTAATGGGAGTTTTGGTACACATCTTGGATGAAGAAAAACAATAAATCATGGGCACATGAAGTGAAAAAGACAATCATGATAAAAAGGATAACACGATCTTAAAGAATATGGATAGTAAGTGAGAAAAGGGTGAAATCACTTACACGTCTGTTCATCATGATGTTCCTTTGCAAAAAAAAAAATAGTCAAGATCAAATTCACTACCTAATTCACACGTTATGAAAGATTACCTTTACATTATTTAAGCTAAATAATTGTATAATAAAACCTGTCACTCCGGCACATACCAGATAATGAACACAGATTATTCTCATTTTTTTTAAAAGATATACTGTTTTTAACAATATGTATAACAATAATGGTAATTCAAAATATGATAATGACAATAGTAGAAATAATAATCATTATTCATCCGTACTAATCTAAAGTAAAATCCCTTCTTCGTCTAAACGCCAAATATACACATATGTATATATTTGACATAAAACACCTACACAAACACTTTACACGTGAGACAAGAGTGATAAAAGAACGATTGAAAACATCAAATAATTGAACGTTTATAAAAAGTGAAGCCTATAAACTGATGTCATAAAAATTACTATGTAGAAATTAATCGAACACCATTGCTTCAAAAGGACCGCTACTGATTCCTGATTACTTCATGTATTTACTAACTGGAAGGAAAGAGATCATCAGCAAGACGAATTTGTCCAGATAGCTCCAAAGCAGTCTTCAAAGCTCCTTGCTCGGTAGAACTTATTTGACCGTCTCGCCAATCCCGGAGCATTTGAAGAGTGCCAACATATGTTACACTCTGGGTTTTGTTATTAGTTGCTATGTACCGATAAGTATCTCCCTGTGTAAATCCAAGCTTTTTTCCTAATGTGTCGATTTCTGATTCCTTGTGGACTCTCTTTGCAACAGTTACCAAAATGTCGTCGAAATCTGTGGTGGACGGTAGAAGACCTGGCGTTGAAGAAACATGAAATATGAAGAAGAAAAAAAATATACTAAGTTCAGTCCTGGTGACTTAATTGCAGGCGCGGATCTACGGGGGAGGGGGGTTTAGGGGGTTTAAACCCCCCCCTTGGGCGCCCCCCCCCCAAAAAAAAAAAGGGGAAAAAAAGGAAAAAAAAAAGAGAAAAAAAAAAAGAAAAAAAGAAAGAAAAAAGAACGCACGCTGTAGAGAGAAGCCCTTTCAAGTGCAAATATTCTGAGAAGATATTCAACTCATCTGGTAACTTAACCAAACACATGATAACTCTGGATATAACTGTGTATTAAACTGTTACTTGATTTAAAAAGACGTTATCATGCACTGCTTTTTATGGTCTCCATTGTGTTAATAGATGCCAGGAAAACATCATTTACGGGGTTCAAATAAACACCCCCCAAAAAATCGGCTCGCCGCTTCGCGGCTCGTGGACGATGCTCAGCAACGTCATTATTTTGGTCAACCACCCCCCTTAGCAAAAGCTAGATCCGCCCCTGAATTGTGCAAGAAATTGTACATGGAAGTAGTTGGGGAAGGATTGTGTAGTACATGAGAAGTGGTGTAAACTTAAAAGATTTGAAATCATAAACAATGATGAGAAATTGTCTTATAATCTTGCTGAAAGCAATATGCGCTCTCACACAAATATTTGTATGGGATTAGAAACATGTGCAATGAAAGTTTGTTCCAAACAATTCACCGCTTTCGTGTCATATTTTGAAACAGTGAACATTTGAAGTAAAACAAATTTCAGGGGGCATTTCTTCTTTACTTTACTTCAAATTATCCGTTTCCAGCTTAAAACGACTTCATGAGGGTTTTTGACAATATACATTGGATCTAAACGGAATTCTTCTTCAAGAAACTTGTTAAGGTTCTGCAAGTAGACTGAAAAGGGCACGTAGTAACACAATGATTGTTTTATGAACCCCAATATTCGGGTAAAAGGGAACTCTGTGTCTAGAATTAAAAATTCAAGTGTAAACAAGTAACGGCCGAAATACTTGTATTTATTGACATTTCGGATGAGGGCAACTTGCCTTCCAACATTTTCCTGTTCTTTTTCGTATTCCTTCTATCGCAATAATAACATATAGCTTTATATTTGTATTACCTTCTTGCGGAGTACATGTAGTAGTAGAAGCAGCAGCAGCAGTATTAGGAGTAGTAGTAGTAGAAGTGCTAGTATTAGGCGATGAGGGGGATGATGTGGTTTTATCTGAAACATGATAAAGGTAAGGGAATCTTGATTACTATGATTTATTAATTGGCTTAATCAACCAGAATAGACATCACATTTTAAAAATGTTTTAGGGCGTAGATTTTCATTTGGTACAACATTTTATCCATACATACATTATCCGTAAGTTCGTGTGTAGAGTGAAAGTTTTTAAAATATACAAAGTTGGATTTGCTTATATTTAAAAATAGTTTATTACATCTACACCAACTAGATAATTTGTCCAAATCATAATTCGAAGCTCCAATGAGAGTATTTAAATGTACATGTGAATACAATACATTTGTGTCGTCTGCCAATAAAATGTAAGTTAAGAGTGGTGATGTGTTTACAATGTCATTAATGTTTTTGTCAACGTTTTTCCAGAACCAATCCCTACGTGATTGTCAATATTTATCTCATTTAATTAGAACATTGATTCAAAAGGTAACTCCTATGAAAAACTTTTGATTTGACACACACTTTATTTTATTTGAGGTTTTAATTCAAACACATACACATACCCTAAACGGCCGAACGCAAGTATACACACACTCATACTCATGACCCCGCACATAGTAGTCTCAGGAAGTAACCCTAATGTAAACCTTTTATTTTCAAGGAATCAATGAGCAGTTCTTATCCAATGAGGACTCGTTTTCTTCCACACATATATATCAGTTAAGAACAAAGACTCTCTGAATCACTTTACCATATGCTTTCAAAAATGTTACTTTCTCAAAATGGGACAATTTCTTTTCAAAACACTATTTTATTCCTCACCCAGCAACTTGACGCAAGTGATATCTGGCAGTCTTGTAAAGATTGTCTGATGTTCAGTCATGCATGCAGAGATTCGAATGAAAATGGTAACTAAGTGTACTGGGAGGATAACTCTATCAAGACATATCATGAAACCCATGATTAGATATTCATACTCTAAACAATATAACTTTTAAAAAGTGGGACATTTTTTCTGACTCACTCTGTCGAAACAACTGTGAGATTTTTTTTCTTCTTTTGTTTTGTGCACACAAATCAGAAATGATCCATTTTGGGGATGACATAAAGTCACTAGAAAGCGACTCTGTAATGGTTACAATTTTCATGAACCTGGTATCAAAAGATGAGCATGACTTGAAAAAAGGGCAGAAAATGACTGGGCCTGAAATGCCAAAAAAGTGAGTGAGTCTGTAACCATGTATAAATGGTCACAGCCCATGCAACCGACAACCAACAAGACCGACAATGTATGTCTAGCTAACCTTCTGAAGTTGACAGAAGACCCACACGATCAACGACCCAAGCCTTGGACCGACAGTTCACAAGAACAACATGTTGGTCTTTTGTGTGTTCTGACAACTATTTTGAGGGTTCAACAGACCGGCAGTATCAGTCTTGTGGGCTGTTCGTCTATTGGGATGTCCTGCTATAAGTAACCGTATTTGTAACAAACGAGAGAGAGGCAAAATAGTGTTTGTGGGCTGCCTGCAAGAGCAATATATTGGTAATGGCAGTAAGGCGTTTCCTGCTAATTCTCACCGGTATGCTTCGGGACTAAAATGCCAGAGAGGGCCTCTAAGCCACTTCTTTCTAATTCCTCTGCAAGAAGAGCCCTGATGTCTGTGCCTGTAGGCTGTTTGTCTCTCCATCTCGTGAAGACTGTCATCAATGCATCACTGGCATTTTGGCTACGTTCCTTGATTTGCCCAAGCTCTGCGATGGAGATGTCCAGGTTAATGCCCACCTCTTTGTAGAAGCTAGGATCTATTTTCTTGGACAGCTTTAAGAATTCCTTCTCACTGACATTCCTGTTTTTGAAAATAAAGATGTTTTCATGCATCTCTTAAGTACCTCTCTTATTGTGTTGTAGCCCCTACAGTACATTACGACCAATTTTTTTTTGAAGCTACATGCACTGACAACATACATTAAAGGATGCCCCACCCACCAAAGGTGCTGACGATAACCACGAGTACATGTAAACTAAAAAACAGAGAACATATATGAACTTTGTGTCATGCCTATAGTCTCAGTAACAGGCACTTCTATTTTTCCAAGTGATAACCTATAGGGTTAAAGGGATAGTTGACTTGTGTTTTCAGACCGCAAATGCCTTCAAAGTGCATGGTTATTGCTCTTATTCTTATCTATGACATTTATAGTGCCCTTTTAGAACCTACAATTGCTATGAAGGTAATTTTAGACCCAAAATGTGTGAAATTTAGCCAATACGATCATACCAATTCAGCTCCACTTTAAACAAAAAACACGGTGACCGTTAATTAATTATTTAATTAAAAATAACAATACATGACCCGGCTAATTGTGGGTAATATAAGCAACACGAAAATGCCAACAAAAAAGCCAACATCAGAATTGGCTGAAATACGACGTAAAAGGTGCTATTTCGTTTTTTCAACGGTTTTTTCAAATTTTTCAAAATATTTAATATTTGTGGTAGTACACAGGTATTAAAAATCGTTATATTTCAGCCGTCTCTGAACTGATTTTGATCAAACAAAGATGATTTTGTCTTTTAAATAATATGTTCTTTCAAATTTGACACTCAGTTTTTCATTATCTCACAACAAATATTTTGTGTAGCGCCCTCTGTAACAGAACTCACTATCTCTTTAAGTACAATAAGAGTCATGTCACATAATCGCAAAAGCGTGAGTATTTATGAATTACTGGCCTGTAAAAAAAAAACTGTCAACCTTACACTTTCTTTAATTGAAAATAAAGATGTTATCATGCATCTCTTAAGTACATTTCTTATTGTGTTGTAGCCCCTACAGTACAACTGACAAGATATATTAAAGGAACCCCCCCCCCCATCAAATGTACTGACGATAACCAAGAGTACATAAACTTAAAGCCGGAGAACATATATGATATTTGCGTCATACCTAGTCTCAGTGAGAAGCACTTGTATTTTCCTGGGGACTAGATTGCCAGCGAGTAGTTCGCCAGAGAGGGCCTCTAAGCCACTGCTTTCTAACTCCTCTGCAAGAAGAGCCCTGATGTCTGTGCCTTGAGGTTGTTTGTCTCTCCATCTCGTGAAGACTGTCAGCAATGCATCACTGGCATTTTGGCTACGTTCATTGATTTGCTCAAGCTCCGCCCTGGAGATGTCCAGGTTAATGCCAACATCTTTGTAGAAGCTAGGATCAATCTTCTTGGACAGCCTTAAGAATTCCTTCTCACTGACATTCCTGTAATTGAAAATAAAGATTTGATCATCCATCTCTTAAGTACCTCTCTTATTGTTTTGAAGCCCCTACAGTACATTGCGACCTTATTTAAATATACGTCAAGTTATCTTCAATGATTATTTGAAAGCTATGTATCAAATTGGCAATATGAATATTCATTTTGGGGGTAGGGAAACCTTTCTTTCCATATTTTTTTTAATTTTTTTTTTTTTTTTTTTACTTGTAATTGATTGGTTGGACGGTAAAAAAGAGGTTTAATGTTTTTGGATAGGCTTTTTTGTTGTTAATTGTTTACGAGTGACGTCATAGCAAATATGTCACCGCACACTAAGCGCACGTTTATGTGAGTCTATGAGAAACGTACGTGGGGGGGGGGGGGGGGGGAGTCCACCCTGATAATAAGTTGGTTTTAATAAAGTTATTATTTTTTTTTTGGGGGGGTGGGTTGGGGGAGGGGGGGGGGTGGGGATTGTCCCCGGGAGAGAGGGTGATCGTCCAAGGGTGTAATCTTCAGGTGATGGGGGTAATTGTCCCCCTAAATTGTCAACGGGGGATTATATTCCAATGGGGTGATTTTCTGGGGGTAATTGTCTTCGGGAGGGGGGGGGGGATAATTGTCCTTGGGGGTTAATGGTCCCGCTGGTAATTGGCCAGGGTTGATTGTTAGGGGGTAATTTTTCTAGAACCGGTAAAAATATGTATCACTGAAACGACATAAAATAATGAGTCCTTATAATATCAACTGAGTATGCTGCAAAATTTGTTATTTGTGTTAATGGAAGAAAATCTATGCGCGTTAAGGTCTTGCTTCGCTTGCTATGTTCTGCTTGGAAACTCAGATTTTAGTGTCCCCCCCCCCAAGAAAAAAACGGATTGACACCTCTGGATCATTACAAGCCCCTAATGGTTATTAATGTTGCAAAAATAACAGGAAAGAAGCTTCATTTATACTGACCTGTCTGGTCCGGGGTTAGATTCAACATCCCCCGATCTTATCAGGAGAATCATGAGCAGATAATGAAGGCAGAATCCATCCATCCTTCTCATTTGACAGAAATCTAGTCGGCTGGAAAGGTACATGAATGATAACCCCAACAGGACTTCCTGTAATAGACACACAAGTGGGATTCTGTTTACTTATTAGTGACGTGCATGTATAATGTACATAAACTGGTTCATCTCCCCCTCAGCCACTCGACTTTTGTGATTTAATACTAAAGTTTATTCAAAGATACTGGCCCGAATTCACAAAGCAAGGTTTGAGCTCAGACCAAGGTTTGAGCTCAAACCTTGGTCTGAGCTCAAACCTTGCTTTGTGAATTCGGGCCATAGTGGCTAAAATGTTTGGGGATGATCTTGCTTATATCCGTGAAGAGAGACAAAATACACATTGAAACGGTTTATGAATTAAAGCTAATTATATGTCATATTGGAATTATTCTGATTGTGTATAGGGTGTATGTACAAATAAATATTTTTGGAATTGACACACATTCAAATAAAGACTAGTAAAAGTTGAAGCCAAACCACACCAATAATAAAGGACTTATGAATGTCTGAGATATGAGATCACTAAGTCTACGTGTAACTCAAATTTCGTCAGTGGACTGTGAAGTTGTCAAGGACTACCCTTCCATCCGTGTGCGCAAAAATATCATGTATTCCCCCTTCTTATTCTACACAGGGGTACTAATCTAAATATCTAATAATCAGCACACCATCAAAGGTTCTCTCAAAAATAGAAGACCCTTCTGAGTCATTTGAGTCATTTCTTTTTGTTTGTTTACGAATGGCAAAGTTGACTGGCACTATGTCACATTGACATACTGATTCAGCCAATTACACGTGTCTATATAGTGATTACGATTTAACCTTCACATGTTTTGTTCAATTTTTCACTTTCACCAATCCACTTTTTCCCCTGATATCTTTCAGAGCACTTGCCAATTAAGGCTTGATTTTCCTTTTAACAGTACAACTACAGCTAGGGTAGACCGAGAGCTTCAGTCTCTTATACCGGCGGTTGTTCCACCGAGATTACATATGGCTTCACTGAGTGACTCGATGTATATAGTTCAGTCGTTATTTTCATTCACCCTAAAAACATACATAGAAAACTATAATCAACAGAGCACCATCACTAGAAAAACAAAGGAAATCAGAGACACCAAACTATAACAGATATGAGAAGGATGAGTACGCGAGTCGGAGGTGGAAGCCTGACTGTACTCTATCTACTGCATTCTTCCAAGCTCCACATTCTCCGGAAAAGGTAAAATAAAATACACAAAACAAATTACGATTTTAGAATGATGAGTCAACACAAAGAGAGCAAATAGTCCTATAAAAGGTTGACAAATGTTAGTTATAAGAAAGATATACCCATACTTACCAGGTGGTAATTTTTCTGTGGTTTTGGAAACCTCTTGTTTCACCGCACGCACAATTCTTGTGTGTAGCGTATACGGGGTTATAGTCCACTGCCTGGATTGTTTCCGTTTCGCGCACCCTGCTTCTCCAGCCAATGACAAATCGCTTCCATCCATGTTGGGGTCATCTATATTGTTCATTTGGAGTACCCCCTATAGGCAAAACGACGGAAAATCAAAAAAAAAAAAAAAAAAACCTTTGCAATGTTTTTTTAAACATATGTTTTAAACATCTGTCGAAGTTTCACCAATTCTGTGAAGTGTAAAAGCAGACTTCGGTAAGCTAAAAATGAATGCGCCGATTTCTCGTGTAAGGGAGGGGTGGGGGGGGGGGGTTAAAATGGGCAATTACCCCCCCCCCCCCCCCCCACCCCCCCCCCCCCCCCCCCCCCCCCCCCCACACACAAAATCAGACCCGGCAGACATTCATTAAAGGGAAATCCAACCCCAATAGCAAAGAAAGCAGACAAAATATTGCTTTATCGAGTCTCCTAAACCCGGCTAGAGAATTTCCCTATATCACCGTTAAAGATCATAGAGAGCCATTGAATTGTAAAAATTGCACAAAAAACGAATCTTTTTAGATTTGTGCTCTCGCCCATATTTATGGTATCATATTGCTTCCGGGAGAGGCAATGCAGTAATCAGCAAAGTGACCAATATATATTAAATGTTTTTTTTTCTTCTTCTCAGCACATCATCAACGAGTGGTAGCACCTGACTAGGGGGCATGCACGGCTAAGCATGAAGGGGGTGGGGTGGTTAATTCTTTAAAAGGCCAAAGTCTGATGTCTGACAAGGAATCAAAATATCCTAATTGTTATCGCACTGTGAATTGATGATGTTTTTCTTTGGGAAGCCTGTACACTGTTATGCATAATGGGTAATGCCTGACCAATTTTGAGCCAATCTCTTGTCCACATTTGATAGGCGCCCGCTCCCCCCCCCCCCCCCCCCCCCCCCCTCCGTGAACGGATGGATACCATACGTGTTACCAAAATGTCCGGTAAAGGGGTACTTTTCACGCACGAGAGTCCGGCTCGTAGTACACAAAAATCCGTCCCGTTTTGATTTTACACACCGGACATAGGGGGGTGTTTTCAGAAGGAGGGAACATGCATATCCGTACCCTAAATAACACTGAGTGGGGGGGGGGGGGAGGGATAGGCGTAACCATTTACTACAAATTTAAGGTGAGGACGCCAAAGTTGGGCCTGGAAACTGCCCTTCAGTTATTTGGCTGTATAACTACACTCACGTACAACACTTTTGGCAAACACTACTTTTTAGTTTAGAGGCAATGCGTTATCATACAAAGATCTAACAGAATTGAACATCCATCTGAATAAAGAAATATGCAATCATTGTTAAAACGTGTTCACCCATTATGGACCGATGCTTTCAGTACACAGTGCTGTACTGCAAAATGATTAATAGAGAACAATAGTGGGGAAATCCCACTTCTACAGCATATCACGCGATGAGCTAATATGAGAGGCGCCGACCTTGGCATGTCAATGAAAAGACACCCTCTCTCGTTTGGTGTATCGGACCCTTTTCTCAATGAAAATATCAACAATTCAATTTACGAACTTTATTGGCTCTGGACAGCGTGGACATATAAAACACTTACAACAATTCTCTTTCGCTTGTATTTTCTTTCTTACATAATTGTTCCCCTCTCTCTCTCTCTCTCTCTCTCTCTCTCTCTTTTCATTTCTTTCTCTCTCATACGTGCTTTCTTCGTTTTATTACTATTATTATTTTTTTTACCTCTATCTGTCTTTTGAAAAATATCTTGCTCTTCCTTTTTCTCTATTTTTTCCCTCTTCAACATTAGTTTCCTTGTTCTCTTTCTTTCCTTACAAATTTCTTAGCAAGATACTTGTCATGCTTGCCACACTGGACCCGTGTGAACTAAATGGGTACCTGGCAGGAATTGATTCCTTGAATGCTAAGCCGCCATAATGGCAGCCATGCTGAAGCCGGTATGAAAATGACAATAAAACATACCAAACAACCTATAAATATGGCAATGAGGTAAAAACAGCGGAGGGACCAACAAAGGCCAAATGCATGTCCCCGGAATATATAATACATGACGCTATCGATATAACTACACATAGACACACACACACTTAAAAGCACACTCACACGCGTGCGAACATAAACACACACAAAGTAAGGGCATAATTATGGATATTTCATCAAGTGGTGTAAGACTTGATCACCCCAATCTTACATTTAATTGTTTAATCTCTTAATGTGTGATAGTTAGATTCATTCAACAATCATACTTTAAAACAAGAAAGTATGCTAATGTAAATGGGCTGTCTGGTGGAGAATGGAACCCCCCCCCCCCAAAAAAAAAAACGATTTTCATGAAAACAATCGTCTAAAAACTTAGACAGCATGTGCTTTATTTGAACATGAAATTGTGAGTAGGGAAAAGGTATAAAGGTATTGAATGCAGGATGAGATAAACCTGATCTTTCTTCGCAATACAATAAAGGACCTTTGTGTGTGATTTAAGTGTGTTCGTGTGCGTGTGTGTGTGTGTGTGTGTGTGGGGGGGGGGGGAATAGCTGTGTTTAGTGTTTTATTGCAAAGTTACAACGCGGGAATTCCCAATTATACTGCGGTATCTATTGTTACATTGTGCTCTTTTGAGAATGTAGTTCTAAGGTAATACATACGAGGTATTACGTCCCATAATGTAATAGCATTTCTTTTTTTTACTGTCATCTTGTCATAATCAAAATTAATCGCTCTGGAAATATTAAACATAGGTCAGACCTTCGTCAAAAAATTGAAAAAGGAAATAGCCAATATTGTTTATTTGTATTGTTTTACCTGATAGCTAGAAAAGCATGTGCATGCATGTAGTTAATCAACCAAGGGACCGACGGCTTTAAGTCCTCTCCGAAGAGCGTGGTAAAGCAGATTAAAGCCTTACCAAAAGGCACCAGCTCATCGACCAGGTGTCCAATCCGAGAGCTCCCGGTTTCGAGACCATTGCTCTACCACTGAGCTATCGCGTCCCCAAAAAGGTAATTTGAAATTTCTCAACGCGTAACCAAATTAAATATGTTAAAGTTTATTTTCCCTTAGACTATCCCTACCGTAAAATAAATGGCCATGCAACACAAATTATAATAAACGATACCAATTAGATCAATTTAATTTAATGAACTGAAAAAATGAAAATGTGTTCATACGTTGTTGGTGTCTGAGTTTATGAATGTATTATGTGAGTGCATTGTGTGTGTGTGTGTGTGTGTGTGTGTGTGAAGCGAATGGTGGATGTGCTCGTAGCTCTGTGTTGTATGGTGGAGTGGAAATAAATGTAGCCTTCTCAATAAAGCGCAGCTACTATATCAATAACATGTACTGCGCCGTGATGAAAACATAACTCCCAACAGTGCCACTTTACAGACGTAGAATAATAATTTGTTTTAGATTTCCAATCGTTAATATCTTGATAATTAGACAGTCGATCGGCTTGTAAAAGTCATGGGGTTCTTGACTTGGTCATTTTTCACTCAAATTTTCAGATTATCTTTAATTTTACGTCTAGCATTCAATTCACTACCTTAGGACCACTTTCTCCCAGCTTAACAATGTTACCAAGTCCCTTTTAACATTATTATTATCATTTGTAGTAGTTCTAGTGTTTGTATTATTACTACTTTTATCATTACCATTTTCATTAGTTTGAGCAATAATAGGATTACAATATTAACCAACTGATTTTTCACCCGCCCCCCTCCCCCCACTCCGGGGTCGGAATGACCGCATGCGTGTTACCAAAATGTCCGGTAAAGGGGTACTTTTCGTGCGACAAAGTCCGGCCCGAGAATTGTAAAAAAAGGGGGTGTATTCGACTTTTCACCGGAGATTTCTTTAAAAAGGGGGTATTTTTCTTTCTTTTCTCGCATCTCTTTGGACTCCTGAGAAATTATTCCGAATTTAGGGGGTACATTGAGCATTTTTCCGAATTTAGGGGGGTCTTCAAGGCAGGAAAAGCCTGCTAAAAGCCTGCGAAAGGGGGGTTCGGAAATATTGGCAGTCCTCAGATAGGGGGTGCTTTTAAAAAGAGGGAACAAGCATACGCGTACCCTAAATAACACTGAGTGGGGGGCAGGGATTTTCCACCCTTCCCCATATTTGCGTTATATCCTCCCCCTAAGGTATATGTGGCGCTCTCGTAGGCCCTAAATGATATCTAACACAATAATCGGCCCTTTTTCTCAACTTTTTAAAGACAATTTAAAAAAAATACATCTCTTGTGCCTACATAAACATGATAAAACCATATCACATGAAATAAAATGAACGCTAGACGTAGTAAAATATCTCACAGTCTTTTTTCTGATCTTGAGATCTCTCTCTCTCTCTCTCTTACACACAGACGCCCATACGTACACACACATTCCCTCACCTCCATGCCTCATTCTGCCGATACGTAAGATAAAGCACAACAATGAAATTTCCAAACTTTTTTTTCAAGGTTTTATTGTAATTAAACAGAATCAAGTGCACAAACAGAATCGTTATACTCGAACACTGAACAAACATGTTCGAGAATATTAATATTTGTATATTAAGAATATTTTATGAAAATGTTTATTGAAAACATTTTTGTAGAATTAAACAGATATTTCGTTATAAAAGATGCAAATAAATTGTGTTATGTTGCTTGAATGACAAAACAGGTTACTGATCAAATCGAGATGCGGGCATCAGTAGATATATACTCAGTCCTTTACAGCATTACTAAGATTACAGGAGTTACGTGTGTGTCACGAAATTACGCACTTTAAGAACGTGACGTTGACAACCCATTGGGTTTATGCACCACTTCATTACTAGAAAAAAATTAATAAGAAACCTTCTGCTATATATGCTTTAAACAGTTGTCACGAGTATATGAAATACATGGAAATCTTTCGAGAGAAAAAAAAATCAAAGCAACACTTTAACCCTTTGACTACGGAATTTTGTCATTCTCATATGCTTAATACAGGGACTACCCGGTCCCAGTACGCAAAGGGTTAACAACCACAATTAGACGTGTGTCTATTTATACTTTTTGCAGACTTCTTTCATTACATTGGTTCTTCGCGTACTGATGGGTTGTCGGGTTACGTTAAACTTTTGTAAAAAAATGTGGCCAACTAAATTATTATCTTGATTTTAATCAAGACTAATGAGAGAAACAAATTAATGAAATTTTAGCAATATCCGATTAGAAACAGGAAAGTTAAGCTGTCATAAGTGAAACTTGAATCTGGCAACACTGTATCGTATTTTGCGAGGTCCTCTCCAACTATGCTCTGTTCCCCCAAAAATCATAATCCTTCATTTTCTTAATGATTAATGAGACTTGTTTCATCCAGGGGTTATATACAAACATATTTAGAATTTACTTTTATGGTCAATGTTTCGCTGACGAAACTGATTTTCATTATGTTTTTTTGATTCGCAGATACCGTTACGTAATTCAGTGGTCAACGTGTAGTACGTATGTGCTAATTAATGTAAAAACCGGCAGAGCACTATTGGGGTTTCACAGAGGTGACATCTTGCGATGTTAGCCTACTAATTTTTCGTGCAGAATGCCTCATTTCACAATGAGATAATTCGTATTTCAACAGTATATCCTGCCAAGAAGTGAGTACAGCTTGGTGTGAATGTGTTTTTAGAATGTTTTATGCAGACATGAAAATTATGGATGTTTTCTTACTTGATTTAAACGAAATGGAATTTTGCTCAGTGAAAGTGTACACGTGTAAAGTTGATAGTCTTGTGTGCAGACCATTTGATATAAAGTATATATTTGACATGTATTTGATACATTGCTAAGAATAAGCTGTATATAAATATTAAAGGGCATTATTTTCAGGGTTTATTGTAGCACTCTTGTATTTACAATTTACAGGGAAAAGGCTGATTTGGTGGTTTATTTATGGTCGTTTTGATAGACTTTCAATTAATCATTGGTCTGAATTAAGACTAGCTTTTGGTATTGCACACGGAGCTTGTTGTTGGCTTTTCAACTACACTAAGTCTTACAAAAGGGAATTTTAGGATATCTGTTATATTCTGGTGAAGCTATTTTATGACATTCGATGAAGTCATTTAAAGGGATTTCTGTATGGGTTTTAATATGAATATTAGTGACTTGAAAAGTGTGTCACATTTGTTATGAAGGTCAAGTGGAATTATTTGACCTTGTGGTGTCATTCATAAAACCTGAATGTTGAAGAGGGATATTTGTAGAAATGTTATAAAATAGCTTCACCAGAATATAACAGATATGTTGGATTGCTCGTAAGAAAGACGACTCAGCCACACAGAATATCCCGCTTGGAATCGTATAAGACCGTAGTCTGATTTTATTCAATCTGAAAGAACAAATTGAAGAATTCATAAGTATATAAGTCAACTGGACTCATTCATATCAGTTTCAAGTATAAATGTCGCCTCTATAACAGAACAAGCAAATCTGCCTGAATATCCTTTTTCTCATGAATAATTAAGCACTATTCTAATTTAAATATAGATATAACTACTAAATGACCAAAATGGCATATTATATCTTTTATAACATTTCTACAAATATCCCTCTTCAACATTCAGGTTTTATGAATGACACCACAAGGTCAAATAATTCCACTTGACCTTCATAACAAATGTGACACACTTTTCAAGTCACTAATATTCATATTAAAACCCATACAGAAATCCCTTTAAATGACTTCATCGAATGTCATAAAATAGCTTCACCAGAATATAACAGATATCCTAAAATTCCCTTTTGTAAGACTTAGTGTAGTTGAAAAGCCAACAACAAGCTCCGTGTGCAATACCAAAAGCTAGTCTTAATTCAGACCAATGATTAATTGAAAGTCTATCAAAACGACCATAAATAAACCACCAAATCAGCCTTTTCCCTGTAAATTGTAAATACAAGAGTGCTACAATAAACCCTGAAAATAATGCCCTTTAATATTTATATACAGCTTATTCTTAGCAATGTATCAAATACATGTCAAATATATACTTTATATCAAATGGTCTGCACACAAGACTATCAACTTTACACGTGTACACTTTCACTGAGCAAAATTCCATTTCGTTTAAATCAAGTAAGAAAACATCCATAATTTTCATGTCTGCATAAAACATTCTAAAAACACATTCACACCAAGCTGTACTCACTTCTTGGCAGGATATACTGTTGAAATACGAATTATCTCATTGTGAAATGAGGCATTCTGCACGAAAAATTAGTAGGCTAACATCGCAAGATGTCACCTCTGTGAAACCCCAATAGTGCTCTGCCGGTTTTTACATTAATTAGCACATACGTACTACACGTTGACCACTGAATTACGTAACGGTATCTGCGAATCAAAAAAACATAATGAAAATCAGTTTCGTCAGCGAAACATCCTCCCCCCGCCTATGAGGCCTTGCCTCAATACATAAATCAATACATCAATATCTGTATCAAAATGCCAGAAGGTAATATCAATTAAATGTATAAAATTTTGAATCAACTATCTGGAAAAACGTTTACAATAAATGTCATTGTTGCAAAAATTCACTGGTAAACTGTTTTAAAGTCAAATTCAGTCATATCTTGCTCGCAATTTACAAAAAAAAACATCTTGTAATTCTTTACAAACAACACTGGTTGAGAAAAAAACCGATTGCGAGAAGAAAAACCTGTCGCGGCTAAAATGGTCGCGAATAAACTTGATCACGAAATGAGTAGAACCGATCGTGAGTAGAACTGGTCACGAATACATCTGATCGCGAGTTGAGCTGATCGCGAGTTGAGCTGGTCGCGAAAATAGCCGGTTGCGAGTAGAGTAGGTCGCGAGTAAAGCTGCTAAAACTGTGTAAAATTGCTATATGCATCTAACCTTCATTTCAAAAGAAATTTCCAACAATTATGCTTTTAACTGTATTGCATAATTAAAATTCTTCACTGGAATGCAAAATGCATTTCTATCAATTTCCGCTATCCTCTGTATTAATGCGAAGAAAAAAAACCATTCACTCGTCTTCATATCCTTCAGCAGGGTATATAATAGCGATTCTGCCGATCGGGCGACGGTATTCTCCCGAAGCGGTTTTCACTTTTAACATTTCGAACTCTCCCATCTGGACCAGGGTACACTTGTATTACCCGACCCAGAAGCCACTTTCCGCGGACTGCATTAGCATCTGCTAACATTACGACGTCATCGACGCGAACATTTCGACGGTCTGCATTCCACCTTCTCCTTGGCACCAGTAGAGGTAGAACATCTCTCGTCCAACGTTGCCAAAAGGAGTCGACGATTTGTTGAACATATTCAACTCGATGTCTTGGATTTCCTGAACTTTTGAATGGACCCTGTGGTACTTGGCGCGAAGCTCTCCCTAGTAGCATGTCGTTTGGACACAAGTAGCTTCCTTCATCAGTGTCGTTAGGAATCCTACCAATAGGACGTTGATTAACCAGGTTGGCTACTTCTAAAAAGTCTGTGTCCCTGCAAGATACAACACTGCTTTCTCACTTTCCCAGTTGTGGCTGCAACTCTGCCGTGTCTATCCTGAGGCCACTCACTTTCTGTAGAGTACAGGAACTCTGAGCCTTGCTGCCATCTGTGTCCTAACTTTGCTGCTGGAAGACCTCTTGACACATCATCGGCAGGGTACTGATTACCTGGAACATATCTCCACTGGGCAGGATCAGACTGACTTTGAACCTCTGCTATCCTTACTGCTACAAACGTCTTAAAGCGTTTTCTCTTCCTCCGTACCCACGGTAGAACAATCCTGCTATCTGTCATGAACATCACCTGTTCAACTTGCAGTCTCAGCTCCTTCATGACAGTAGTGAAGAGTCGTGTAGCCATAACTGCTGCTTGTAGTTCCAATCTGGGTATGGTCATCTTCTTTAATGGGGCCACTCTGGACTTGGCCATTACATCATTACCGTTATCAAGCGGCCACCTCAGATAGATGCATGCTCCGAAAGCATTCTGGGATACATCTGCAAATCTGACATCATAATCACCGTTCTCAAGCTGCCACCTCAGATAGACGCATGCTCCGAAAGCATTCTGGGATGCATCTGCAAATCTACACAGCATTGGATGATTGATAATCATTGTTGATGGTGTGAGGCTTCTTTCAAACTTAACCTCATCTAACTCCTTCATCTCCTTGAAAAAGGCTATCCACCACTTCTGGTCTGCTTCTGGCAGCATCTCATCCCAGTCATAGCCCTTTCCCAAAAGGCTCTGTATCCCAATCTTGGCACGGATCAGGAAGGCTGCTGCAAAGCTGAGTGAGTCAAATACTTGTGCTATCTGCTTCAAGATCTTTCTCTTGCTGAGGCTCCATTCTGGTTTAACCTCAGAATACTCTTGCAAATCCTTCTCATCCTTCTCATCCTTCTCATCCTCCGACAGCTTTCTGGAGAATTTCAGGTCTTCCATTTCTCTCATCTGCTCTTTGTATGCAGATGCATACTTCTCATTTCTTTCCGGTCTCTTTTCTGTAGTCACCAAGATCTTGTTATCTGGTAAAAGATCCACCTGACTTGAGATCTTTATGTGAAGTACTGAACTGGAGCTGACACGGTCAGTGGGTCCTTTCCCAAACACCACCCATCCTACTGGAGATCTGCGAGCTGCTAAATGTCCAACCTCTCTAACTTCTCCGCCATGGAGTCTGGCATGATCTATGCCCACTAGGAGGTCGACTGCTCCAGTACCTCGCTTCAACTCTTGCTCCTTCAGTCCAAACTTCTTCGATAGAAGGCCCAAGTCTACTGCTGTAATGTCCCCACTTATGCAGTGTATGCCTATAGCGTCAATCATAATAGGCATGGTGCTTTTCCCTGCTTCTCTGATGGGTATCCGATACTTGAGAGTTTGGAGAACCTCCTCATCTCGTCCAATCTTGACCATTGTTATGGTTATTGGCGTTCCCTTAAGCTTGAGCCTCTCTGCAAAACCTTTACGAATAAGGCTTATCTCAGCACCAGAATCCAATAGCAGATTTCCTTGCAGCACAGTTCGTTTAGATATCACATCCACTATCGTCACAGGAAGAAGACATTCATTTGCAATGACCGTAGCTACTCCCACTTGTTTCGCCAATGCTCCTTCCTCAACTAAGCTCCTTTCAGTATGAAGTAACGGATGATGATACCATGTGCACTGCACTCCGTTCCTGGATTCACTACAACGGCGTCGCCTGTTGCAGTTACTCATCACGTGGTCTCGTCCAGCTTTCTTCAAACAGCTGTAGCAGGCACGACTGCTCTTCACCATCTCCCATCGTTCAGGTGCCGATTTGGAGATGAAATCCTTGCACTGATCTGTCCAATGTCCCGTATAACTTTTGCAGACCCAGCACTTAAACTCCTTTGTGGACTGGTTCCTGGATGGTTTCTCCTCTGCCTTGGAGACCATGTTCACTATGCTGGACTTGGCTTCACTGCGAAGCGGAGCTGATGATCTCATGCGAGCTCGCATCTCCTTCGCCATCCAGTTCATTAGAGAATGAAGAGTCGTCTCCGAACTGCCATCTTGGTCTCGGAACCATAACCTCCGATCATCTGGACACATCTTTCTCTCTATTATGGCCAGCATGTGACTGTTGTTCATGTCGTTCTGCTTCCCGATCTCGTTCAGGGTGTTGAAGCTTCTCCTTACCAGATGGACCAGGTCGCAGAACCTGGCATCTTCACCCTCTTTCAGTGGCCTAAACTTAGATATGTCGCTGATGATGGTGTCCGCCACATATCTAGAATCCCCATAAATGGTATCTAGTTGCTCCCAGGCAGCCGCGTAGTCCTGTCCAATACCTTGGATAAGTTGCAGTGGTTTGCCCTGAAGGCATGAACGAAGAATCATCATAGCATCTCTGGAGCTACATCTGCTACCTATGACATGTTCAAAATCTGACTTAAAGATGCAGTACTCACGGATGTCTCCACTGAACTTTGGGAGCCTTGGTCTTTCGATCTTGAAGTGGCTCATGCTTTCCTGAGCAAATCCTTGATGACCAGGAAGAACACTGACCGTGGTGTCTTCCCCTGTAGGACTTGACGAAGCACTTTCATCAACCTTGACGTAGTCAATGAACTTGCACTGTAACTTCGAGAAATCATTCTGAACATCTTCCATCCAGACGTCCTCTCTATCATACTCTGCTTCGTCTTTGATGGTCATAGTAAACTTGTCATGAGCATCTTCCACTTCATGGTATGCCTGCTCATACTTCTCGAAGGATTTCTGTGCCTCCGCCCTACTTCGGCCGCCATCTATCAGTTGCTCTGTAGCCTTGCCGAATCTCGTGAATCTGGACTTGGCACCCCTTCGCTTGAACTTCAGGTTACTTTCATCAGTCGACGTCATCTTTCCTATCGTATCCCAGGTTAGCAGTAGGAAATTGAATTGTTGGATTGCTCGTAAGAAAGACGACTCAGCCACACAGAATATCCCGCTTGGAATCGTATAAGACCGTAGTCTGATTTTATTCAATCTGAAAGAACAAATTGAAGAATTCATAAGTATATAAGTCAACTGGACTCATTCATATCAGTTTCAAGTATAAATGTCGCCTCTATAACAGAACAAGCAAATCTGCCTGAATATCCTTTTTCTCATGAATAATTAAGCACTATTCTAATTTAAATATAGATATAACTACTAAATGACCAAAATGGCATATTATATCTTTTATAACATTTCTACAAATATCCCTCTTCAACATTCAGGTTTTATGAATGACACCACAAGGTCAAATAATTCCACTTGA
The DNA here is from genome assembly GCF_000002235.5 of Strongylocentrotus purpuratus. Lineage (NCBI taxonomy): Eukaryota > Metazoa > Echinodermata > Echinoidea > Camarodonta > Strongylocentrotidae > Strongylocentrotus > Strongylocentrotus purpuratus. The sequence continues at coordinate 26,643,234 of NW_022145594.1, read as the reverse complement.
CCTTCATAACAAATGTGACACACTTTTCAAGTCACTAATATTCATATTAAAACCCATACAGAAATCCCTTTAAATGACTTCATCGAATGTCATAAAATAGCTTCACCAGAATATAACAGATATCCTAAAATTCCCTTTTGTAAGACTTAGTGTAGTTGAAAAGCCAACAACAAGCTCCGTGTGCAATACCAAAAGCTAGTCTTAATTCAGACCAATGATTAATTGAAAGTCTATCAAAACGACCATAAATAAACCACCAAATCAGCCTTTTCCCTGTAAATTGTAAATACAAGAGTGCTACAATAAACCCTGAAAATAATGCCCTTTAATATTTATATACAGCTTATTCTTAGCAATGTATCAAATACATGTCAAATATATACTTTATATCAAATGGTCTGCACACAAGACTATCAACTTTACACGTGTACACTTTCACTGAGCAAAATTCCATTTCGTTTAAATCAAGTAAGAAAACATCCATAATTTTCATGTCTGCATAAAACATTCTAAAAACACATTCACACCAAGCTGTACTCACTTCTTGGCAGGATATACTGTTGAAATACGAATTATCTCATTGTGAAATGAGGCATTCTGCACGAAAAATTAGTAGGCTAACATCGCAAGATGTCACCTCTGTGAAACCCCAATAGTGCTCTGCCGGTCTTATACGATTCCAAGCGGGATATTCTGTGTGGCTGAGTCATCTTTCTTACGAGCAATCCAGTCAATGTATGATTTAAAATTGTCTAGTACACTTTTGTCACTTTCTTTAGGGCAATAGCTACCAATTTGTGTTTGAGACTTGAGTTTTTGTAGAATTGATGAAGGTTTTCCGACGGTTCTAAGTAAACTGGGCCCAACAGTTTGGCTATAAGAGGATTTTATTTCAAAATCCTTATGTTAAATTCTAGTGAGACTTTAACAAAAAGTACAGTGTCTATAACGTATTGATTATTATGGAATAGTTCAGTCTACATATATTCACATTAACTATTGAAGTCTTTACATATTAAGTACAAATATTTTAAGTTGTATTAAAAAGTTTTAATTGAAATTATATTTCCATCATCATCACATTATATTCAAAGATTAAGAATCCAGCGACAATTAACACATCTTTCTTGCGTGACTTGTTATGAATTATTTATCTTATCTGTTACGACTACTTATATTTCAATAGTCAGAATGCGAGTTACCTCCATCAATTGTTGCCAGGTAGGACAAACATTATGGCCCGAATTCACAAATGAGGTTTGTCGACAAACCTAGGTTTATGTGCGTCATATGACGCGTTTCGATACGTTTCAGACCAAGGTTCAGACAAACCTTGGTCTGAAACGCGTCAAAACGCGTCATATGACGCACATAAACCTAGTTTTGTCTACAAACCTCCTTTGTGAACTGGGGCATGTGGATTGCCCTACCTAGCAACACGGAATGTGTCCAACTCGCATGTTGGCTATTGAAATACCATTATTTGAAACGGGTGAATGACATTAAATGACATAATTTGTAACATAGCACTTAACAAAGCTTTATGCCAATTATTTGACCTTATATTTTACTACCATTGTTACGGGCTTTAGTTAAGTTTATTGGGGTTAGGTATGGTGTTTGGTCAAGGATTAAAGTTCAGAATTCGGTAAGTGTACAAAAAGGATTTGTCGTACACTCTCTTTGCCATGACTAGTTCTTTTATTTAGGAACAAATTCGCCAAGGTCTGCTCTCTTCAAAGCTGCATCGAGATCCTCCATGGTTTTACCCTTGTTTTTCCACTCATGCAATACTTCTTGGAAAGCAGCCGTGGTGTCATTTAACCTCTTCTTCAATATCTTATCTAAGTAGGTGTAGGGGAATCCTAAGATGTCGCCCAGCCTGTTGTATTTCCCATCAGGTAAAAGTCTGGATAAGTTGTAGATCTGCTCATCCGTTATTTCTCTCCTGTTTGACATAATATTATAAATCATTATATCCCTCATGTATAGTTGTTTGCATTGCGATTGTACAGAGCACGAAAAAGGTATAGATAAGTACTATCTACCTTAGATAGGTCTTTTTGTAAAGTAATTGTTTTGCTGCTGCCCCACTTGCGCGACTTGCGCATTGAATAAGCATAGCAAAGTAGGTTACGCGAAATGTCAAAGTCAATGTCAATGTCAAATGAGCGCGCATCGACTGTATTACATGTACGCATGTTGTGCTTTGTAAAATCTAGCTGAAGCTAAACTGTCTGCAAAATCAGTTGTTTTAATTATGTAAAATTCACTTTAAATAGACCTTATTGCCGATGTGGGATATGAAACAAATATTAACCTCCTTTACTCGGGCAATGGATACAAACTATCATCGCCTCGACGATCTCGGAGCTACCATCTTCCCTCGCCTTGCGGCTCGGGAAGATAGTAGCCCCGAGATCACCTTGGCGATAATAGGTTGCACCATTACCCTCGTAGTCGATTAATATTTGCTTAATATACCTGAATCTAATAAATTTAATGAACAAAGACAGATTATTCTGTAAAAGTTAGATAATCTAAAGGATTAAATAATTTATTGACATTGGCGTGAGTTAAAACAAAGAAAAGAAAGTATACACGTGAGAAAGAGGGGTACTATATTGGTACTTTCATGATTGCACTGGCTTCTGGGAGGTAAGGCATCTAAATATAATGTACATCTATATTTATGTCCTTTTGCAGCCAACATCAAATTCTGTAGAACTTTGCAGGAATTGTGAATATGTCATTTATGTCATATCTGTGAAATTGAAACGTTAGCAGTGTCCTATTATTCAAATTATGCTAGGAACTTTCTATACTTCACTTTCAGACAATATTGAGTGAGTGACTGACTTATTTTGTTGTTGTTGATAATATACATTAAATGAGTAACAGGTACATGAGCATTTGTCTACATCAATAACCCATTACTTCTACAGGCCAAAATTAAATTGATTGAATCTTTGTGGAGCACAAAACGTAAGACAATTAGGTACAAGGGTCTGAACATTAGATTATTTACTTAGGTGATTGCAATCACTTAATTCGATTCAACAAATAATGGTTGTTATTTTCCCATTAAAAGCCATTTCAGACCCTTTCGTTTTACTAAAGTAGTAGTGTCTTTCAAATTCCGTTGGAATTTAGCCTTTTCATTTTGGGGCCTGCAAATGGGACATAGTACCTTTAAAGATTGAACGTTGAGTCTGCTTTATTCGATCAAATCTCCTCGTCAGGTGGGGATGTTATATTACACGAACATTCGTGAAAACATACCCCCATATTAAGGGAATATCAGGTTTATTTTGTAAAGGTTGTATGCCTATGTGTGAAGCTTACCTGCTTGTGCTGGTTGGTGCTGACATGGCAGCCGATGAAGGGCCAGTGGCTGTTTCTTGAAGTTGCCCTGGAAAAAAAGGGAACAATTCGGTTTCGCCACATAAAACGTTCTGGTGTATTATATATACAAATGTTCAATATGCTCCTGACATGTAACACAATGATCTTTCATTCATTTCAGTTTCTTGTACAGGTCAAAACCTATTGTCATTATTCTGACCTTAAAGGTTGATCATCTAGTAATACTGCAAGGTTCTGGAATCATCAAAATGATAAGAAATTTGGCCCAGTCTTGGTAAAGTTACAAGCACTGTACATCCTGTAGTTATCCAGTCCAGATAGATATAATAATTTACCAAATATATCAATTAGCAGGCCGTTTCATTGCCGTTGCGCCACGCTCCGCAACTAAAAATCTTACTTTGAATAAACAATGAACACATGTATATAACAAACATCAAAAGTTGATGTTTGGATATAATTTTGATTGAATATATAATTTGCATATTAGGAGATTGATTTGTATTTTCCCCTCATTATAATTGTTTCTATCGCACATCTCAAACTGACCGCTTAGTTCTATTCTCCAGAATCTTTCTGAAGTGCAACATAATAACTACTATTCAATTCCAATTTCTGCTATTTACTTTTCTTTTTTGCTTCATTTCAACAGACATGCCAGTAACACCTGAGATAACATATTGCAATTTATCGAGCTTAAGTTTAAGTTTATGCATTGTCATCAACAATTTTGTTATATATATTTTTTAATTTATGATTAAGTTTAACATTTTAGGCATCCCCTGATGCATTTTCTGACGTCGGAAGAAAAGACTTACGGGTTATAGGAATTTTTCATTCCTTTTTTTCTTCCCGGCAACTTTGGGAGGTGCAGCAGGGGAAGCCTGTGTGCCATTCCATCGTACCTTGTATTGTATGTTTGAAATGCCAAATAAATAATAATAATAATATTTTTTTGTATCATCACGTATTAGTCAAAACATGTTCTTTCACATGATTGGTAATAAGAGCTTCCATTTCATTTTTTGAGCGGGGGGCGTTTCCAAAACTGGCCTTTACCTCTAACGAAAGTAATTTATTCATGACCATAATCTGCTTCGCAACCTGTCAGCACTTTTATCCATTTCTGTATGAAATGCATTTTTGAAAAGCATCTACTCAAAAAAAAATTGCCACATGCTAAATTTAGCTCACCGGGATTGGAAGAGCTTATATATTCATCTGCCAGGCTAACAAATCCAGCTTTAATAGTGCCGAGTTCAATGCCGCCCTTTTCCGTCGACGCCTTTTTTCCTTTACGCCAAGTCCTGAGCATATCCAATAGTCCCATATAACTCCCTCCTTGTTGGGCGTTTGCGTTAATGTAACGACGAATAGATGAGGGCTCAAAACCCAATGCAGACCCTAGGTCATCAATATCTAACAATTTCCCACTCGCTAGCAATAAAATAGTATTTCCGAAACTACAGTATCACTTCTACTATCTAAGATTACGCAAATGTATTCGCGCTTTTATTAACCGCATGGAATCATGTACACTTATGCATATTGAGGCGTGGCGATCGGAAGAATTGGTACCAAACGAACTATACATGTACCTCATTATAGTTTGTGTGGCTGTCGATCAGCTATGTGTGTATGTCTTGAATAGGTTTATCCGTGGCAAAGCAGGTCCTGTATTCTATCGCTTATTTTAGGAACCGAAATTATAGAACATAGGTATATAAACACTTACCTGACATATATCTTGTCCTTATGAACTAAAAAACGAGGTCGATGTGCTAAAATATCTAATGGTAGGCTTCTGCAGTAAGTGTTGCACATGCGTAAAAGTCAGTGCTTGACATGGAGCGGTTTTTCTTTGTTCATATCGCAGTCTGACATACACTGGGTGTTGTTGTGCATCAATACCATCGTCAGTGATAAGCGAGCAGTAGAGGGTCCCAGACGATCTGGTTGGAGACCACAACGGAAATTCATCGTCGTGGCTCTGGCGCCTCACATGTTCAAATAAGAACATATTTTGAACAAAAAAGGAAAAACATAAGATAACAGAAAGGAAATCTAAATTTGATACAGATCTGGAGTGCTTTTTCTGACTTAGGTTATAGCAAAACCTGCACAAATCAGGACTGCTCTCCTCGAACTTTTGTTTGAGGTTTCAATTTCTTTCTATTTTTAAATAGTCACTTTTCTTTATAATTTAATATTATGTGTACGTAGGCTATCCGTGTTGGTTGATAGTGAAATGGTAAAATGTATTGTCACCTTATGCTGCCTCCTAATTCCGGCAGGGGCGGTTTAACAATTTGTTTCCCTAACTAAACAATAAATGTGTGTAGGGGGGGTTCACAAAATATTGGAATGAGTTTGACCCCAATAAATAGCGCCCCTTCCCCTCTAGGACTGCTTTGCTCAGTCTCTTTAAAAGATATTTATTGGTGCTTGTTTTGATTCTAGGACACTTACTCCCTGAACATCCACCCCAGGATAACCAACCCAGTCAACTACCCCCTAGGACAACTACCCCCTAAGACATTTACACCCTAGGACGACCCCCGGACAACTACCCCCTAGGACAACTACCCTACGACAACCATCCTCTAGGACACATACCCCCGGACAACTATCCTAGTTGTCCGGGATATAGTTGTCCTAGGGGGTAGTTGTCTGGGGGTAGTTGTCCGGGGGTTGTTGTCCTAGGGGGTAGTAGTCCTAGGCGGTAGTTTGCTGGGGGTAGTTGTCCTAGGGGATAGTTGTCTGGGGGGGGGGGTAGTCGTCCTAGAGGGTGGTTGCCCTAGGGGATAGTTGTTCTAGGGGGTAGTTGTCCTAGGGGGTAGTTGACTGGGTGGTTATCCGGGGTGGATGTCCAGGGGTAAGTGAAAGCCTTAGCACATCGGTACACGTCTTCAGGTATTGCAGTAAGCTTTTCCTTCACCTATCGAGATTGAACAGGACTGTAGGCAGTAAAAAAAAGGGGGATTGAAATAACCCTTAAGCAAGGGTGTCGATTTGTATCCGTGGTTGGGGGGGGGGGGGGGGATGATAGGTGCCAAAATATTTTCGGCAATGGATCAAAGCAACCAAGAGGTAGAAACGTGTGGCAGGTGGCACCCCCTCCCCAAGCGCGTAGCCAGGATTTCATTTAAGGGGGCGGCAGTGAGCACGTGAAGCGTGCGAATCACTTACAGAACGAGCGAAGCGCGAAAGCTTTGACGTTTCATTAAATTATTAGAGAAAGAAGACGATTCGTTAGACCGTTCTCGACTCTTAATCCTTGTTTGAACTCAGTTCCCCCCCCCTCCCGCGCAAAGCGCGGAAGCTTTGACGTTTCGTTAAATTATTAGAGAAAGAAGACGATTCGTTGTATCGTGTCCTTGTCTGAGTACAATTCCCTCCCGCCCTCCCGCGCAAAGCGCGGAAGCTTTGACGTTTCAATAAATTATTGCTCTTAATCCTTGTCTGTATTCATTTTCGCCCATCCAGCGCTTAGCGTGGAAGCTTTACCGTTTCATTAAATTATTAGAGAAGGAAGACGATTCGTTGTATCGTGTCCTTGACTGAATTCAGTTTTTCCCACCCTCCGCGCGAAGCGCGGAAGCTTTGACGTTTCATTTAATTATAACTCTTAATCCTAGTCTGAATTAAGTTGCCCCCCCCCTCCCGCGCAAAGCGCGGAAGCTTTGCCGTTTCACTCAATTATTAGAGAAAGAAGACGATTCGTTGTACTGCTCTCTATTTTAATCCTTAATTGTCTGAATTCAGTTTCCCCACATGATGTACGTATGGAACGTTCGTTTCGCAAATCTTTGCATGCACAACCCGAGTGGCGGGTAGCATGTTATCTCCCGGCAGTGCTTGTCCCAATAGCTTCTGGAAAGGAATTGTTAACTACTGTTAGTGTTAACTGCTACTAATTAGGGCCATTAGCGACTATACAAAATATATGCTTTTCCTGGCTTTTAGGGAATGTGTCAGTTTGCAACAGAAATGGAGAAACGCGAATTTTGTTGAAAATCATGCGATATCACGAACATTTATAAATCACTTGTATGAAATTGAAAATAAGTCATGATTGGATTTTATTTAGGGGGCCCCAAGCCCCCCCCCCCCTTTCCCGCCAGTACGCCAGTGACATAGGCCTACTTCAGCTTTTCAATAAAACTAAAATAAGTTGTGACATAATAATCTTTCTCCCAAAATGAAAAATGTTTTTAGGAAATATCAGAAAATAAAATGAGTGAAAAAAAAACACAAATAAAGATACAATGACGTGAATTTTAAAAAGGGTGAACGGAAAAAAACATAACAACTAGTGAACTATCTTATAAGTCATACTAATGTCCGAAAATCTTCCTCCTTATCTCCGATCTCATCACGAATTCGTCACAGAGTTCATCTATGTTTACACTGTCCATGATTGTCTGATGTGCATTGCAGATTGCTATTTTTGCGCTTCGCGCTTAACATTTAGCTCGTTGTTCTTTAACGTTGCGTCCTTGCATTTGGCGCACTGCATTTCTATGATGCTGTTGATTGAACAAATAAAATAAAGTCATCAATTCCTGATGAAGCCGTATAAGCATTTATTCTTGTCTCATATACGGTTGTCTCATTTACTTCGCATATATGTATGTATTATGGAAATGAGATAGCAAAATGTGTATTTTGATGGTCATCTTGCGAGTAATAACCATTAACTACTCTCATCAGGCTCTCATTAATTTTTCTCTTAATTTTTTTTTTTGAGGGTGAATTATGGGGGGGGGGGGATGATTGTACAGACCACCCCCCACCTGAAATATTGGGGGGGGGGGGGGATATATCCCCCCATCCCCCCCCTGGGATCGACACCCATGCCCTTAAGTCTATTTCCTGAAAGTTCTTTGTGATAGTATTCCTCAAAAATCTCAGAGCATCTCATTATAGTGGTGTATTTACTTGACTCTCGACCCAAGGGTTGAATATTCAAATCCAAGTCAATACAAACATGATAACCGAATTAATATACAAATCCTAATTGTTCTATTCAAACATCGCATAAGCAACTTTGGCGCAAGTCGACTTTTGCACTTTCGCAAACAGTGCCCCGTTCATTCAAGCGTGAACACATACCACACACAAATGATTCGTAATGATTCGGGATAAAACACTCTTTCATAAGATGTATAATAATTTACTGCTCATAGACGACTTATAAAATAATTAACAATTTCATAGGTGTAAACTTTTCTTTGACTCACACTGTATATATAGATGCACGGAAATTCTTAAATTGTATTTTAGATAAATTCATTGACAGTCGGGTCCAATACATTAAACGAGAGAGGGTGTATTTTCATTGAAATGTGAAGGTCGGAGCGTCTCTCAGCTCATCGCGTGATATGCTTTAGAAATGAAATTTCCCCGCTATTTTTCTCTAAACCTTTGTGCGGTACTTATAATATCCATGCGTGATGGATGAAAAAGTTTTACCAATGATCGCTTATTTCACATGGATATTCAATAACAACAATTGTATTCGATCCTTGTATGATAACGCATTGCTTCTAAACCAAAACTAAAATTGTTTGCCAAAATCTTGTTATTATTCATCCAAACAACTGCGGGGCAGTTTTGAGCTCATCTTTTGCGACTCCTGCTTAGATTTGTAGTAAAGGGTAATCGTGATAGGACAAATCATTACAGCCAGCTGATTTAGATAAGAAAGTTGGTGAGAAAGAAAATTTGTCAGGTATTACCCATTATACATCAAAGTGTACGGGCTTTCAAAAGGATTACATTATCAAGATTTCAACATTTGGCCCAAGCTGTAGAGCTTCTAAACCGGGCGATTACGACAATTTTATTTGTAATAACTCTGTTTTCAGCCTGCATTCAATGTGGAATCGTGGACAGGAATTCGCAATTGCTACGACTCAATTAAAAATGAGAATTAAAATCTTCCTCTTATCCATGTACAGATGTAATAGAAATGTAATAAGAAATAGTTGTTGTTTTCTTCTTTACCATATTCCTTTATCGATTAGTCCTTGCTCATAAACAAATTAAATGTTAGCTTGCATCGACATCATAGGAAATCTCTGTAACCAATTTTGTTACTCTGATGTAATTTGTAATGTAATTTGGTATATGTTTAACAGCTTTGTTATCCCCCAAAACATCATAGCAAAGAAACGCCCAAACGTTGAATACCAACACATATTTGAACATGCGTCCTGGAGAGGATGTAAATCGTCGCAAGCTAAACATATTGGCCCGAATTCACAAAGCATGGTTTGAGCTCAGACCAAGGTTTGAGCTCAAACCTCCTTTTGTTTCGCCAAACCTCCTTTTGTTATTGTTTGTAAATAACAAAAGGAGGTTTGAGCTCAAACCTTGCTTTGTGAATTCGGGCCAGTAAGTTCAGCGATTTTTTTTTAAAGCAGACGTTTCTTCATGTATCGATAAATGAAATACAAAACATTCAAATAAAAATAATAGTATATAATATAGTTGATTTACATAAAAAGTGACACATAAAATACACAAACATACAAATTCATATATATATATATATTTGAAAAGTAGTGCAGTGCCTTAAAAGGACGTCACTTGTAGTATGTCGACGTGCAAATCTAAAAGTCCCTACTATCGCCATACAAGAACCACCTATCAGCGTTGTATGTTCTCTTTCTCTCTCTTCTCTTATTTCTTTCTCTTCTTCCTGCCCTATTTTATCTTTTTGGGTGTATATATATATATATTTTCACTGATGGTCATAAAGGTGGAATAATTATTTTGCCCCAATTTATGGATTGATTTTGACGATGATGTATTCCTAATAGATTTAGATAATAGTATACATCCTCAGATTGTATTGACTAAATTGCAAGTGTTTGTTTTGAGTGACTGCTAAAGCATGTGTGTGCTACTATGCTTATGAACTAGGGGACCTACGTCTTTAAGTCATAACTGACAGTAATGAGGATTAATGACTCACAAAAGTTTTAAAATGTTTTAATGTCCCGTCATTTAATCCATGATTGTGTGCTTTTGCGGAGTTTTTGTATTTTTGCAGTTGGAAAAAAAAAGTATAAAGTTACAAAAGTTTCTGTTCGTTTGTCCAAACTGAGAAATTTTCGACTTTTTGATAAAAACGATCATTCAAAAACATGTGCTTTGTTTGCAGATGAATCTTTGAACAGATTATCAATAGGAAAGAAAGTATAAATGTATTGAATTCAGGATTAGAATAATAAACCTAACCTTTCCTCGCAATAATAACAAAAGTGTTTTGTGTTTGCTTTGTGTGTGCTTTGTGTGTGTATGTAGATGTATGCGCGTGTGTGGGATGGATAGCTGTGTTCTGTGTTCTGTGTTCTGTGTGGTGTTACAAACTTGAACGCGGGAATTCCCATTTACTGGGGCATCTATTGTACATTTTGGCGCCTCTATGGGAGGTTTTGTAAACATGTTCTTATTAATGGAATGGTAGGGTTTCCTAAATTCTAAAAATACCCCATATGACATTTGAAAACTTACAGCACCATGTGACAAGGAAGATAAAATTCACATATACATTAGATTCATTCTATCGATTCGGACTTCAACAGCTTTTATTGAAATTCGCCTACATTGGCTTAAAAAATGTAAACAAGGAATTTAATAAACTTATACCTACATTCAACATTAACATCATAGATACTGAAATAATGATAACAAGAGAAATGGAAGAGAGGAAAGTGGGAGGAAGAGATGGAGGGAAGAGAGGAAAGATATGGACAGGAAACGCAGGAATATAACATATGGCTCCCAGGAATAACCACATCATGGTTGAAAGAGAGACAATGGAAGAACCAGATTGTAGTTCAAAGCGAGATAGGGTACATGTAATAGTTTTGATAATGATAACAATTTTTGAAAGGATTCTAATCTATATTCCAAGATTATTTTTTTTCAATTTACGAAACCTTCCCATGGATACACACGTTGTAGTTAAGGATGTTACAGTTGACAATCAATTTTCCATTCCATTGGTATCTTGGGCAATGTTCTATCTCTTAAATGTTGATGTCTCATGTTTAAATATATGTATTGATTGAGTCGGTTTCAGTTAATTTAAGATAAGGAACATTGAATATATAACATAAGGGCTGAAAATACTCAATTTACAAAATAAAATATACAGAATACATACAAATCAAGATAATTAATAAAAAAGTAACAGTCATTATTCTTATGCCGTACACCAATCATACACATTAGTAAAATTTTACCGAATAACATCCTAATATATTACATTTTACATTTCAAAAGTTTAATTTTATGTTATTAGAAGTATGAGGAAAATGGAAAAAAGAAAGGGAGAAGAAAGAAAAAGGGAGCCGGTAGATATTGAGGAGAGGTAGAGAGGAATGGAGAGAAACAAAAGAAATTGAATCACGAAATATGGACAAAGAAAGGAGGAGTGGGAAAAGAGAGTGAAGGGTGGAAGAGAGAGCAAAAAGAGGTAGAAGACCACTCGTTAAATTCTTTCCCTTACACGTATTTACATTCCACCCCATAGTTACTACAAAGCTAATAATCTTGCTCAATTACATTAATTTCCTCAAATGATTACTACAGTGTTGAACATTTGCCAACGAATTGTTAATTCGTTTAATTTTAATTTTCTTTGTCTATATTTGCGTTCTTTTTGAGTTTGAGTTTGAGCATTTAATGCTAATCGTGTCTGGTACCACTAACACACAAAAGTATCACAACAATGACTGAGAATGTAATGAACAAATATGAATACATACTTAAGCTACAAGCTATACTACATCTAGAGTAAATATGTTTTGTGATTAAATACAAAGCTTTGGAATACACTTCCCTCTCATGTGTTGACAATAAAAAAGTAAACCACTCAAACACTGCCATAAATGAAACGATTGCATCGTGATGTATTGAAGTAAGAGTTAAGTACAATGAATGTTTTTATACGTATTGATTATCATTATTTTATTAATTGTACATCTATCCTTATTAATCATTAAATTTTATATGCATTTGACATATTTTCTTCAGATAATTATCATGAAAGCTCTAATGCTACGGTCACAAATGTTCGTACGAACGATTCGTTCGTACGAATCTCCCTGTTTTTACGAATTTCAGAATTCGTAGAGATTCGTAGACGGTACATAGTTTCTTACGTCCTTCTTACGGAGTTCGTACTAACGCCGTTTAATTCGCAAGAAGAAATTAAGGCCTGCTTGAGAAACGAAGTGATTTTCGGTTATACAATGGCCCTAGAGTTCGTACGTTTTTCGTAAGAACGCCTTGAGTTCTTCTTACGTCAGACTTACGGCCATCTTACGAGTTTTTATCTCGCAAGGTGGTCGTACGTGTAACTCACGTCATTCACAAGTCATTCGTAAGAAGATCTTACGATTTTTTTAAATATTTGGTCGGGTTGCAAAAAAAGCGCTGCTGTATACGGTCGAAAATTTGAGTGTTGAAAGTTTGATATTTCACGATGGCAGTATTGCCAAGAAGACTACAACTGCAACTGCAACTCTATCAAGTGATTCTTGAACTTACTGTTTTTTGTTCTCCATATTTTTCCCTCCACAGGGATTTTATTGATTTTCATTTGAAACAAATTAACAAATATATATTCAAGGTAATTTACATTTATAACATTAATACAATTGGTTTAGTACAATCACATAGCAGATGTATAACTGTTTCAATCTGTTCATTACAAAACGTACATTCTTTTCTTGGGACTAAATTCATTTTAAACAGTAGATCGTTCGTATATAATATGCGTTGCAAAACTTCAAACTGAAACCATCGTAAGCCCACATCAATGGTAAAATTAAATCCAATAGAACAATATGTTTCCCAACTCTTATCATTCAGGTCGAAATACACGTTTACATAGTCCTTTTCTTCTCTTTAAAAAAGTTGCATAGATATGTAAACATCCTTTAATACATTTCATAACAAATGTCATTGTATCTGGGAAAAGAGATTGTGGCACCATGTTAAAAAATAGTACAATTGTTAAACCCTTGTCTAATTGCATCGCATAATCCACGATAAAAAAGAAAATTTATTTGAATATTATACTTTTCTTGGAAATGTTTCAGAGAGAAAAAAAAATCACCATTTGTCTCTAAAATATCATTGACAAAGCGAACTCCCTTTTGACACAATTTTATATTATATATTGAGCTATTACCTATTTTTATGTAATCATTATTCCATAAGGGTTGGCAAGAAATGTTATCACAAGAGCGTCCTGTAAGCCATGAACATTTCTTTCCAAAAAAGGTTCTTTGTTTTACCTGCCAGTTCCCGAAAATAATTGTTTACTGTTAGCATATCTGTTACTTCCTTTATTATAAAAGCAGCCATGTTCACCGAGGAAGTCAACAAGTTTTTGCTCTGTGGTGGCATCAAAGTCATACTTCTCCTTTCTTAGTTTCCCTGTTGCCTCATCTTCATCGCTATCAAACTGCCGTCTTGATGGTTCTCCCTCCTCGTCGTCATCGTCTTCATCTTCCATCGCCTCCTCCCGGTCGCTTTCGATATTATTGCTTGATATTATTGTTGCTGCTCTCCTCCTCTTTCTCCTTCCTCCTCATCTCTTTCATTACGTTTGTTTCCCTTTCCTCTCTTTCCTCTAACGGATTTCCCCTTTGGTCCCATATTTCTTCGACAGGGGGGAACCCTCGACGACACTATGAACAGGCGCACCAGAAGCAGTTTAGGATTGGGGGTGGGGGTGGGGCAAACATTTGAGGGGCTCACCTTCCAGGGGCAATGGCGTAATGAGCAAAAACGTTTGGAAGGGGGGAGCAGAAGAAAAATCTGCATCACCACCACTCTTACACGTAAATTCGCGTGGGGTCGAGGGGCTGAGCCCCCGGAAGCTCAGAGGTTTTTTAGATATTTAACTACGGTCAGATGAGCATCCAGGGGACCGCCTTAGGGCCCTTAGTGGGGTCCGAGGGCGGAGCCCCTGTAAGCTCTTGGGTTTTAATTAGGCATTTAATTACGGTCAGATCAGCATATTTTGATACCTTATTTGTGACATTGGCAGGTCACTTTTTTTTTCTCTCTTTCTTTCTTTTTCTCTGTAACATACTTTTTCAAAAAGTGAGGGGGCTCGAGCCCCCGAGCCCAGCTGTTCTGCAGGCCCTGACATGAAGGCTTTAAATAAGCATATTTTTCGCCCGACTGTAAATTTGGGAATTTCTAGTTTTCCAACAAACGCATCAAAAGGTATGACTTACAAAAAAATTGAGAAAAAATACCGGAAATCATATCTTTTCAGTAACATTTGTAAATCACTGCATGGTATCGAATAAGAAATAACAATAAAATCAGTACGCCAGCGTTCAGGGGCTCATGTCTTCTCACCCCAATACCAAAAAACACAAATGCTTTCCCATCCTCTTCCAATAATTCGACGATATGCCCGTATCGCTATTATAAAAACCTCCATTGATAAATAAAGGTTGCATGCGGAATGTTTAACAAATTTAATTGCTGTTAACTTTCCTTTTCTTTGAATGGAATGTTATGTGTGATATAATTCAGGTTTTACCAGGTTGCCCCCCCCCCACCACTTTTTTGGGTTGGCCGGGGGGCGGGGCTCTATGATTATGAACATAGTGAGGATTTGAACTTCACGCGCTTGGCTTTATAACCGCTAAAAATCAAAATTAGCATAAATTGTGTACGTACACCTTACGAGCACCTTACGAACGCCTTACGAACGCCAGGAGTCGTTCGTACGAAGACCATAAGAATCTCCGCTCGTAAGGAGTTCTTACGAACGCCATAAGAGCCCTCTATGAACAACTTGAGGCGTTCTTACGTTCATCGTAATAATTTGAAGCTTCTAGAATTGTCCCTCGACACTACGAAATGTACGAAGATCTTGCGTGGTTCTTACGATGTAATTACGGCGTCATTACGGCCGCCTTACGAAGAGAGGGTTTCGTACGATGCTAAAAAAAAATCTTGGACCAGACCATCGACCAATTTGTGATCTTACGAACGGTCTACGAACGGTCTACGAACGCTGGTTTCGTACGGCCTTCTTAAGAAGATCTTACGAAATGGTCTGAAAATCGTTCGTACGGTGTTCGTAACAGCCCGTAAGGGTATTTGTGACCAAGGCATTACGAAAAGAAAAGTAAATATATAAATTCCCATCATTATCAAATCATACACAAAGATTAAAATTCGATTACCTTAAAGTGACTCTCACACTCTGCCGTGTAGGCCTACCGTGTGCCACAGTGCGCGAAAATGTCTGCGGACGGTGAAGAACGGCGAGGGCACACGGTGGTTCGTTATCAAAGCGGGCAACACGTTAATAGGGTGTTGGCGCTTATTTACACCCGGTGGGACCCGGCGAAAGTTTTGGGCATGTTCAAAACTTTGGCCGGCTGGCACCGGCCGCAAGTAAGCGGCAAGAGGACGGTGTTGAACGGTATGAGGACGGTATGAATACGTTATGAAAACGGTCACACTGTATGAACACGTTCACAACACGCTCATAACCCGTTACAGAACGGTGATGAACGGGCCAAAAAAAATCCACCTTCTGCAACGGGTTGTAAGCGGGTTGTGAACGTGTCATGAACGTGTTGATACCGTGCCACCGTCTTCATAACGTATTCATACCGTCCTCATTACAGTGTTCATAACGGACTGCCAACGGGTGTTTCCAAAGCGGTACTGCATGATTCTGACGGCGCCGCCTCCCTAATGCATGGGTAACATCCTGTTAACGCCTTGACGTTCCCATAACGTCCTATAACGGGTCCATAACGTGTCCTTACCTTCACAGTAGCGTCATATGAACGTGCCATTACCAACAAATTTACTTTTGTCACCGTGTGCCACCGTTTGTCACTAATTATTGGGTATATATATAGAGGGGTTTCGTCAGATGAGCTTTACTTTTTCTTGTCATGACGTCAGCAGTCCGGGGACTCGCTCACAGGACGCTCCGAGCGGTGAGGGGACGCTAAGTGACTGGTAGGTGGCTGCTACAAACCCGGTGCACACGTTCGAGACCCGGTATGGGTCCGGTATGGAAACGGCCAGAAGATGGCAACGAAACGGTGAAAAGATTAATTTTATGATTTTTTTTTGCGGCCGGGGACAAGTTCGCTCAAAACCCAACGTTCTGGACTCTGTTGTTTTTTAATAGCCCGGCAGGTGGACGGTAGGCCTACACGGCAGAGTGTGAGAGCTCCATTAGTGATACAAAGATTGACAAGATAAACAATTATAAATATAACTAAAATATAAATCTGATTTGTTTTCTTTACATTTGTTTCTTACAAATTCACATAATGTTTTTTAAAACATGAAAACAATAGTACCAATGGAAATTCACCGGAATAATATGTACATAAATAAACGTATTCCTGAAAGAAAGCAATTGCTCCTGTGATGTTATAAGTCAAATGCGATAGTTGTGACTTACGCTTGATTCCTAGCTGGTCATCCGACACATGCTCCAGTGACAACGCACAAATCTTTGTAAAGTGCCATGGTTGTTAATTCTTTTCCTTCATCTATTACGAATAATTGTATTTCTATAGCCAGTTTGCGAAATACATACATCAATTATTGCGAGAAAAGACAAACATTAAAGCTGGCTCTACCTAGCAACACAGAATTTGTGTAATTCGCATGTTGAATATTGAAATACTATTATTTGAAACGAGTGAATGAAATAATTTGTAACATGACACTTAACAAAGATTTATGGAATAAATTTGACTTCATTCTACTACGGGCTATTATTATTGATACGGGTTTGATTTCAGGTTGTTGAGGCTACGTGAAGAGTTAGTGCTAGGGCTAGGTATAGTGTTTGGTCCAGGGTTAAAGTTCAGAATTCGGTCAGTGTATATACATTGACGTGGAGCATTTGTCGTCCACCCTCTTTGCCTGGACTAGTTCTTATATTTAGGTACAAGTTCGCCAAGATCTGCCTTTCTTAAAGCTGCATCGAGATCCTCCATGGATCTACCCTTGATTTTCCATTCTTGCAATAGTTCTTCGAAAGCAGCCTTGAAGTCATTTGACCTCTTCTTCAATATCTGCTCTACGTAGGTGTAAGGGAATCCTAAGACGCCGCCCAGCCTGCCGTATTTCCCTTCAGGTAAAAGTCTGGATAAGTTGGAGATGTCCTCATCCGTTATTTCTCTTCTGTTTGACATAATAACATAAATCAATATACCTGAATCTAATAACTTGAATGAATAAAGACAGATTATTCTGTAAAAGTTAGATAATCTAAGGGATTAAATAACGTATTGATATTCGCGTGAGTTAAAAGAAAGAAGAGAAATTATACACGTGACAAAGAGGGATGCTTCTGGTAGGTAAGGCATCTAAATATAATGTACATCTATATGTATGTCCCTTTTGCAGCCAACCATGAAATTCTGTGAACTTTGCAGGAATTGTGAATATGTCAAGTATGTAGTATCTGTGAAATTGAAACATTAGCAGTGTCCTAGTATTTAAATTATGCAAGGAAGCCAGCTTACTTGTATACTTCACTTGTATACACTATTAAGTGTATTAAGTGACTGATATTTTTTGTTGTTGTTGATAATATACATTAAATGAGTAGTAACAGGTACATGAGCATTTGTCTACATCAACAACCCACTATTTGTACAGGCCAAAATCAAATTGATTGAATCTTTGTGCAGCACAAAACGTAACACCATTAGGTACAAGGGTCTGAACAATAGATTATTTACTTAGGTGATTGCAATCACTTAAGTCGATTCAACAAATAATGGTCGTCATTTTCCCATTAAAAGCCATTTCAGACCCTTTCGTTTTGAGGGAAGTTCTAAATTAGTATTGTCTTTCAAATTCCGTTGGAATTTAGCCTTTTCATTTTAGGCGCCTGCAAATGGGACATAGTACCTTTAACAATTGAACGTTGAGTCTGCTTTGTTCGATCAAATCTCCGCGTCAGGTGGGGATGTTGGATTACACGAACATTCCGGAAAAATTTACCCCCCATATTTAGGGAATATCAGGTATATTTTGTAAAGGTTGTATGCCTATGTGTGAAGCTTACCTGCTTGTGCTGGTTGGTGCTGACATGGCAGCTGATGAAGAACCAGTGGCTGTTTCTTGTAGTTGCCCTGAAAAAAGGGGAACAATTCGGTTTCGCCACATAAAACGTTCTGGTGTATAATATATACAAATGTTCAATATGCTCATGACATGTAACACAATGATATTTCATTCATTTTCAGTTTCTTATACAGTTCAAAACTTATTGTCATTATTCTGACCTTAAAGGCATAGACCAGTTCTGGTCATGCGATTGCATTGTGAAAGAAACGTTGTGGAATCGATCAAAAAAAGTTGATCATCTAGTATTGGTGTGTACTGCAAGGTTCTGGAATCATCAAAATGAAAAGAAATTTGGCCCAGTCTTGGTAAAGTTACAAGCACTGTACATCCTATATTTATCCAGTCCAGATAGATATAATAATTTACCAAATATATCAATTAGCAGGCCGTTTCATGGCCGTTGCGCCACCTGCCGCAACTAAAATCTTTCTTTGAATAAACTATGAACACATGTTCAAACATCAAAAGTTGATGTTTGGATATAATTTTGATTGAATATATAATTTGAATATTAGGAGATTGATTTGTATTTTCCCCTCATTATCATTTGTTCTATCGCACATCTCAAACTGACCGCTTAGTTTTATTCTCCTAAATCTTTCTGAAGTGCAATATAATAACTACTATTCAATCCCAATTTCTGCTATTTACTTTTCTTTTTTGCTTCACTTAAACATACATGCCAGTGACACCTGAGATAACATATTGCAATTTATCGAGCTTAAGTTTAAGTTTATGCATTGTCATCAATAAGTTTTTATTTTTTTATTTTTTATTATGATTATGTATAATATTTTAGGCATCTCCTGATGCATTTCCTGGAGTCGGAAGAAAAGACTTACGGGTTATAGGAATTTTACATTCCTTTTTCCTTCCCGGCAACTTCGGGAGGTGCAGCAGGGGAAGCCAATTTTATTCTGTCATACTTTGTATCCGATGTGCCATTCTATTGTACCTTGTTTTGTATGTTTGAAATGCCAAATAAATAATAATAATAATATATATATTTTTTTCATCACTTATTAGTCAAAACATGTTCTTTCACATGATTGGTAATAAGAGCTTCCATTTCATTTTTTGAGCGGGGGGGGGGGGCGTTTCCAAAACTGGTCTTTACCTTTAACGAAAGTAATTTATTCAGGACCATAATCTGCTTCGCAACCTGTCAGCACTTTTCTCCTTTTCTGTATGAAATGCATTTTTTTTAAAGCATCTACTCCACAAATATTGCTACATGCTAATTTTAGCTCACCGGGATTGGAAGAGCTTAGATATTGATCTGTCAGGTTTACAAATCCAGCTTTTAATAGTGCTGACCTCAATACCGCCTTTTCCGTCGACGCTATTTGTCCTTTTCGCCAAGTTCTGAGCGTATCCAATGTTCCCATATAACTCCCTCCTTGTTGGGCGTTTGCTTCAATGTAGCAGCAAATATCTGAGGGCTCAAAGCCCAATTCAACGCCCAAATCATCGATCTCTGAATCTTTAGATAGGGCTTTAGCTATTTTCTTCAAGATGCCGTCGAAATCGACATTGACCATGGAGCTCATTGTAAATTTATTTATTCAAATAGTAAAAATAAAAAATGTTAGTAAATAAAGATGCTACGTAAAAAATAGTTTACCTTGGAAAAATGTGAAGAACTTTATCTTTCGTGTAGATGTTTGAACCACTTCCAGTGTCACTAATGTCTCATCACTCTCCTTTGCGAAATCTAGCTCAAAGTACTCCGTCACTTTTGTTTGCATGCTCAAGTCGCTGTACCGAATATTCTGAAAAAATTGCCCGGTTATATCATTAATGTGCATTCATGATTGTATGAAATATGCGCCAATACATAGATATGAAGAGTACTGATGAAAATAAAAGAAAATTGTCAGTACTTTTTATATGACATCAATTCTGGATTGAAGATTAAAGAAAAATATTTCATGAATTTATTTAAACGAGCCTTACTTCAACACAGAGAATAATGCGGTTTTCACATGAATCTGCATGCATAATGCATTTATGATATGAATGTTTTGCTGATAAAACAAAAGCACATTACATGTACAATGAAACTGTGGTCTATGATTGTATGAACTGAAAAACAGTCTGTATTTTAGATGAAACGTACAGATTGATAAAATGTTAAACAAATTTAAGAACAGGCCAAATGGTAAGCTTTTATGGTAGATTAAGTAGCTTCTTAAATAAATATTTATCTTAAAAATAGTCCATAATGCAGTAATTTTTCTTAATTTTGACTATGGGGATATTATCTATGACTCGGCCAATAAATATTTAACTGATAGACTGCACAAAATCCAAAACAAAACCGGTCGTTTCATTTTGTATATTTATCGTACCTTCCATATATCACATTCAGGAAATCAAAATGATCTTAAATGGGATACCTTAAATAAAAGAAGAACCCTACATTTGAGTATTTACATGTCAAAATCTGTTATTGAAATTACCCCTTTTTACATCTCAGACTATTTCCATACCTCTGTCCATAAATACCACGTATAAATGGCGATAAGCTGAATACTCCTGTAAACCTGCTACCGATATTTTGCAAACAAACTTTTGAATAAAGAGGGGCCATGGATTAAAACATCCTTGTTGTAGGTGTTCAATGTGGATCGAGCAAGCTTGTTCGTTCCACTCAAATACCCCTTTTATCACTCCCTTTTCTGGACTGATCTGCGCTACACCGATCGACTGGACCGCACCAGAGGTACGGTTTGTTCGGTTTCACACTTATCGCAATGTTTACTTTGATGAGACACGCGATGCCATAGCAACATAAACGGTTACTGTTGCTATGATACACAGGATCATTGTTATCCTTGTTTTTATCTTTTCTCTTTCTGCCTTTCCATATCTTATTCTGTGTTTTTACTTCTATCACCTTATATTAATGTTATTCTAAGTATCACCATATCTCATGTTATTCTTTGGTGTTAGTCATTCTATCACTTTCTCTTTTTACCGTTCGTTAGCTTATCCTTGTTTTAATCATTTTCTCTTTCTGCCATTCATTATGTTATTCTTTGTTTGTCCTTATATCCCCTTCTATTACGTTATTCGTTGGTGTTAGTCATTCTATCACTTTCTCTTTTTATTGTTCGTTATAGTGCAGCGGCTTAGCAAGAAAATTGTGCACTTTTTGACAAAAGCATGAAACTTCTAGCATAGTTAGTTTAGACCATAAGATTTATTTTCAGATGTGGAGGGAAGTCAGATTTGACCTCTGATGACCCTGAGAGGTCAAATCCAAAATGGCCGCCAGTCCGTATGGTCTAATGTACAAACACGCTTAACTTTTGAACCAAATAGTCCAGAAAAACGTTTAAGGTGTCATTTCCAACTAACTTGGGGATGCCAATTCATTTGGTAATACTTTTGAGATCGCCTGAACTCAGGGTTTTGCATTTAGGTCAAGGTCAAGGTCAAAATTGACTTAAAATAGCAAGTTTTGAATGGTTACAAATGAGATTTGTCATTTGTTCTCAAATTTCTTTAGGAATGGTTCCCCTGCATAGTCCTCCACCTTAATCCTTTTCAGGTAGTTTATTTCACATTTTGTTTTGACCTCTGATTTGTAAGATTTTATTGACTCTATCGACCCCCTCTCGGGGTATGAGAGTACAAACATATTTACAACATAGTATCAATATAACAATAGTATAACAATGATAAACATGTGATAACATGAAAATTGATAAACATAATAGGATAATATAAACAAAGACAAACATGTGATAATATAAACAATAATAAACATGTGATAATATGAACAATAATAAACATGTGATAATATGAACAATGATAAACATGTGATAATATGAACAAATAAACATATTTACAAATCAAGGCGAACTGGGCAATTCACCTTCCTACCGCTACGAGTGTGCCTAACAACATTGCTTATTTGTGAGCTATCATTTCCAGTAGTACCATCTACCCTTGAATCTTTTGAAAAATATGACATAATGATTCTAACAAATTTGGCTAATTTCTTTAGCTGGCAAGCGTGAGCTGTATTAAAAACCTTATCCATGTGCAACGCACTTGGTCTTAAGCTACTACCGCACAAGTTATTTTGTATATACATTTTTCTTTCATTTTGAAAGAATGGACATACAAAAATATAATGAAATTCATCACCAATATCTGTTGGTGTACAGAGTGGGCATTGCAGATCATCTACTACATTTGCATCAAATCTACCTTTATTAACTGGTAATCTATGTGTTCTGCATCTAAATTTACTTAAAGTTATTGCTTCCTTCTGACATAATATCTGCAGGTATTTTTCATAAACCAACTCATTCTTAAACATCCTATAGTTCGTGCAAATACGATTTGACCAGGTAGCTGCGCTCCATTCCTGAATAGACATGTCAGAAAGCCTAGTTTTCATAGTATTCATAATCCAGGCAGCACTATATCCTTCTCCTTGAGCTCGCCAGACGTTCCCAAGTCCTGCATAGTCAAAACTGTCTGTAAGAAACTCGACCCATTGTGACTTTATATTAACTAAACTTTGTCCTTCATTTTGCAACTGCAACAGAAACTTAAAAAGAATCAATGAATACTTTGATTGCTTCCCGTTAACTAATCTAACCCAATATCCAATCATCCTACACTTAATTTTATCGAGTATTTTACCACGTCCAGTTTCACCATAAACCATGCAGTCAGGTGTGCACTTATTTACAAACAATATCGTTCTTAAAAATTTTCTTTGGAAAACTTCAAGTTGATCTATACACTCATAGCCCCAGACCTCAGCACCATATAATAGAATTGGCAAAACTAAGTGATCAAATAAATGACATTGTGTATCAACAGATAAATGCAACCTTTTTGCCTTTACTAACATACTATACATTGCCTTTCGAGCTTGTGTGACCTGTTTAGCAATTGCTTTTTTAAAGTTACCATTATAATTAAACGTCACTCCTAAATATACAAAGTCATAAACAACTTCCAGTACACCACCACCATAAACGAATACTGGAATTCTTCTAACTTTCCCACGTGAAAAAACAACAATTTTTGTTTTGCTGGCATTAACAGTTAAGTGCCAAGTATCACAATAATCTTTCACTGCGTTTAGGGCTTTTTGCAACTCTTCAGGAGTTTCTGCTAGAATAATTGTGTCATCAGCATATAACAAAGAAAATAACTCCTTATATATTTCAATACCATCAAAAGGCAACTTATTTTTAATAATAGTATTCAAAAATTCCAAGCCCTTGTACGAGTTTCCTATAGATTGTTGGAAATCGTTCAAATAAATAGCAAACAAGAAAAGTCAAATCCAAAATGGCCGCCAGACCGCATGGTCTAATGTACAAACGCGGTAACTTTTGAACCAAATAGTCCAGAAAAACGTTTAAGGTGTCATTTCCAACTAAATAGGGGATGCCAATTCATTTAGTAATACTTTTGAGATCGCCAGAACTCAGAGTGTTGCATTTAGGTCAAGGTCAAGGTCAAAATTGACCAAATATTGCAAGTTTTGAATGGTTACTAAAGGTTAAATCCCCATTTTGTTCTCCCCTATGTTCTCAAATTTATTAAGGAATGGTTCCCCTGCAGAGTCCTCCACCTTAACCCTTTTCAGTTAGTTTATTTCACAGTTTGATGTGACCTCCGATGACCATGAGAGGTCAAATCCAAAATGGCCGCCAGTCCGCATGGCCAATGTACAAACGTGGTAACTTTTGAACCAAATAGTCTAGAAAAATGTTTAAGGTGTCATTTCCAACTAACTTGGGGATGCCAATTCATTACGCAATACTTTGAGATCGCCAGAACTCAGGGATTTGCAATAAGGTCAAGTTCAAGGTCATATTAGGCCAACAAAAGTGATGTTTTCTTTTTAAAAATAAACTTTGCCTCTATTTTGACACTTAAGGGGTCATTATTTAAAACAAAAAATTAAAAGACCCGTGTACCACCACTTTGACTATCCAGGGCCATATTTGATAGAGCTGCTTATCGGCTGGTTCTGTGCTAATACGAATGAGTTTCTACTTCATAGCACTGCTAACCGTAAGCACACGAAAATGCATTAACCTTACGCTGCTTACTGGACGAAAATTAATTTTGTAACAATGCAAATCCATTGTGAACGCACAAGGTGGACACCTTGTTTTCTTGCTAACCAAATTTGTCTGCTACAGTTATAGCACGAAAATTTGATTACCGGTAAGCAGCTTTAAGAAATTGGGCCCAGAAGACCAAAAAAGCTATTCCAAATACGACTTAAAACCTGTTCATTACCCCATGAATTTAGCACTATCCACAACTTATGAATTATCATAATGGTAACGATCAAAATCTAACAGTCTCCAGAACAAGAGCACAGTTCAGTGCAACCTTATAGTTGAGGGCGCTGTTGAGCTGCGGCCCTGGTAGATATTTTGAGCTGTAAATATAACATTTGTTTTACTGTTTGTTATTTATATAACTTTTGCCACTCTTCGCCAAGCTTCTATTTGTATATTCAGGACTCACTGTAACCAGGTATGGATGTGTTTCGTTTTATCGTTTGCCTACATTTTGCAAGTTTGTTGTTGACATTATCGTTGTTCTCGACGGTCATAGACTTACACACACAACGAATTATAGGCTGTACACTTCCGAGTTCTGTCTTTCATATGCAAATTTCTGGTACGAACACAATGGATAAATCATGCCCTGGTCGGTCAATTTCTCATTGTCCGCAACGGTACGTTTATTCAGTCGCCGCACTGTTCAAGTTACGTCACAATGCCTCGTATCCGGTTGAGAATGTGCGTCGTGTTGCCATGGAACTCGGTATCGTAAAGCGCAAACGGGGAAGAAGGGCTGGTAGTCACATCCATCGGCCGATTAACTCTGTATGTAATGTTTCGAGATATCCTAAGGCCCTACATCTGAATAAAAGGAACGTTTGTGCTAACAATCTTATTACAATTCAGACAGATATCAATGCAAATAATATCTCAAGTTCTACAAAGAGAACTCCATACCCATCAATTTTGTTGAGTAACCTTCGATCACTATCAAATAAATTAGATGACTTGATTGTTACAATGAATGTTAATCAAACTGATATTGCAGTTCTATGTGAAACCTGGCTGAATGACTCTAAACCTGATGAAAAATTCCATATTCCTGGTTTTACGCTTCATCGTCGTGATCGCAGAGGTCGTCAAGGTGGCGGCGTCGCAATCTACACCCGATCTGATCTCAATGTTACCATTCTTGATAATGCGACGTCACCCGAGCTCGAGGTCCTATGGATTAGATTGGAATCTCAGAAGCTCCATACAATGTTCGTAGCTGCTGTTTATGCACCACCCAATTCGCCCTTTCACCAAGATCTTAACGATTCACTGGTTGAAACAGTGGATTATATTCACACTCGATTTCCTGAATCTGGCATTGTGATCTTGGGAGATTTCAATGACATGGATACCGATTCTCTAGCATCCGAAATCGATTTTTCCCAGATTGTTGACAAACCTACGAGAGGCGACAACGTCTTAGACAAGGTCCTGACAAATATCGCTGATGATTACAACCGACCAGCAGTCATCAACCCGATTCGTAACAGTGATCATAGAACGATCATTGTTTCTCCGAAGGCCACTATTCCCAATCCGAAGCGACAGAAGATATCAATCCGCCCCATTAGAGATTCTTCTATCAGGTCCTTTGGCCAGTGGCTGACCTCTGTAGATTGGAGTTGGCTACTTGATCTTGAAAATGCTGCTGATATGCAGGTATCATTTCAAGATGAGCTAACCACGGCTTATGAGAGATGCTTCCCTCAGATTACATTTGTACGGAGAGAAGATGATAAGCCTTGGATGAACAATCGTATTCGTTCTCTGATCGACCAACGCCAAGCTGCCTATCAATCAGGAAACCTTCCACGTTATAGCCAACTCAGAAATCAAGTAGAGCGGGAAATTAAAGCTACTGAGAACAAATTCTTCCTTGGAAAGGTGTCACACCTGAAGAAATCACAACCTGGGAAATGGCACAAGGAGATCCGTAACATTACTAGTATAAAAAAGACATCAAATAAGCTACCTGGATCTCATATGGCACCCGCCGAGCAGGCTGACTGGATAAACTCCCACTTTGCGAATGTCTGTTCCTCCCTACCACCCCTGGATCGCAAGTCTCTTCCGGTGTACTTGCCAGCTGATTCACCTCCACCGGAAATCCAACCTTACCAAGTGTACAATAAATTGAAGAAACTGAAGATCTCAAAGTCATCTCATACTAATGATATTCCTTTGAGACTTGTTCGTGAGTTTGCTGTTGAATTATCTGTACCATTATCTATCATTTTCAATTCCTGTCTACAATCGGGTATGTTTCCAGAGTATTGGGAAATCGGTAATATCATTCCGATTCCTAAAGTAAACCCATGCAATTCTCTGGATCAATTACGTCCTATCTCTTGTAACACCAGTCTTTGCTCGTGTCTTTGAGGAGTTTCTTGTGGAGTGGATTAGACGTGATATTGCCGATCATATAGACCCCCGTCAGTTTGGCAGTGTCAGAGGCTCTTCCACTGTACATTACCTCCTCAGCCTGGTTGATTGTATTTTGCGTGAAACTGACAAATCGGGAACGATTGCATCAATTTGCACAGTTGACTATGCAAAAGCATTTGATGCTATCGATCATACCGTTTTAGTAACTAAGATGATAAATATGGGTGTCAGTCAATCTATCATTTCCGTTGTGTGTGACTTCCTGAGTAACAGATCCCAAACTGTCCGCCTTAGTGGGATTACCTCTCAAGTTCAATCCATAACATGTGGTGTCCCACAGGGCACCAAGCTTGGCCCAATCCTATTTCTGATCATGATCAATGATGCTGCAGATTTCACCCCAAATAGATGGAAATATGTTGACGACCTTACCCTAGCAGAATTCAGAAAACATACTCAGCAATCACAATTGCAAGATCAGGTCTCCCAGCTAACCCAATGGTCTAGCACAAATCACATGACGCCTAAACCGTCAAAATGTAAGATCCTTAACATATGCTTCATGCGAAACCCTCCACCTTTCCCTGAAATCAAGATCGGCGATTCTGTTCTTCAGGAAGTCACACACCTGTCACTGTTAGGAGTTACTTTGCAATGTAATATGAAGTGGGGTCAACAAATTGATCTCGTCGTTCAAAAAGCTTCGAGACGATTGTTTATGTTGTGTATCTTGAAGAAATACAATGCATCCTGTAGTGATCTAGTTACCATCTACGCATCCCATATCCGTCCCATTCTAGAGTATGCCTCACCTGTCTGGTCTTCTACAATCACTTGTCAACAGTCTGAGAAACTTGAGAGAGTTCAAAGGCGTGTGACCAAGATCATTCTCGGTTTCACCCCTCTCACCTATGATGAAAGGCTAGAGAGTCTAAATCTGCCCTCCCTTCAATCAAGAAGAATTGAGCTTGATACTAAGTTTGCTCACTCGTTACTGACGTCCCGACACAAAGACTTACTTCCACCATCTAAAGATTCCTTGCCCAATTTTCGCCCCCTCCGTAATAATCATGGTTTGGTCATTCCTAGGTGCAGGACTAGCCGATATCAAAATTCTGCTGTTCCTTCTCTTGTTCGTGCAATTAATAAGCCTGGATGCTCTCTCTCTCTCTCTCTCTCCCTCTCTATCTATCTCTATCACATTTTTCTCTCTCTCTCTCGCTCTGGCAGTAACATTGATCCTTCACTGACCTCCCTAGGCATGCACAGGAGTTCACCGAAGGAATCATTCACTTCTGGGAAAGACTTCTAAGTTTTTCCTCTGGATGCAGAAACAGTCTGACACCCGGTGAACGCATGAAAGATTGGGAGAGTCATACATTGTGTCGGACTCATGGTGGCAACCATCATGATTTTGTGAAAAGCTATGTACCGAAAGCTTGATCTGACACCAAAATCGATCCACAGCATCAGGAGCTGTCTTGCTGAATGAAGCCACAGCCAGTTCAACCGCATCAGTACAACCAGTACGTATGGTTACCCTTTTACACCCATGGGGCAAGGCCTGCCAAGTGTGAATCAGCAGGAGAGCAGAGTACTCCACCTCCACTTCTCCATACTCTTGAAATGTTCTTGATGTTCCAGGATTGAGCATTTGAACCGCAGCTTCACCATCAATAATTATTGCTTGGGCCACAGGTGCACTATTGTTTTCGAGCAGATTTGATTCCAGGCAGCGAAGTAGATCTGCTTTAACTCAAAACCGCATTTTCCTCCAGTTAACAAAGTTGGCGGGGCTGCCTGGTTTTCATGAGAGAAGAAATTGTCCATATCTCCATCCCTTATCTGACACGAGATGTACATCCTCAAAAAGAGACCACAGTCCCTCTTAAGTGCTGCAAGCTGTGCCTACTGTTTTAACATAACCTTCGCCGGCTGCCGACTGAAAAATGGCAACTTGTTCGTATGAAGTGTTTGTGTGACAGGTGTCGTACACTGCCAATGACTAGTAGGTCTTGACTTTGTTCTAGAAATGGATTCCCCATCTTTTTCAGTAGTCAGAAGTTCCCATCCCTCAAGAATGCTGCCTGCACTCCAGGTTGCTGGTCATGGTGATGTTGTCTAGTGTTAGCAGAACCGTTGTTTTGCTTTATGGCCTGTTCCTCAAACCCTGTAGTGATCCTTTAAATTACTTAGCACCAAATAAAACACAAAGTAACTTAAAAAACATCTTACCAGTATTATTGAGCAGTAATGAAAAGGAGCAGTTTTCCTGACTTGAATTGAGGCTTTTGCCGTATACTGCCTAGCTGCCCACTGACCATGCTATGCATATGGTCAGTTACAAGACAAATGGTTTGGTGCTATCATTAGTGAAATAAACTAACTGATAGGGATTACGATGGAGACTATGCAGGGGAATCACCCCTACAGAAATTTGAGAACATTATATAGGGGGACAAATAAATGGAAAAACTGTATGTTACCATTCAAAACTTGCTATTTTTTGTCAATTTTGACCTTGACCTTGACTTAATGCAAAACCCTGAGTTCTGGCGTACTCAAAAGTATTCCCAAATGAATTGGCATCCCCAAGTTAGTTTGAAATGACACCTAAAACTTTTTTCTGGACTATTTGGTTCAAGAGTTTTTATGCGTGTTTGTACAATTATTAGACCATGCGGCGGACTGGCGGCCATTTTCTATTTGACCTCTCAGGATCATCAGAGGTCAAATCAAAATGTGAAATGAACTAACTGAAATGGATTAAGGTGGGGGACTATGCAGGGGAACCATTCCTAAAGAAATTTGAGAACACAGGGGAGAACAAATGACAAATGAATGGGAAAACTTTTTGTAACTATTCAAAACTTGCTTTGTCTTAGTCAATTTTGACCTTGACCTTGACCTTAATGCTAAGCTCTGAGTTCTTGCGATCTCAAAAGTATTACCAAATGAATTGGCATCCCCAATTTAGTTGGAAATGACACCTTAAACGTTTTTCCGGACTATTTGGTTCAAAAGTTAAGCGTGTTTGTACATTAGACCATACGGACTGGCGGCCATTTTGGATTTGACCTCTCAGGGTCATCAGAGGTCAAATCTGACTTTCCTCTTCATCTGAAATTAAATCTTATGGTCTAAACTAACTATGCTAGAAGTTTCATGCTTATGTCAAAAAGTGCACAATTTTCATTATATTGGGAGCTTATCCGCTGTACTATTAGGTTATCCTTGTTTTTGATATTTTCTCTTTATGCCATTCATTATGTTATTCTTTTTTTCTTCCTTATATCCCCTTCTGTTACGTTATTCGTTGGTGTTTATCATTTTATCACTTTCTTAGCTTTTATGTATAAAGTGTACCCTATTTATTCATGAAGAAGAAAGTATTATATAATGATCGACTATTTTTTTAATTATTACATTAATGTGTCTTTGTTCGATTTTTTTTTTTTTAATTTTGATGACATTTACAACCTATTAGAATTGACACAATAATTTGATTATTTTATGTAAAGGATGATATAATGATGAGGGAACATATAATTAATTGCACGGGTTGTTAGAAGTATGGTCCTTGTTTCAATTAATTTTTATCTAAGTATAGCAGTTCTGAGAACAAAAGTACACTTACATGCACATCTGATTTGGGACTCTTCTCACCCAGCTGGCAAGCGACTGTTAGTGTTCTCTGCCGTAACACAAATTCATCGTCATCGCGCTTCACAGGTTGTACTTTGGGGTGATTCAATTCATGGACATCGGTCTGAAAATCATGTGTGAAAAAATAATTCTGATAGAGTTATCTGGAAATTATAAAGTAGATATAAATCATATGTTCACTTGTATTGTACACTAACTCTCGGATTAATGTGTATTTCAACTAAAGTACTAATCGTCCTAAAAAATAAACCCCAGTTGCCAATCGATTTAGATCGGTGAAAATCGGCTTTATCTGTCAAGAAAATCAGAAAATTAAGATAACGTTCAAAATGGCATTGATTGAGAGAAACAACCAAACAAGTTTTATTTAGAGTAGAGTTGTAACAGATAAGTCTGAATGTACAATTTCGGCATCGGGAAATACATTAGTTTAATTGGTATTATGAAAGTGGAAAAGTTTCAAGGTATAGTCTGAAATGACATTCATTAAGATGTTTACAAGACCATGCTCGGTGAATATTTACGACCAAGACCAAAAGAGCCACATAAAGAAGAAAAAAAGTTATTTAGAGAACCAAAAGGTGTTGAAGGAGGTTTAAGTTTTCTTTTAATATCCAAATACTTATATTTAAAGCTAAAATTTGCTCGACTTTTTAACTAAGAAAGGCTCGAAGACTGTTAATTTGCAACATGAATTTGATGGGACAGTAACACATCCTCGATTCCGACGCCATGATAAACAAAGCCTTCCTGCGGTGATCAGACATAGATACGCCCCAACAAATAAAGGATGTTAATGTATGTTTACCCATTTTTGGCCATGTGGCTTCTTGGCGAAACAAACCTCGAGTACTGTTTTTTTGGAGGGACTCAAGACTCTGGGAAGAAACGACATGCATGACAGTAGTATGCCCTTCAGAAATATCCAATCCCAAATTAAGGCAAAGAATCCTCCAGAAAAATGGCTGACTGAGACTTCTAGCCACCGTTCCTGTACTGAACAAGTAATTTCTGAGGAATCCGGAAGCCGCTTAGGTGTACCTTTAATTGAAAACAAATCGAATTCAATTAAATAAAAAGGCGACAGGAAATTACATAAATATGGTGTATTGTCTTAAATCATTAGGATTAACATAATTATGTATCGTATTTTTGCGACTGGAATACGATTCAAAAGGGAAAATTAAAACAACAACAACAACAAATAACGTCATTATAAACTACTTTATACTACAAAAGACATCATTAGGCGCACAGGACTAGACATTGATATATTTGTCAATTTAATTCAATAAACACAATTGTCGTGAAATATTTTCCTCACATATTTCTCTTGAGTATTAGACAAACATATGTGTACATAGACCTTAATCTGCTAATGGAAGAAATTACAATTTGTTTTTCTGTTGACCATGATAAATCTTTTCTTACACCAAACTACCCGCTGTGAAATTTTATGTGAGCAAAGAATGTGTAGCTTTTGCAAAGAGCCCCTGAAACGACATAATTGGTTTAAAGTTGTGGAACTGATCGGGGATGCAAAATTATCATGATGGATAGATCATTACATATACATGGATTCGTATGGCATATGGCATAAGGCATGATAATCAACGTCAAAGGCTTTATTCAATTAATGGACACTGCCATTCTTCGGGCCGTGCTTTGTAACTTATGCATTGAAAAAACTAATAGGAAACAAAACCAAATAATTAACGTCAGGATATTGAGAAATCTGCTAGTAATTTTGTTACAAAATTATCAAGATTAGTACATATGCGGTCATGAATGGGTGTCAAAATTTAGGAGCCTGTCTGAGAAACATTCTAATCATATAACAAGGTGTTTTGTGTTCTTGACTAGTATTGCAGGCACTTCTGTGAATATGGTCAAAGCATTGATGTAGCCGATATATCGCCGTCCGATTTTTTTTTAAAGAAACGGCATTGATCATAATATGTCATTGATCATGCTGCTAATAGTTGTGACAATGTTTATACAGCTATGACCATAATCCGCCAATTGCAGACGCGGGGGAGTTAGCATATCCACATTAAACGAGTTTAATGGTGTAACGTCTGCGCAGCCAATGACGGCCGAAGATTATCCCTATTTACAGAGGCATGTCCCCGCTATTATACCTACACAAAAATGAAAGAAAATCTCCGAATACAATTATCCATAACTCATTCCATAACAATTTTGCTTAATTAGGAATCGGATTCAAGGCCTATGCCTATATGGGGTAAATCCAGTAGATTATAGGCCAGTTCAAAAACTATTTTTGTGTGTGATAAAAAAATAAAAAAATAAAATTTTACTTGCTGAAAATCTGAAAACGTGGTTTAGTAATACCTGGCAGTGCCTGATTCCAGGAATAGAGTACGGTCTGTATTTTGTTAGGAGTAGTGACTATTGCACAGTGAGGTATTGTCAGCTTTGCTGGTTTCTTAAAGCGTAGCCCTGACGGGTGACACTGGAAGCCATGACTGACTAGTAGCTCGTCCTCTTTAAGTGTGAGGCCTTTTGGAATGTCGGTCAGTACCTTAAGGCTGATTTGGACATCTTCCTCGAGTGCACCAGGTGGAATGTGGAGTGTATATCCATGGGATTCGGTAGACAGCTTGCCTCCAAGAGCCCCAAAATTTCCAGTTGCAGAGCTACCGTCTAAAAACAGCAATTCAAATAATTATGTGTAATAACAGCTCTGACATCACGGTGAGAATCTCCGCTAGAGGTACAGTGCATAAACACAAGAACATATTGTATATAGTCTCATTTCCCGAACTCACTTAGACCCTCTTTTTAATCGTTATTTAAGTTGTATTTGCGACAATAAAAACGTCAAGAGGAAACAGTAAACAAAGAAGAGAATTAACAATTTGATGTTTAAAGACATTATAACTACTCGTGTTATTATATAATGCTTAACCCCACCTCCCCCTCCCAAACAAAAAAGGGCATGCAAGAAGAAAAATCAGAAATTCTTTTATCGAATCCTGAAGGAATTATTAAAATTATTATTGTAACTAATGTCGTTCAAGATTTACAATGATTGCTCTTGTCTATGAAACGTCAAAAGGGAAATCAAAGTTGGCGTTCCATACTTGACTTTCTTGTGGGAGGTCACAGGCAATAACCTTGCTAGGCGCTTACAATTTAGTACAGGTTTGATTCCCCAACTTATCATGTCCCTTTCGATCTGTACCTACCAATGCTTGGGCAGTATTCGAAATAGTTCGAGCACAAACCGCATCACTTCGCTAAATGCTAAGGCTGAATAGGTTTGTAAGTGCTGTTGGCTTTGATTTGGTACAAATAGTCGTTTCCAGCTTTTTAAACATATGAGGGAATCGTTTAGTTTTACAAAGCCCGAAAGATTATCCGATTATAATTAGGAAAGTTTTGAATTTTCGAAGTTGTAATCAGTGAAACACAAATTGGCAACACTGTGATGTATCTTGCATTGAACATTGATTTTTTTTCGTAGTTATTGGTGACGGAATATTTTTGTTCATGCATTAATACACCAGTTTACGGTTATGGGCGCCATTTTAATTGGCGAGTAAACAAAGCCAATGACCTAGAGGTCATGTATTTATGCGTAAATTAAGATTGCGCCCATGCAAATTATGATGAAATCACTGCCTGCGCGCTGCGTTGTGCGCGCACATCATCATTTGCATGGGCGCAATCTTAATTTACGCATAAATACCACTGACCTCTAGGTCATTGGCTTTGTTTACTCGTCAATTAAAATGGCGCCCATGTCTGCGCATGCGCACTGATGGATCCGTAAACTGGTGTATTAGATTTAGCTTGATGTATTATTGAAAATATTGACTTTTAAAGGGATCGTTTAACAATGTGAAATACGAGATGCTATGGTGTTATCAGTGACTGTGATATGGTGTTACATTGAAGCCCTACCAAAATTGCGCTTTAAAATGATCAAGAAGTGCCTCGAAAACCTTTTGAGTGACCGGTTTTACCATACTCTTTTTCCCCAATAGACTGTAGCGTAGTGAAAACCGTTTGGCAAACGCAAAATTTGATTTCGATTTTTCAATCATAAATATCTTGATAATCAGACAGGCGATCGGCTTGTAAAAGTTACGGGGTTCCGACTGACCTAAAGGTTTATAATTATCATTGCAGCATTAGCTAAATCAATGATTTCTTTAAAGGTTCTAAGACAAAGTTACCGGATCCCTTTAACGATTTTTAGTACAAGGCATAATGGGAAAAGACCATTCACAATATGTCACAGAGTTGCTAATTTGTGTTTGCTTGATATAATTTAGGAAATTCATAACGTTGTTATCATTCGTTGGTTTTTGCTCAAACTTCAGTGACCTGTTTTTCCTTATTTTCTGCTTCTATCAATACCAACTTAATATCAGGATGGACTTTCGTTTTAATGATTCAAACACTTTTCTTGTCTTCGGTTGCAAATTATTTTAGTTATTGTGCATTGCTTTGCGCTTTGCGCATTAAACGTCATGGTATCATTACACGGCACTGGCAGGACTCCTTTGTTTAGATAGACTGTTGGTGGATGAGGGTGTTTGTGCTGAATTAACGTCAACAATCAAATATTATAAATTTCTAGCTTAAAGCCAAACTAACTAGCTAAAAACATTGTAAGTAAAGTTGACTTGTTTATAACATTTAATGTAATCAACGTACTACCTGGATTGTTGAGAATATTCATAATCATATTTATCATAATCTAAGGACATAAATCTGTCATTCATATTATAATGTCCGATATATAATCGTAGTGTAAATATCTTCGTGACTTGATAGTTCTTATGAAATTATTTATCTAACCCATTGTCATTAACAGTGCAAGTGAACTTTAAAAAGTGTTTATTCTTTGATATGTAAACTCTTAGATTAACCTTCAAATACGGGTTATTTAGTAACGAGAGAGATATCTCCTGCGTCTCAGAGCCACCTTAACACACATAGTTTTGGCCTACTTGGCTGTAGTGCGTGTCATCGATATTATGCATTTTGTTTTGTTACGTGCTTGCCCGACAAAGCAACATACCTTATACTGCGTTCACAACTAAAACAAAGTCAGCTATGGCACCCCACCCCACGCCCACCCCACAGCCGCCCCTTTCTAACCCACCACTCTTTGCCGACTTGAACCGAGCCCCTTTCCTATCAAATATTTTTTGTTATTAATTTCAAATTAATGAAAATATGTAAATTGACATTATATTACATGGAGTCGTAACATATCAAGGAAACCACATGTAAATCGGGTGATAGTATAACTATTACTGGTTAGCTGGGCCAGGCTCGGAGTACGGGAGCAGAGACAAATATTTGGTTCGGAGAAAGAGTTTGACTTGTGCAATGAACTCTTAATGATCAAGGATCTGAATAGTCAAATTATAATATAAACTATTTTAAAATGGTAACCTAGTGCGAGCTTTTATCCGTAACGACATAACGTTCAAGGTTGTGGGCTTCATTGGGTAACTGGACACACAGTTTGAAGCATTTATGTTACTTTTTATTTAATGAAATCTAGCATGCGTTAAGCATTTGTGATTTTTTTATGTACAACAAAATATAATTTTGAATGTGGAATGTTATTGTAAATATATGAAGATACATATGGCGTATAATTATATTATTTGTCACCTCTGGAATAACAGTCAAAAGGAATGTTAAAAAAATGGAATGTGTTTAATAGTTGCCATGGGATTGGCAGCACTGTAGTTGTGGTTTGAAGACACGTGATGCAGCTTTGCGAGTAGATTCACAACGAAATCACAATGTGGAAAAGCATCATAAAAGCACATATACAGCATTAAAAACAATAACAAATGATTTGATTCAGATACCAAGGTCTTAAAAGTAGAAGAGAAAAATAGTATTGAGGGAAGAGTAGACTCAAATGGATAGAATCGGCGAGCAAAATATATAAATTATAAAAATAGTGATTCATCACTGGCAAATGTAATTTACCTCCTTGCTAAATTATGCCGGAAGTTCAACATTTTAAATTAACCATGTGGACAAGATCGCAAAGACTTTCAACAATTCAGCTAAAGGGTAAATTAAATATCGCATTGTTTATCCCACTGAAATCAGGTTCACATTACGTAATATGCCACTGGCAGTAATGTTCGCACATTTCAATGGGTGATGGACAAAGGCTTCTTAACTTCGGCTGAATTTTTGTCCGTAGTCTTTGCGATCGCGTTTATTATACATAAATTTGTGGATACCAACATATTTACATACCTTTGTACGAAAGCCCCCCACAATCTGCCTCATTTAGAGCTGCATCAAGATCTCTCATTTTTCCACCATCCTTTTCGCGTCTCCAATTCATTAACATCTCAAAGTTAGCATCTTTTAATGTTGCTGCATGTTGCTTCTTGATATTGCTACGTTCGGCGTAGCCAACCCCTAATTTAATGGCGACCCTAGTGTAGTAGTCTGCAGGAAGGCAACCTGCCAGCTTAT
This sequence comes from Strongylocentrotus purpuratus, assembly GCF_000002235.5. Taxonomy (NCBI): domain Eukaryota; kingdom Metazoa; phylum Echinodermata; class Echinoidea; order Camarodonta; family Strongylocentrotidae; genus Strongylocentrotus; species Strongylocentrotus purpuratus. Next base: position 26,606,044 of record NW_022145594.1, on the reverse strand, counting down.
CAAGTTCATCATTTGTGACGATTCGGTCCATTCTATGAGTAAATGACACACACACAAACACAAATCCATATTAACCTTCGGTAATAACATGATTTTATAATTTTGTCTTATATAACCGAGGTACTCACACAGTATTAATACTAAGCTTACTTTGGGCACTATTGTCATTAATACCCAATCGTTGCTAGGTACACATTTTATACAACTGGGTCGAGAGGGACAGATTTGGGCAAAATAGCGAGCAAGGATAAAACCCCTATAATTCCTTTATGAGAGTCAAGAACCTTGACCAATGCAGGCCTCCTACATTCATAACCTCGATATAAACTACAAGATTACTTTGTATTGAAATAGTGCGTATATTTCCATAAACAGTTTATCAGATTATGTACTAATATATGGAAATAAATGCATGACGGTTATCTCTCTATGACACTATACATTCGCAATGCTAGTTCTTTAAAAGCATTTAAAACAATGCTCAAAACACATCTCTTTAAGTCTTGTTCCTGAATAGCCCTTTGACCTTTTCCTTTTTATATATCTTATGTAGTTTAACGTAGGATACTATTAATTTATGTACTTTTTGTATTTTGATTGTAAGTGATTTTTGATCATGTACATGTATTATTTTCATTTGCAAAGTTTTAATATTAATTCTATTGATGTAATTTGTAATGCAAATTATGTTTCCTTTACTTATCAATTATTTTCCTTCTAAACCGCTTTAATAGAAGCATTAATATGTAATTAGCAGTATAGAAATATCTTATTACTATCATTATTATTATTATACACCCATCAGGGCTAGACACTAACATAGCTTCAACCTAGTGGGTCGGGGGGGGGGGGGGATAAGGCCGACGGGCCCGCCCCCAAGCAAAACAAAATGGTAAAAAATAAGATGGTAACGTTAATTTTACCTTTAAAACAATCTAACTAAAGCGGGCCCCCTAGCAACAAATAAAAAATGAATAAATAAATAAAAAGTTCCTTTTTTCGTCGCCCCCAAAATTAGTGTTCCCCCCTCCCCTCCTCTTCCTCACCGGGTGGATGATTCGAATGAGAGAGACAGATGTGGGCAAAACAGCGAACCCAGATTGAGCCCAAGTATGAGGGTCGATAATCTTGACCAATGCAGTTCTCCTACTTACATAAACTTGATGCAGATCACAGGAGTACTTTTTTCGTAAAATAGTGCGTATATTTTCGTATACAGTTTATCATATTATTATTAATTGTATGGAAACAAATGTTAGAATAATAAGAATTGGCGGCTTTTTATAAATCGTTCAGGTCCAGCAAGCACGACGCTTATCTCTTTATGTCACTATACATACATTGGGGCTAGACACGAACAAAGTTAGAAGATAGGGGGCAACATTAATTTATTGAAACAAAAAGCATATGTATTTGTCAGTTTAAAGCTCAATTACACAAAATAATGTATGTGTCTACATATATGTATTATATATAAACACCTAATGATTATGATAAAAGTCACATTCAGTTTTAATATGCCACCTATATAAGTAACACTTACGGTGTGATACTATAGGATTTCCCGGCCAAATTCGCGAGTTTGTCATTCGAATTCATTTACTTTGCATTTAAGTTAGCGCAGATCAGCTTTGCCTTGCCAATTATCATTGAATTTTCCCGATTTTGTATTTAATTTAGGATTTTGGTCGAAGGATTTCATAGATCTGTCATTCAATTTAGAAACTGCTCAACTATAGCATTCAAATTAATCGTCACTTGTCGAGGCGTCATTTTTATCATTCAAATTAACACCTGTCATTCGTATTCGAATTATGTTTGTTCAAGTTAGGAATGTTAGGGGGAAGAAATGCAACACACGTTTACAGCTTAAAAAAAATGCAATTAAATACATGATTTGCTATTGGGGTCTTTTCTGTTATTCAATTCATTAATTTTGAGGACAAAGCATATGTTTGTAGTCAGACATTAGGTAAAGAAGGGGCAAAATCAAGGGTTATGGCATCTCTGAACGGACATGTTCATATACCCCGTAAAGGGGGGACACGAAAACACCTACCCCAGTCACAATATTGTACCCTTCCTCCATAATGAAATTGTGATAAATTTATGATGAAACACAAGACAAACAACTTCCGTACATGAAAATTTACACAAATATTGAGACCATCAGGTCCGTAGATGTACAGTAAGTCTTTTTTTAACAATCAAACTTAAAGGCTGATGAATATCTGATAAATCTACAAGTATATTAAGAGTATAAATGCAAGAAAATAAAATATGATGAAATACACGTGAAAAAACGATCTTGAAAGAAAAAGAATGAGCTATAAAAAGTGTTTAAAAAACGAGAAATGTATATTGACCATTAATTTTAGTGCCGGAGTGCTAATTTGAATGCTACAAATAAATTAGAATGCTAAAAGTACTCCGTCGCGATGTCAGAAAACCGTGTTGCGCTAAATCGAATGACCAAATAGCGAAAGAAGCAACTTGTTCATTAATTGGAAAGAAACATACATAGATTTTAACGAAAACTTCATAGATGTGAAATCTAGAAAAAGGAATATGAACCCGAGATATACCCGACAGCACTAAAACCGTCGAATTTGAACGCAAAACAAATGAATTTGAATGACAAACTCGCGAATTTGGCCGGGAAATCCTATACTACCACTACTACTTCTACTACTACTACTACTGCTGCTGACTGACTGACTGACTGACATGAGCGCTATACAAGAACCCACTATTATTATTATTATTATTATAACCACTACTACAATTACCACTACACTACTACTTCTACCACAACAAACTTTGCTGCTGCTGTTTCAGACATAATTTATTCGGAATTAGCAAGACCCACTGATAACTTCAAACATCTTAACGATACGAAATCACATGCAGGTAGCACTGGTGAGGTAAATATTATTACTTTTTTTTAAATGAATATTTTGGAATTTATGAGGAAATATCCCCTTGAAGGAAAAAGGCGTACGATTGTGATGGGTGTATCGACCGATTCTAGATACATTGTACGAACCGTCCTGAGGACGAGTTAGTTTAGTTTTGGTGTTGAAGAACGAAGCTCGAAATGAAGATTAGCCCTTGAAATCTAACCACTTTGTGTTGTGTAATCTGTTGTTGTAAACAAAGGACCTGGGGACAACGGGTAGAGGAAACCACTCGTAACAAATGGGGGCTCGGCCAGGTATATAAAGTGGAAATTATGATTTTCAGGCGTTTTTCGTGATTATTAGCGCTGACATGTTGCATTACATTGCGTGCGACGGGTTTCATACCCGTTTCTTATGAGCGGACTGTTGATCGGTGTGTACTGTGTGTGTGTTGTCGATGTCGGTTCGTTGAGATGATATCGTCGGGCACCGCTGGGGTAGCCGTTTCAGCTTCGAGCATTCGTGGTGTGTGTGGTGAGAAAAACATTGTTGTCTTCTCATGTTTCTGCATGGATTTTCACGGTTTGACTGAGGGTTATAACAGTCAGGTTGTCTAGATTTCTCGGATATTGTAGAATATACGCGTTGTAAGGTTGGCTGGGAATTTTAACAGCCGGGCTCTAGCTCTTTCTAGGTTATTTAGGAGGCTAGGTTTTTTGCATGATGGCTAGCGAGTTCTCGTTGGGAGAGTTTGTTAGGGATCCGTCTGCGGAGCGGTTAAGCTCACTGACTCAAGTTGACCTGTTAGAAGTAGCAACTCATTATGAGGTTGCGGATATTAAACGTTACATGCTAAAGTCGGACATTTTGAACAAGATTGTCGAGTTTCTGGTTGCTAAAGAGGTTTTGTCTTCAGAGGCGGCGGACAGTATGAGTGTGACTCCTCCAAGGTCTCGGTCTCCTGAATTAAATTATCAGGCTAGGTCTTCAGTTTCGGATGAAGTGAGGATAAAGGAGCTGGAATTAGAGAGGGCGAGAGTAGAGTTGGAGAGAGAGAAACTTGTTGCCGTGAACAGAAAAGAGAGCAGAAATGCTGATAGGCATTTTTGACGTTGCAAAGAATGTCAGAATGGTCCCTTCTTTCGAGAAGGAAAGGGTGGAAAAGTACTTTCCACACTTTGAGAAATTAGCTCAAAGCATGGGGTGGCCTAGCGAAATGTGGGCTCATCTGATTCAGAGTAAGTTTAGCGGTAGGGCTAGGGATGCCTACTTAGCAATGTCGATGGCCGACGTGTCCGATAACGATAAAGTAAAATTGAGCGTGCTAAAAGCTTACGAACTTGTACCCGAAGCGTACAGGCAGCGATTTCGCAAAGCGCGAAAGGAAGAATCGCAAACTCATATGGAGTTTTCAAAACAAAAAGAGCAATTGTTTGACTGATGGAGCTCATCTCTCCATGTAGATCATGATTATGATAAATTGCGTGAAATTCTTCTACTTGAGGAATTCAAGCGCAGCGTGCGACTGGATGTTCGTATACATCTCTAGGAGCAGCGCGTCGATTAGCTGTATGAAGCAGCAAGAATCGCGGATGATTACGTGCTCACGCACAAAATCTCACACAAAGTGAGCATAGAACCTAAGAAAAACAGTAACTGGAGCAAAAGCCAAAAAACTAGTTCATCACAAGTTAAATATGAAATAAAGCTGCAGTCCCAGCAAGGACAGGTAACAGAGGAAAGAATATGCTTGCAAACAGTATGGGCACATAAAGTCAAAGTGTCCTTCGCTTCAAGCTAAGAAAAATGAAGGTAGTGCACATCCTAATGCATTCGTACAAACTAAGTCAAACTCACAAAGTAGAATTGTGTCTGTAGGATATGTATCTGTAGCAGAGAGTGATGTAGCAAGAAAAGTGAAAGTGTTGCGGGAAACTGGTGCTTCTCAGTCCTTGATTTTGGAAAGTGCGTTGCCCTTTTGTGGTAGTTCTTTTGTTGGTGCTAGTGTTTTGCTCAAAGGCATTGGAGACGGCTTTGTGGAGGCACCTCTTCATGTGGTAGACTTGAACGCAGACCTTGTTTCTGGTATGGTGAAGATGGCAGTTAGACCATCACTTCCTGTGGAAGAGGTATCCATCATATTAGGTAATGATCTCGCTGGTGATAGAGTCGTGTCATGTCCAGTAGTAAGTTCGAGTCCTTGTGAAAGTTCTGAGACAGATGAGTTGGTTGCAGAATTTCCTGTAGTGTTCCCAGCATGTGCTGTAACTCGTCCAATGGCTAATAAAGTTGAGTCAGAGAAGAAGTCTAATGAGATAGATGTTGACTTAGGAGATTCTTTCTTTTGTCGTTTGGTTGAGGATGAGTCCGATTCCAATGTGAATGAGAGTGCGAGAGAGGTTCATAGTGTAGAACATAGGGGAAAATCTGAACCACTCTCTTTGAACAAGAGATAGTTGCTAGAGGAGCAACAGACAGATCCTCAATTGAGTTCTTTGAATGAGAGAGCTGTTTCTGAGGAAGAGGCATTGACTGTACCCGTTTGTTATTACAAGAAAGCAGGTGTGCTAATGAGAAAGTGGAGGCCAGCAGATGTCCCTGCAGATGAGGTGTGGAAAGAAGTCCACCAAATCGTAGTCTCTTCTACATACAGGCAGGACATCATTAGCCTTGCTCATGAAGCTCCACTTGCAGGTCACTTAGGGGTTCACAAAACACAGGAGAAAATTCTTTCTCATTTCTTTTGGCCAGGTGTGCAAAAAGATGTTGCAAATTTTTGCAGAAGTTGCCACGCATGTCAAGTTTAGGCAAACCGAATCAAAAAATACCGGCAGCACCATTGAAGCCGATACCGGCGTTCGATGAACCATTTTCTAGGATCATTGTAGATTGTGTAGGTCCTCTGCCAAAGACAAAGGCAGGTAATGCATACTTATTGACGATAATGTGCGCTGCGACGAGATATACCGAAGCGATACCACCAAGGCGCATAATACAGCTAATAATGTAACAGAGGCATTAGTGAAATTTTTCACTACTGTATAGGGCTACCAAAAACTGTACAATCCGATCAAGGGTCAAATTTCATGTCTAGGGTGTTCAGTCAGGTGTTGAAGGAACTGGGCGTAAAGCATGTCGTTTCGAGTACATACCACCCAGAGTCCCAGGGACCACTGGAGAGATTCCACCAGACTTTGAAGAATATGTTGAAAACTTATTGTATGGAGTCAGAGAAACAATGGGATGAGGGAGTTCCCTTTTTGTTGTTTGCTGTGCGGGATGCTGTACAAGAGTCGCTTGGGTTCAGTTCTTTTGAGTTGTTATACGGTCACTCAGTACGTGGACCATTGAAGTTGCTGAAAGAGAGACTGTTGTGTGATGATGCACAAACAAATGTGTTGGAGTATGTGAGTACTTTTCGTGAGAGAATGCATAAGGCGTGAGAGGTTGCCAGACAGAATGTCAGATTCTCAGGAGAAGATGAAGTCATGGTATGACAGGAAATCCAAAGAGAGACATTTCGAGGTAAGAGATGAAGTCTTGGTCTTACTGCCGATAGTTGGTCATTCTCTGCAGGCTAGATTTTCTGGGCCATACACTATTGCTGAGAAAGTTGGTGATGTCGACTATGTTGTCAATACTCCAGATAGGCAGAAGAAGAGACGTGTATGTCATCTGAATATGCTTAAGCCATATATCCGGAGAGATGACGATAGTAAAGCACAGCCAGTGTTGAGTGCTGTTGAATGTGAGTCAAAGTGTGAAGTTGAGAAAGATGTGTGCAAGATTGAGAGAGAGAACCCATATGTCAAATTGATAAATTCAGAGGTTCTAGCACACATCGATAACAAACTAACCCACTTATCTGTGAAGGAGAGGAGTGATGTGAAAGAGCTGTTGAGTGAATATCCACAATTATTTGCTGATGTTCCCTCCCGAACTGATGTTGTTGAGCATGATGTTGATTTGGGAGATACGACCCCAATCAAACAGGCACCAAATCTTGCAAACTCAACAAAACTGAAAAATTCTGAAAAGGAAATCGACTGCGAGAGTGCTTTCAACGAGGCGAAAGCCCTCTTATCTACCGATCCGGTACTGATGGCTCTGAATTTCAACCAGCCGTTCAGCATGATGGTGGATGTGAGTGATGTGGGTGCTGGTGCAGTTCTTCTTCAAGCAGACGCTGAAGGTATCGACAGACCCATACCATTCTTTTCAAAGAAATTCAGTGCAAGTCAAAAGAACTATTTTACTGTGGAAAAAGAAACATTGCCTTTGATCAGTGGCGTAGACAGGTTCGTACACCTGGGGGGGGGGGGATGACTCAGGGGCGGATCTAGCTTTTTGCTAAGGGGGGGGGGGTTGACCAAAATAATGACGATGCGGAGCATCGTCCACGAGCCGCGAAGCGGCGATCCGATTTTTTTGGGGGTGTTTATTTGAACCCCGTTAGTGATGTTTTCCTGGCATCTATTAACACAAACGGAGACCATAAAAAGCAGTGCATGATAACGTCTTTTTAAATCAAGTAACAGTTAAATACACAGTTATATCCAGAGTTATCATGTGTTTGGTTAAGTTACCAGATGAGTTGAATATCTTCTCACAATATTTGCACTTGAAAGGGTTTCTCTCCAGCGTGCGTTCTTTTTTCTTTCTTTTTTTCTTTTTTTCCTTCTTTTTCCCCCCTTTTTTTTGGGGGGGGGGGGCTGGCCAAGGGGGGGGGGGGTTAAACCCCCTAACCCCCCCCCCCCGTAGACCCGCGCCTGTTTAATCTTGTGGTTATCTTGTGGTTTCCAAACCACAAGATAACCACAAAATACTTGTAAGATTTTCTTTTTTTACCGTCTGAATTGGCTTTCACCGTGTGAATGCGGCTAATAACAATAAACACAATTACAATAATGATGAGGATTATTATTATCATCATCATAATTATTATTATTATTAATATTATAATTGTTATCATTATTATTATTACTATTATTATCATCATTAAGACTTATTAAGTAAGCAAATATCATTCCCCGAAACCTGGGGGGGGGGGGGATGATTGTACATGCCATCCCCCCTACCTTGTGAGGTGGAGGGGATGCATCCCCCTCACCCCCCCCCCCCCCCGTTGTCTACGCCCCTGCCTTTGATACTTGCACTTTCATACATTTCGACGTGTATGCCAGTGGATCTCAACATCCAGTCAGGGTATTAACTGATCATACCCCCTGATATTCCTCAACGGAATGAATGTTGCGCGTTATAAATGTCTGTATTATTATTATTATTATTAAGAACCAAAGACTGACGCGATGGAGTTTGCTGCGCCCGACGACTCGATTCTCTCTTTCAAGATCTTTCGGTTTTTACTTCTGTTATTACTCTGGTTGTGTAATACCATGTAAATAGTGTTTTAGCTTGCCTGCCAGGAACTCCTAGATATTTCAAACAACAACAGGTACGAACATATGTGATTTTGATACTTATGCGGCCTTACTTGATTGTCCATTTTTAAAGGCTGTCCCATGTGTAGACTTTTGTGGGTGCTCGTTCTTTCTATTGCTAATCACTAAAGACAGTAGACTACTGAGCTCCGCGAGATAAGACCAATTTACTGTCTGTTTCTAAGGTCGCCGATTATTCTTGCCTTTATCCTTACTAGACTATCATTATATCTTATATACTCGCACTCTCACTATGGTTGTAACAAGGGGTGCATCAGCGTCTAGTCAGAGTGAAATCCAAGAACCTCATACTCACAGACCTGCCATTGCCAGGGTGAGAATTAACGGGCTGCATCGTCCCTTGTAGCTGATGTCATGGATGATCTACTAGCTGACTCCACTTTCTTAGACAAAATTCAGCTAATTATCAAATCCATAGTAAAAACAGTTGTGGATGCAACGTATTAACGACTAATGGACTACAGTGAGGAGAATCGAGGGTCAATTCACGACTTGAAAGTTAATATGGAAGAGGCTGAGAAGGATGTTAAGAAGCTTCACAATTTGGTTGAATCACAGCAGGAACAGCTTGATATACTGAAGAGAACCAACAACGATCTAGATCAGTACTCTCGCCGCAACTGTGTGAGGATCTTTGGCATACCCGAACATCGTGGTGAAGATCCATATCAACTTGTCATCAACGATGTCTTCAGGAAGCATCTAAATCTCCGTAGCCAACATCGAAATATGCCATCGCGTAGGAAAGATGGCTTCGGACAAGCATCGTGCTTTGATAGTTAAGTTTTGTAGCTATCGCGTAAGGAGGCAGGTCATTGCATCACGTAGGAAGTTAAAAGGAACTAAAATATCTATCCAAGATGATCTCACAGTGAGAAATCAAGCTCTCTATCAAAAAGTGTACAAATCTGTGAGATTAATTCCTTCTTTGGGGAGCACATGGACCAGTGATGGCAGGATCTTTGCTCAAGTCAAAGCGACAGGTGGAAAGTTAACCTCAATTATCATCTCATCAGAAGCAGATCTTGCCCGCCTGAAGAAGTGATTTTCTCACTTACTGACTCTTGTCCTTATCTTTGTCTCTTCCATTATGTATTATACATGTACATGTAACTCGTACCATTTAGATATTTCCTGGCAACAATTGATGTGTGTATTTCAATTACTCAACTCATTATCTTAGTTTTCCCCAGCTTTGTTCTTCTGATTTTTCACTTGATATGTGTTCATTAAGTTGTGTTTGTTTCAGTACTATTATTATCTGCAATCAAATAAGCATGCTGTTTGTCACTACTATCCTTTCCTTAGAGAACTTTAAACTATGTTTTAATTATATGTATCCCTCTTTTTGCATTCGATAATGTTAATAATATTTTGAGTAACATTGAGCCAGAGAATGGCTCAATGTATATGACTCCTGAAGAATTTTTGGAATCAAGATTTAACCAAAAGCAATGCTTTTTTCACTGTTACATATAAATTGCAGAAGCTTGCCAAAACATTATGATGACATAACATCTGTACTCTCAACTCTAGAACACTCTTTTGGTCTTGTAGCATTTAGTGAAACATGGTTAGATACTAAGGTAAGACAGGAGTTTTATATTGAAGGCTATAATGTGGAGAGTAAATCCCGTAACGACAGGAGAGGAGGAGTTGCATTTGCAATAAGGCATGACATAAGGTACATTGTACGCAATGACATTTCGGTCTTTAACCCTCTTTGTGAGAGTCTTTTTATAGAAGTTTTTAAGCCAGGTAAAAATGTTATTGTTGGTGATTTTTTATAGACCTCCAGATCAATCACAGGCTAATTTCATTTATATCATTAGCAACATCTTGTGCAAAGTGTACATAGAGAAAAAGGAATGTATATTTCTTGGAGATTTTAATTTTGACTTGATGAAACTAGATGTGCAAAACCTGTGTAATGAGTTGGTAGAACTATTGTATTCATTTTGTTTTGCTCCTCTAATTACAAAGGCAACAGGAATAACAGATTCCACAGCAACCTTGATAGATAATATATTTACAAATAGTATTTGCAAGATCTTTTCTGGTATATTGACCTCTGAAATATCTGATCATTTACTATATTTGGAGTCTTTGATTTTAAAGGTATTCATGAAAAACAACCAGCGGTATACAAACATCAAAATAATGATATGAATGTCAACTGTTTTCTTAGAGATCTCTCTACAACTGGTTTTACCTGTTTGTTTTCTGTTTATCATGAGGAGCCAAACCTGATGTACGATAAATTTATGGAGGTTTTTTCTGAGATATATAGTACTTGTTTTCCACTAAAAAAATATCATTTATAAGACAAATTATAAACCATTGTTTACTAAAGAACTGAAAAGGATGTGTTCAGGAAAAAATTACCTTTACAAAAAGTACATTAAAAATCCTACTGAACTCCGAAAAGAATGCTACAACAAATTCCGTAATCTTTACACAAACCAAATTCGGAGTGCCAAAAGAAATTATTAAGTTTCGTACATTTAAAGGAAACATTAATAAAACTTGAAGAACTATTAACGATATTGTCCAGAGAAAGAAATATCAGAAAAATGCCTTTGTGTTTAAGTGTAACAATTCAGTTATAAGTGATTCTAAAGAAATTGCTGAGAGCTTTAATGATTATTTTAAAGATGTTGGTCATAAATTAGCTTGTATGAACAGGAACGTAACGAATATTAATTTTACCTCTTATTTAAATAGCAATTTTCCTCATACTGCATATTTCTTACCCATCACTGAAAAAGAAATAATTAATAATGCTACGTCTTTCAAAAATGGTAAAGCTCCTGGTTTTGACTCCATTGACTGTTCTGTAGTGAAAAGAGTTATTCATGTCATATCTAAACCGTTGTGCAATATTTTTAACTCATGTATTGAGCAAGGTGTTGTACCTGTTGACCTGAAAATTGCCAAAATTATTCCCAGTCATAAAAAGGGACCTAAATATATATTCTCAAATTACAGACCCATTTCACTACTTCCACTCTTCTCTAAAATCTTTGAAAAATGCATCTATACCAGACTACACGGTTTTCTTGATAAACAGAGTATACTTTATCATAAGCAGTTTGGATTTAGTGCCAGGTTTTCAACTGATCATGCTCTTTTAGATTTTTAAATACAAGTATCAAAGGTAATTGAAAACAGAGAAATCATTGTAGGTATATTTTTGGATTTAAAAAAAGCTTTTGACTCAATTAACCATGATATCCTCCTTTCAAAACTGTATTATTATGGAATTCGTGGTGTTACTCGTAAATTATTCGCAGTTATCTAAATGATCGCAAACAATTCACTGTTTTCAATTCTAAAAATTCAAGTTTACAATCAGTTTCCTGTGGTATTCCGCAGGGGTCAAATATAGGCCCACTACTCTTCTTAATTTATATAATTGATTTACATTCAGTCTCTCCCATTTGAATTTTATGATGTTCGCGGACGATACAAATATATTTTATAAGCACAAAGATGTTGAATGCCTGACCAAAAATCTAAACACTGAGCTTTTAAAGGTTAGTGAGTGGATAAAAGAAAATAAACGGCAACTTAAGTATGACAAAAAAACAATGTTATGTTATTTAACTTTCCAAAGACGTGTGCTAGTGAAGTAAAAATATATATGAATGAAAATCTGATTAAACATACGAGTTCAACCCAGTTCTTAGGCATTAATATTGATACAGATCTTAAGTGGAAAACACACGTCTATGAATTTCTACGTAAAGTGTCTAGAACAATAGGAATTATGAGTAAACTTAAAGACATCTTGCCAGCCAATATTCTTATAATGTTATACAACTCACTAATCTTGCCTTACATATCCTACTGTAACATTATATTTTTTTTTTGTAAACAGCACTTACTTAACCGTATTTTCATGCTACAAAAAATGGCAGTTCGTATAATTTGCCACAAATCATTTTTAAGTCCAATCAGACCTCTATTCTTGAAACTGAATATTCTCCCAATATAATTTTTACATGATTTTCAACTCTGTGTTTTTATGTATTCATGTTATCATAACCTATTACCAGAATTTTTTAAAGATATATTTCAGAGCAATAACGATATTCATATGCAATTTTTATGTATGTAATTACCATTTTAGTATTGTATTTTCTTTGTCCCCCTTTTTGTTTTTGTGTGTACATTTTTAGGATCATCTACCTTTAAGTTTTTGTAACTTTTTTGATGACCCAAACACCTCGTAATTTCCTTTAGTGTATTTTCCATTTTAGTGGTTTATTTATGTTTGCAAGAAGCTAATGTGTTCTTTGCCTTTGTATGTTTTTATGAAAGTGGTGAATAAATTCAATTCAATTCAATTCAATTAAAAAGGAATACAACTTGGATATTCAACATGTGCCAGGAAAGGACAATGTTATTGCGGACGCTTTATCTCGTGTATGATCTTCGGACAGAAGTGAGAAACAAATTGATATTCCCTATGGAAAAGTGAACAACCCTTGTGTGAACCGTATTTCTCGAACAGTTGAACAGGTACAGTCAACCATATTTCTTAAACATTTAAACATTAATGAATCAACTGGAATTCAATGTTTTTATTATTTATTTATTTATTTCGTTTTATTTCAACTGGGTGGCCCCAACAGTAGTTAAAATACTGTTATTCTTGGGGGCCCTGCATAACATAAAATACATATAAAGACATACATATTCATGAAAACATCATCACATGCCGAGTAGTAAACATACCAGAAAGAATACAGATTAAATCTCAAATGTAAATTTAAACTCAGCAAGTAAACAAAACAAAAAATCCAAACAAAATCGAGTCATCAAGGAAATCATACACCAACAAATTTTGAAGAAGAACAAATATTGTATTGTAGTGACAGTGTGTCTAAACATAAATATTTGTAATTTGTAGGATATTTATGAGAAATACAGTGATCTGCAATGGGTAATTACTAAATATTGAAGTTTGTGATAGAGGCTACTTATTTGCGTGTACTTGGGTTATATTTAGATTTTTCTAAAATAACTGGAGCAAAAGGACTGCTTTGTTTGGGCATTTCGTACCTCACTAGGGAGGTTGTTCCATGTCATTGCACCCTCAAAAGAAAAGGCCCTTCTACCATTTTCGGTTTTAACTTTGGGGATGACTAATCCACGAGTATCAGCGATTCTAGTGCTATAACGACGTGTTGCTGCAGACTGAGTAAACATGTCTTGAAGATATGAGGGGGAAATACCGTTTACAATATCGAACATAAGTTTACATTTCTGGAATTGCCAACGTTTTTCCATGTTCATCCACTTGAGTTTTGAGAACTTTTCTGAACTTGGTGTAAGTACATTCATTTGGAGAAAAATCCTAGCAATCTGTTTATGCAACTTAATCAGTGTATCCCGAAGACCTTGATTACAATTTGACCCTGAGGTGCAGCAATAATCGAAATATGGTAATACCAGTGCATTTGCTAATAACTTGGCACTGTCTATCGTTAGATAGTTTCTGACACGTCTCAACAGTGCCAACCTTGAAGCAATTTTGCTGGAAGTATGCTTCATGCGTTCATTCTAGTTAAGGTGAAAAAGGAAACCAGAACGTTTAACTTTCATGGTTTCTTTAAGAATCGCAAAGCATTGTGAACACACACTGATTGGACTCGTGGAAACTGTTTATTGGACTCAAGGAGAAATGTATTTTTTCTTATGTTTGCTTTCCAGATGTCTGTAAAACAATGTATTTCTGTATGTGATATCCGTTTCGTTGACAAATTTGAACATGCATGATAATATCATTGTGTTAAAAACTCTTTTGGTACAAACTAGAAACTAGAACTAGAAAGACTAGTGATTTATCATTTTGTCTGTGCATGTATATATATAAAAACAGAAACAGTATATTGAATTATATGATTTATCCAAGGCAGGATAAATATTGAAAGAAAGAATTCGGAACGAAAAAGGATTCGGGTGTTCTACCATATCTTTGGTTATGGATACAAAGTAATACAAATATTCTTGAAAATATTCAATACTCAATCAACACCGATGACATGGTTTTGTACTACAACTCAAAACTTCAGATAAATAATAACATATTTCTACAACTAACATGAAGGCTATATTACATGTATTATATCTTTCACACAGGTTTAATGTTGCTGAAGTTTGTTTATTGAAGTTTGAAGTGAGGTTTAAAGTTTATTTATTCCACATTTTACATTAAAAACAGTTTATATTCTTTTTATTTTAGTTTGTTTATACAGGCGTATATTATATAATAATAATATGGATGTTTATAAAGCGCCGGTATGCGCCAGGTTCTGACGCTCATGGCGCTGTATATAATTATTACAATATCGAACATATCACTTTCTTAAATAAAATACAGGTAAACTAAAACAACACAAAGTATTACGGTAAGCCAAATTATAATTTTCCTAATTAAATAGCACTGTATAAAAAGTGATGTGTTTTAAGAGCAACTTTAAAGTCATGGAGGGCTGTTAAAAGTGGTAGCTTATTCCAAAGGGACGGACCAGAATGAGAAAAGGCTCTACCCCCAGGAAGAGCGCGTCTTAGGGACAACTAATAATGAGGATTGAGATGAACGAAGATGTCTTGTACACTTATACTTAAAAATCAACTTCATATTGTAGGAAGGAGCAGATTCATACAAGGAATGGAAAACTAGCAACAACAACTCAAAAATGATTCGGTCACATTCCGGGAGCCAGTGAAGAGTTTTAATAATGGGGGTGATGTGAGTTCTACGAGAAGAAAGCGTGACAAAATCGTGAATTTCGCAGTTTCTGGAGTCGAACAAGCTGTGTGTTAGGGAGCAGATAGAGAATGGAATCACAAAAATCTAAGCGTGATGAAATAAGAGCGTGAACAAGTTTCTCTGTGGATGAACGACTAAATTTCCTAATAAAACCTAGATTTCTCAGTTGATATCTGACTGATTTACAAATACTAGACACATGAGTTGACAAGGACGTAGAAGAGTTTAACATAACGAGGAAGGACTGATTACATAATCTGATATGGATATACTAAACGACTGTATGCTAGCAAGGTTTGATTTAGAGCCAAATAAAATTAGTTCAGTTTTACTGTCATTCAGTTTGAGTGAGTTTAAGTTCATCCAAGTTTGAGTAAGAGTAGATTTCACACAACTACAAAAAAAAAACGATTTTTATTTTATTTTTATTCTTTAAATAATTTATTTATTTCTTTTTTAAATCAAGTATAATGTATACATTTCGAAATATATAGATATAACAGGCAAGGTAAAACAATGTAAAATGTGGGGAGCCTAAATAAAAAGCATAGATTGTTATGTTAATAGGCTCCCGTACTGAGTAAAACAATATAGTAGGTCTGAATTTAAAAGGTATTATAGGATGCAAAGAAATATGTTAAGATTCAAAATTGCGAAGAAGCATCAAGACATATTAATATTGATAAGTCATTTAAGGTGAGCTTCTCGACGATTTTGGTGCAAGGTGAACCCAGGGATCTTAATCCGAGAGCTTTCACTCATATGGGTCCCTTGCAACAGGACAACACTGACTATGTTGGTCTGCAACATGTGTTCAATACCAATGACTTGTGCCTTTGTTAGGCCCTCTACATTCAGCTGCAGCAGGGAGATACCAGCCCGTACGGCATCCGTAGGCGCCTGTCCTGATAAGGGCACGTGACCCCGGTTGGTTCCAGTATGTTGCGACTGACAATCCATTTGTCTATAGACGAGTTGTAAGAAGGTTGATTGATATTAAATACAACAAGGCAGGTGCTGTTCTAGTGGACCTCACTGAGGCTTATGACACAGTGTGGCATGATGGCTTGATACTAAAGCTTCTCCGTACCATCCCTGATCGTCACCTAGTGCGGTTTCTTGCAACAATCCCTGCGAACCGCAAGTTCATAACCAAGACTAAAGATGGACAAGCTAGTCGACTGCGTCGCCTACGAAATGGGGTGCCTCAGGGCTCAGTTCTGTCTCCCTTGCTCTTCAATATCTACATAAGTGACCTACATTGCACAGCTTCACGACAGTATGGCTATGCAGATGATCTGGCATTGTTGCATACAGATAGGAACTTGATCAAAGTAGAGAATGTGCTTACTGCTGACATGGAGCTCATTACAGACTACCTCAAGCTGAGCGTTGCCAAAACCACTGCAACTGCCTTTCATCTCAACACCAAAGAAACAAATCGACAGCTGACTGTTGTTCATAACGGGACACCCCTAAAAACAACCCTCATCCAACATATCTTGGAGTGAAACTGGACAGACAGCTGACCTCCAAACAGCACTACGAAGCCCTACGTGCGAGAGTCCCAAGAAGGAAACAACTTGTTGCGCCGCCTGGCTGGTATGAAGGGGTGACCAAAGTTCGCGGGCATTTTAGAACATATTACAAAATGTGATATTCGAACTACGATTTCTCATATTCTACACAAATTTATTGATTTCAATTATTACCAAAGGGACGGCGAAGTTTTTAACTACAGATTAGTTCAACTAGAAAATTTTATCGTCGAAGGATTTCGGAGATATCGCGATCTAAAAATTCGATGTCCGATCGTTCGTGCGCGCTGCATCTAAAAAAGTCATAAAAACAACGAGACCTAACTTCACGCACGGGGGTTTACAGTTGATTTATCAAAAAGTGTGATCCATCAAAAATAAGGTAATATCATAATTTGCAAGGCAAGATATCATACAATCAGTTAGTACCACTGTTTACTTACCATTTTGAGGAAATCTGCTCTCAAATTGAAGATTTTCAGACCCTTATCGGTAAGTTGATCATTTTTCGGAACGGACGCAAAATATTGCAAAATTTGCCGATCTTTTGTCAATATTTTCACAATTTCGTACCCAATTCCAAAGAAAATTTCACTTCTGGGTAATTTTATGTTACTCTTTCGATTGGTGATATCAGATTTTCGTAATCTTACTGATTTTTTGAGATAGCGAACTTAGGTCACGCGCGAACTTTGGTCACACCACCATACATCATGGGGTGCATCATCTTCCACTCTTCACATAGGAGCACAGGCCCTGGTTTTTAGCGCTGCTGAATATGCTGCACAAGCATGGTGCGGGAGTACCCACACCAGAAAGCTGGACTTTGCACTTAATGAAACCATGCGGCACATCACTGGATGTCTCCGCCCTTCACTCATAGATCTCCTCCCAGTCCTTGCAGGAAATGCATCACCAAGGCTACGCCGAGAGAATATGACAGTCAAGCCGACAAACAAATCCCTTGCTGATGACGATCACCCCCTACACAAAATAATGACAGAATCCCAAGATCTAGGTCGCCAACGCCTTCAATCGCGTCAACCTTTCTCCCGACATGCAGCCGCCCTCAGCAGATCAGACTTCAGCCTAATCCAAAGTGGCAATAGAGCTTGGAAGGGACGGTTCGCCCACAGCAGTTCACTGTTTCCCCTGGCACTAAAGCTCCGGCTGGCTCAGAATTACCTCGGATGAATTGGGTATAACACTCAATAGGCTTCGAACTGGGTTAGGAAGATTCAACGCTAAACCGTTGGGGACTTCGGGAATCACCGGCATGCATCTGTGGTGCAGATAAGCAGACGGCAGACCATGTCATCTACGACTGCCCTGTTCTCAAACGTCCTGACGGAATGACTGATCTGTCAATCCCAAATTATGAACAAGTCAACTGGCTCACCCATCTTCAAGAAATAGCTTCATATATGATATTATATACCTCATACATAGATTGTCATTCACTGATTGGTCAAAACTATATCACATGTCAAAGAGCATTTCGATCTATCAAGTATCATTACGTCAGAGGGTTTGATAGCTACTATTATATACCTCACTTAAGAAATCCAGCCATCTGATTGGTCGAATTGCATTCATAAACTTCAACTGTTCCTGTAAAATTCTCGGTAACCATGCATAAAACATTTCAATATTTTTAATAACCATGGTTATTAAAAACAGTTGGTCAGCCTGCATGGTTACCCCATAGGTTTACATGTTAAAAAATGGTTTGAGCGATGGAGGATGCCGTATGTGTGCGAAGGATTGGTCGGTAATTTCAATACAATTGAATCTCGATCGATCTTACCGACAATTTTATCTTGCATTGTTGACATGAAGACGAAAATAAACTTCCAAAAACAAAAAAACAACATCTGCCGATAGATCTTGATCTAAGTTCGTGCCAATATGCATTGCAAAAGTAAAAGAAGAGTCCGTATATGGAGCTTTTGCGAAGCATTCATCACACGCGAAGCCGGTTTCAATCCATTTTAATGTATATATTGGAGAAAACTGCCAAGAATGTTAACGGCGGGCCATAGCCGAGTGGTCTAAGCGTTGGTTTTCGGTACACCTCTTGTTGTACGCAAGGGTTCGAATCCCGTCTTCGACAAAATGATAAATATTTTTCATTTTTCATTTTTTAGTCTATTTTTTTTCGGCCTATAAAAGTATTAATGACTGCTTTAATATTCGAGAAATAGTTGTTTTCATACGCTCTCGGGAAGGTTACAATTGGGCTATTCCCCTCGGCAAGCCTCGGGGAATAGCACAATTCTAACCTTCCCTTGAGCGTAATAAAACAACTATTTCTCTCAAAGCAGTCATTAATACTATATCAAACCCTGGGATAGGACCCCTAACCCCTCCCGCGACTTAGTTGCGCACACAATTTTTTTAAGTTGCTAGGCTACCGCAATCGCGCGCACGGTTACGCGCAGCGCGTAGGAATTCAATACTCTTGCCTTTAATTTTGACTTGATGTTGGATTTTTCTTATTCTGGTGAGTGAATTCCTCTTGATCTCGTTTCCTGTTTTTTAGAGCTAGATCTAGACATACAGCTAGAAGTAATCATGAATCAATAAAAAGGATGAGGTATATAAAATAAACAAACATCCCCGAGGCGAAGTCGAGGGGGTGATAGAAGGGCCGGTGTGAACAACACCTTGGGAGTGATAGTTCCCACCATCATCCTCATGAGCAATCTATATTTGTATACTACTACCTCATACGAAATTAGATTTTTTTAAATTTTTATTAAATGTGTACTCAGCAACTTGAATACTTTTTTCTGAAATTTTACTGGCCCGGTGCCAAGGAGGATGTGTACTCTCAATAGGGGTCAACGTTCAACAAGGCTAAATGCTTTTTTTTGTTGACCCCTCATTCGACATAAATTTGCTTTCTGAACTTATTTCCTTGTCAATTATCTATTATTCCTATTATCTGTAATATTACCGTTCTACATGTTCTGACGAAACTCAAATTTCAAAACGTTTATACTTTGTATGTATTGTACATATGTTTTATTTTATCAGGAATGCAATGAAATACTATACTATACTATCTTTGAATTTAACAGGATATGTCCCCTTGAAGAAAAGTCGTATGATGCATTGTTTTCTATTTTGCAGTATATGAACACAATGTACCTGTTCAAGCTTCCCCCCTGCTTCACGGCAGACGATGGTGCCAAGGTTGAGTGATCAACTGTGGAGAGAAAAAGGTTTTGGTGTCATATTAACCGACATTTGGACAGTCTTTCATAAAGCATTTTTTTCAAGTGTACAGGTAAACATTACTGTTATAAGCTATTGACATCGTTGCATTTAATTGACTGTAAGTAGGGTGATCACACTGCCTGTGCAAACAGTCTGCCCCTCGAAAACACACACACAACAGCAGTCAGTTGGTAGAAATAGCAATTTTTGTAAATCAATTAAAAAAAAACTAGACAATATTTTAAATTTTGTATTTCACATATATTTCAAGCATACCTTTAACTCAATTATGTGTAGTTTCATTGTTATAGGCATGTGGGAAATATGTTAATTATTGAATTAGAATATTGTCTTTTCAGCCATGTGTGACATTGCCCGCTGATCGCCCATTGACTCGCGCTGCTCATTCTGCGTGGTGAAAATGCACCTCAATGTAAAAAACTCCCCTACAAAAATGCAATATCCTCATATGTTTCACTCTTTAAATCAATTTGTTATTTACACTCAAGGTAGCCAACTGTACTAGGGTCAGCAAAGTTTTTGCTACTCTTAAATTCAGTCCCTGTGGAATGTTATGGCCTGTTGAATGGTTTCTCGGAAAAACGTCATAAATCCTTAAATCTGACATTTTTTAAATAGGCAAATATACTGTGATGTAGCTGAAAGTCTACAAATTCTTATCATATGATCGGTTTTTCTGAATAATTTGTGGAACACATGAGGGAATAGCTGTGACGGTGATCCAAGTAATTTCCATCGCCATATTTTATTGGTATTGCAAAAACATTTGGAATTTAAGGTTAATATTTGGTGTAAATATGATCTATGAATATATGATTTAAACAATGCCCCAAAAATGAACAGTTTAATGAGTGCGCGAACATATAATTAGCTGAAATGACCTAATTTGCATATTTGATGAATATTCATGATTTTTGTTTATTTCAAATGAAATATATTTCCATACCTGTCTGATATACATAGGTTTCACTGGTGTATCATCTTCGGTTTTGATTTGATTACATTTGCGCATATTAATTAGGCGGACTTAGTTATTTTCACAACTTTTTTATATCTGCAGATTCGCAAAAATGGCAAAAATTACTTATTTTGTTGGCTTCTGTTTTCAAAACGGTAATAGATATATGAATTTTCTTTTTTGTATTTTTTACCACAAAGATGATATTTTAGTGTCTGACAATTTAATTTATTATTTGTGTCCAAGAAAGTGATGAATTAAGTTGTCAACTTTGTCGTATTATGCCATTTTTGCCAATTTGACCATTTCTGGCAGGTTTTTCGGTAATTTTGCGATATCAAAAAAATGGTATAAAATCACAACGCATTGACCGATTTCAATTTTGTTTTTTGTTTTTTGAAGCTTTCATAAAGCTTGATCATTTGCAACTATCAAATAACATGTGTTCGTTGTAATTATTTTTGGTGTGCTATACCTACTGTAAGCTTATTCTTTGTTTACCTTTTTTTAAATGAATGCCTGTATGGATTAAACAACGATGGGGATAAAGAAAGAGGTTTATATTAGGGTATTATATTCTATTTTGTTATCACGATAGATGGCCTTCATAATTTCAAGTTTTTGACGGTTTTTTGTTGGTCGAAACGATGTTACTTTGTGTGAGTATAGGGAAAATAATCCTGAACATGTTCAAATAATAACATTGACCTTTCATATTGTCCTCCTGTATTTCAAGTCTATGAAGAAAAACCAAATCATACTTTGACCTGAAGTCTTCTGGCAGGCTGAATATTGTTAAATGAGATTAAAGTAATAAATTGCTTGCTCATTAAAAAATAAACAGAGCGATGTGCAATTTTGTTCTTATAATTTATTAGTTAAGTAGAGTCTAGGTTCGAAGACATTATATTTTATGTTACCATTGACTTTCAAGAAAAAATCATACTTTGACCTGAAGTCTTCTGGCAGACTAAATATTGTTAAATGAGAATAAACTAATAATTTGTTTGCTCATTCAAAAATACAAACAGAGCGATGTGCAATTTCCTTCTGAGGATATATGACTTAAGTAGAGTCTAGGTTTGAATACATTATATCTTATGTTTCCAATTGTAATGACTTGCAGTTTTCTTGGTATATGGTAGATTGGCTTTCTTAAGTTTGAAAGCCCAGGGCACTCGTATTTGTACCCTTTTTGAATACGTACATGTGCTTTCAAATTTATATATCTCATTTGGAGGGCCCTACGATTGGTTTGAGGTTAAAGAAGACGAAAATGAACATGTGATGAAAGTGTTTTTCCCTTTTAGTACTAATTTTCTATGAAAAAAGAAATATATTGCCTCACCTCGACATTTTTCCTGTCAGTCGTTGTATTACCCAAAAATGGGACAAAATCAACAATATAGAACCGTAGAACAAAATTTAGTGTTTTACGTCACCCACGGTCAACCTTAAAAGTGTTTTTTTAATATTAATATTGGAAATGAGTTTGTACAATAATTTCACAATTCTCCATGATACAGGAGCCAAGATTTGTTATGTCCTATGTCGATATATAGATAAAACAGCTTGAAGAAGCCATTTGTTACGTTATTCTTATGGTGCGATAACATCTAAATCCTATCACTAAGCTGAGAAACGAAGAATAATTATATTGTAAAAAAAAGGTATTAAAGCATTCACCAATCCAGAAGATGAAGAGAGACATCTCGTGCTGGTATATTCGAATAGCCAAGCACTTATACCACGTCTACTTAAATTTTGTTAAGCAAAGTTGTTAATTTCTTGATCAAATTAAAGAGTTTCATGAATTGTCTTTGTCTTATATTCTGGTGCAGTTTTAGCGGACTGAAAAAGTCCGAAAATGCTGACAAGTTTGAATTAAATCTGACCAAACACATCGATTTGTATTGGAATTGATATTTAGTATCTTATAGTCTTTCGTGAATAAACTGGATCTTACCAAATCCTTCTTCATCTGAAAAATCGCCAGGACGATGATCAAATCCAACATCATCCAATGCTTGTTTTGCCTTGGTTTGCCTTTTCTTCCAGTCCTGAAGCATTGCCGATGTTCCTTTGCATGAGTTTGCGTCGACGTATCTTCTTATTTCGTCGTCATCAAAACCGAGCTTCTTTCCCAACTTATCAATTTGGTCGAGTGGAATTTTCTCTGCTAGTATCATAATAAGTACATCTAAAGGTTGTTCCTTGGTGGGGCTTGACTTCACTGCGATATAAATATAACAATCGATAGGTAACAAATTTTAAGTTGAGAAGGCATATTGAAAACGGGATAACGGAGACAATTGAGTCCGATGTTATTTCCATTATTATTCATTTAAATCATATCATTTCTGTTGTATCATGTCTTATCCGGACACCAACCCCCTGGACATCCACCCTCGGATAACCACCCCCAGTCAACTACCCCCTAGGACAACTACACCCTAGGCAACCACCCTCGAGGAAGACTACCAAAATGTTTTTTTCTTCAGAACAGAGGAACAGGTTTTTAGTAAATCATGAGATTCCGGACCATTCATGGCAAAAACCAGGCATTGACCGGTTTGATTTTGAGAGAAAGGATTTTCTTTGCGTTGTTGATTTCTACTCGGATTATTTTGAGAACCGCTACCTCAGAGCAGTAATGCACACGCACACTCGCTGGCCTTGGCATCCGTGATTTGATCATGTCAGATAATGACCCTCCGTTCAACTCTCAGGACTTTGCCCATCGTGAAGTACTATGATATTACGCACAATACTAGCTCCCCTCGCTACGCAAAAGTGAAGCGATATGAGACTTTCAGCTAGCGCTTCTCAACTGGCGTAATACACCAACAGTGGGACCGAACAGCTCACTAAGCTCAATGATTTTTTGGTCGATGCCCAAGCACCTTTCTACTAATAAGCTTGATCTAGATAATGACAATTTGCCTCATATTCCAATAGATTACTGTGACATAATGGAGCATGGCTATTCCACAAGACAAAAAGGAGGTGGCAGTTACGCCATCCAAAATTTAGAACGACTAAAGATCGATTTTCATTGTCTTTTGTGGGCTAGAAATTTTGGAAAATATTTCCTATTAATGTCAGATTGACACGGTCTAGAAACAGGTTTCGGATCTTGTTTTTAGAAGTCATTTGTTGAACGAACCATGAGCGAAATACCAAGTTAAATAGTCTGCATATGTACACACATCATATTTTACATTATCAGTCCGTATATTGTAAGACATTGTAAAGTAATTCATTAATTTTGTTTTGTTACGTTTTATAGATTGATTTGTACCACAATATGCTTTTTTTTTTATAGCTGTTTAAGGAGTAAGACACGACAAGTACATGTGCATTTATCTGGCCCCTTTTACCAACCAGTAGTTTCTGTCTTTGTATATGTAAACTCATGGTATGAAATATTGCTGTTTTGGTAACTTTAACCTGACTCCTATCTCAATATTGTGAAATATATGACACTTTTTGTCTCATGATGAATATTAAAACAGTACGGTCATTCACTTTTCTTTTCGTATGTGTTTTATTACTCTAAGCCTAAATTAAATACAGACTAGCTGTCATGGACTGGATTTTTGCCTTAGTTAGATAGCATGATTTTTTTGAGCCAGGAGGGGCATTCTGTACAGTGTCTGTACAGTATTCCGAAAATAGTATACATTTTTCACAGTTCATAACAGATTGTGAAATGTCATGCATGCAATATGATACAAATTATATAACCTGGGGAAAAGCATGAAGAGATCAAGTTCTTGCGGATGAAAAGGGAAATTAATGGGATAAAAATATATGAGGCAATTGATGCACAGTGAGGCAATAATGTCACAAACTGATGACCTAATTGGAAATTTGTGTAGTGATTTTCATTGACCAATAGTTTTTCATACCTAAACAGATCATAACTTCCTTTTTAGTGATCCAATTTTCCTTAAACTTTTTTGCTCTGTTTTTCCTGCTGTTCTGCATTTATTTAAAGCAAGTTTTTTTGGGAGTGGACCAAGCCTCTAAGTAAGAAAATAAGCATTCTGAGTGAATTTTTTTTTTTTTTTTAAATTGTCGAATTGTCCCTCTTTGATCGAGTGAAATTTATGTAAGCATCAGGAAGCCATTATTCTGGTTTTGTGTGTGGAGGGGGGGGGGGGGGGAGACGATTCCTCATCGGAGTTGGACTGCCTAGTGAATCCTTTTAGGGTACGTTTATGCTCAAATTTCTGGCCAGAATCAGGCATCTGTTACGCGTTTAGTTCAAAACAAGGTTGCGTCCATTCTCATTTTTGTAGAATCATCGAAAAAAGGCGATCGTAATCGCCGATCGTTAAGTCACAAAAAGATGCGTTTTGGATCGGCGATTCTGCAAGATCAGCGATTCTGGGGAAGCATAAACACACAATCATTTGTAAACGCGTTTAAATGGGGTCAACGTAGCATGCGCAGTGTAGGTTTGCACTGCACTTCGATGGCTCCTCCAGGCGTGATTCTGGCTCTGTGCCAGAATCATGCCTGGAGGAGCCAGAGAAGTGAGCATAAACAGTACACCGTGGAACTGCGATTACGATGAGCGTTTACGATGAGCGTTTCAAATCGCCCATTCTACCTTCAAAATTGAGCATAAACGTACCCTTAGAGAAACATTTAACTTTAGGGTTACTTCCTTGTTATACGTGCATGGGTGCGTGTATTGGTATGTGCGTACGTAAAGGCGTGTGAATTTCACGTGTGTGGGTATATGTGAAATCAAACAATAGTTTTAAATAGTTGTCAGTATTAGCTTCTAACCCGATACGATGATTATTGGCAATCATTATTTGGTTGTTTCTTGAAAATATTGAAAATATTTCAGAAGTGCCTTGTCCCAAATTGGAAACTTAGTACTCGTCTTTAGACCGCCATAACAACGGGTTGAGCTGAAACAAGATACGAAGACAATAAAAATGTGTTTTCTCCCTTGTATTCCTTAAAAAAATATATAAAAAAGATAGATGTCTTACCTTGTTCATGTTCGGAACGGTTTTCTTTTGGTCCTTCAGTGGGTTTTAAAGATTCTCCTATCATTTAGAAACAATGAGAAAATAACTTTGACTAATTACGACATAGATTTCTAGAGGATTTCGAATAGTTTGGAAAAGTTCGAATATCTCATGACCCTGTACTTCACGTAATAATAAATCTTGAATCTCTGCTCCATGGAGAAGATTCATTTAAACTTTGATCTGAATTCCTCTATCAGTTTTGAATATTGTGAAACGTAAGGAAAATCTGATATTTGTCATGTTGTTGAGTTAAACAATATGAAAATACACTCATTTACTCATGTAAACTATATACTCCGTGTTAAAAAATATAATTTGTTAAAACATTATGACATGCATTTTTCTTGTAGTTCGGCAGATCGATTCTCTCAAGTTAAGAATGACGCTCTTCTTTTTTCTGCTTTGAATAACACATGTGCCAACAAAAGTATTGCTCGTTTTTGGACATCCCTAAAAGTTTGTCAGCGTAGCGATCATCATATTGTTAGCAGAACTGAATTATGAGTCATCTCAAATTCGACCATGGAGACCGTTGTGCCAGTTTTCCTAAATAGTACCTCAAATTTCCAGTAAACTTTGTCAAAAATTAACATTTTTGTAGCAAATCCCAGTTCTTGAAATGATGATAATGATAATAGCATCAATACTATTTCTTGATTACCCAGGGTAGCCTCGTCAGTAATTGATATTGTTCTCCCTGCAGTCATAATATTATGTCGAAATATCAACAACCTTTTTAAACATGGAGATGTGCCACCGTGTGCATATAATAAACAATCATTGGCAAAGAAGATGGAGATGCTTTAATTAATGACCTACCCCTGCTCGACCTTTGATAATAATAATTGAGCATCTATACCACGGAATGTATCGTAGGTGGATAAATGAATACTAATTTCATATACTTGAGGAACAACTATCCAGTATTCATCTTTGTGGGTTTTACGAATTCTGTACAAAAGCCTAAGGTCTGCTCACATTGGCTGATGCGCAGGAAATTTTCCTGAGCATCACCAAGTATTTATACTCATGTACATCTCGGCGTTTGTTCGACTGAATCCGAGTTTTAGACCTAGTATGGGTAAATTATGTCTGCTTACATTGGCTCATGTGCAGTTAACTTTCATTAGCACCACCCACTATTCAATTTTACGAATTTGGTACAAAAGACTTTGTCTGTTTATTGTATGGAGCACCTATCCAGTATTTTTTTAAAAATATTTTGCTTACGACTTCGGTTTGAAAAAGTGACCTCTGTCATAGCATGCCCAGATTGTACGAACAGGATTATTTGAAGCCATCTTACCTTCTCCAGGGAAGAATTCATCCGCGAATTCCACTAAACCAGAGCCATTCAGTGCCTTCACTAAATCAGGAATTTGTTTCGCTCTTGCGGTCTTTCTTTTCCAGTCAAAGAGCATGGTGGTGGTTCCTTCGAACATATCATTCCTCTTATTAATACTCATATACATGTCGACCTTTGTTGGCCTGAATCCGAGCTTTAGACCTAGCGTGGGTAAATTCTTGTCGACGGCCAAATCCTCTGCCAGTTCGCTAAGTGTTTCGTCTGTTAATGTGTCAGTCATGGCGATTTCTTTTTGCCCCACACCTGAAAAGGAGAAGAAAAAAAATGTTACCACCACTACTAATAATACTACTACTAATACAGCTTCCTGTACTGAAACTACGACTATTACTGCCACTACCCACTACTGATATTGATAGTAACAATAATGACAATAATAATTATAAAGATGATAATAATAATAATAATACAAATAATAATAATTAAGAATAATTTATTCTTACTACTATTATTTATAATAACAATAATAATACAAATGGAGCTTCAGTTATGACGGTGACTATGAATGTGAATATGTCTGCAGTCGGTACTTCTTCTTCTACTACTAATACTACTACTTTTTTTTGGGGGGGGGGGGGTGGGGGCACGCGTCCCCTGTGCCCCCTAGATCCGCCCCTGTATGCTGCAATCAGCAATTGAGGACTGTTTTTTAAGTGCCTAGGATCGTATTATATACATCATTTACACATTCTACCCCAAACCACAACCCGTTTACGATTTTCTAGGACAGTTCCAGAAGGTAGTGAGAACTAGTTTGGTGAGATGAGGGCTGTACCAACATATCTACACGTAATATATACCTCAGTAACGTATATGCGTTTTTCGAGCAGCGGTGTGTTCATGTCTTAATATGTTAATGAAAAACAGGTCGTGTCCTAATATTTCTTTATGACTACTTCTTTTATTTACTTATGAAACCGAAATCATAGAACATTAGTATACAGAAACTTACCTGACTTATTCCTTGTCGTTATGAATTGAATAACGAAATCGAAGTGCTAATATATAACGGTAGGCTTCTACAGTCAACCGGGCGCATGCATAGGAGTCTGTACTTGACACCAAGCGGGTCGTTTCATATCGCAGTCTCACATACACATAGTGCTGTTGTGCGTCAGTACCATCGTAAGCGAAAAGCGAACAGTAGAGGGTAGGAGACGATCTGGTTGTGGACCAAAACTGCAATTCAGGACACATTGTGATGATAGGAAGAGGGGGTGCTGTTACTTTAAAACACCGGTTAGATTACAACGTGTTAGCTATGGCTATATAAAGGATTTTGAATGAGAGCATATTTTAAACATGAAATGTTATTCCAACTAATCCATGTGAATCTTTGCTAGTAAAACAAATGTGTCTTGAGCAAAAAGTTCTTTAGTAAACAGAAAGCAATTCAAAATAAATAGATCTGGAAAGATTTTTCTGACTTGGGTTTACACAAAACCTGCCCAAATTATATTCGGGACTGCTCTTCTCAAACTTTTGTCAGAGGTTAAAATGTTATTCAGTCTAAGTAGAATGCATTTCTTATGATTTTTAAATAGTATCTTCTTTATAATTTACAATCATGTGTACGTAGGCATTCCGTGTTTTGTTGATAATGAAATGGCAAGATGTACTGTCACCTGGAGCTGCCTCCTAAGTCCGGCAGGCGCGGTTTTGGGAGATTTTATTCGCTGATTGAAAAATAAGGTTTGTGACCCCAAAACGCACTTTCTTATTCTTATAAGCCAATATTTCATGGTGCTCCAAGCCTTAGCACATCTTAACGCCGTCTTAATCTATTGCAGTAGGCTTTTCCTTCACCTATCGAGATTTAAAATGACTATTTACTCTTCCCTCATTTCTAATGTTTTTCTCCCACTCTTAAAGGGAGGCTTTACTACTTCAGCAAGAAGGGATTAGAACACCCAGTTTGTCATCGAGGTCACTGTGACAGGTGGCTATCTCATTAACTCAGCTTTCATTTAACATAAGAAAAAGAGGATAATGGGGGGACCAACAGGCACCGATTTGGGAAGTTTTCTATATAGAGGGAGCAAGTAGCTACAAGTAGGACAGTGTGCCTTTAAGACCATAGCATCCGAATCAAATCATTTATTCTTGTTGTTAATGCTGTGTCAATGCATTTGCACGATGTATTTCCTCATTGTGATTTTGTTGTTGTTTTACTCGTTACGCTGCAGTACGTGTCTTTAAACCACAACTTCATCAATTTTGCCGATTCCATGCCATCTAACAAATTGAGTTACTTAAATCATTTCATTTGACTTTAATTCCAGAGGTGAAAAATGCTATAGTTATACGCCAGATGTATCTTTATTATACATATTAACATTTAACATCCAAAATTATTTTTCATTGTACAAATGTATAACTCATGCCAATTAAGTTTCATTGAATAACACGTAACACCAATGATTCAAACGTTGTGTCCGTTTTATGCCCATGACCGTTAATGTTATGTATGTCTGGATATAAGGTTGCCTTAGTCTGTCGTCTAGTTCAACGTGAAACTGATAACAATAATTGATTGACACTTAATATAGTGAACTTTGACTTGACAATCAATGATGGCTCACAAAAGATGTTTACCCGTTTAAGGGGAATATATTACCATGTTTTAATTTCCGGCAGTCATGGAAGACTGAGTAAAAAGCCTGTATACAACTGACGTGTTATCTTGCTTTCCCACGATCTCGTTGAATACATGTCATATAAAACACATTTTTAGAAAATGGCTGGGAAAACCCACTATCCTTATCAAATCTCTTAGTTGATGCTCGAGACCTTTAAACCTGCAAACACGTTAATATGATTGTAAATTACTTATCCAATACTATACGACTATCATGCGATCACATTTTTAAAGAAATTGCATATTAGATAAGGAAATCTAGACCAAAACACCATATTCCTGATTTAGGTTCTAGTTAATTATAAGGATCCCAACAATCATAATTTCACTGCATAAGCCTTGCAAACAGAATTTGTTTTTTTTTCTCTAAAGAAGCTTTAGCTCCCTCGAGATAATTAATATTATATTAGTTACTTGACTATTC
Source organism: Strongylocentrotus purpuratus (assembly GCF_000002235.5). Taxonomy (NCBI): domain Eukaryota; kingdom Metazoa; phylum Echinodermata; class Echinoidea; order Camarodonta; family Strongylocentrotidae; genus Strongylocentrotus; species Strongylocentrotus purpuratus. The sequence goes on along the minus strand of NW_022145594.1, from coordinate 26,575,680 downwards.
AGATCCTAGATCATTAAGATTTTACATGTTTGAATATTAATATCAAATATTTCAAGTTGCAAAATCTTCCAAAAACGGTCAACGTCGGATCGTTGTCCAATCGTTTAATGTGTGGTAGGCTCCAGACATGTTTTCTGGCAAAATTAATGATTAATATCTTCAGATTAAGTAAACAAACTTCATGTAAAAGCGATATGTATTGATATGGTGCAATGATCGTAAAATGGCTTCTTCTTCCTTTGTAATATAGACCTCTTTACAGAGTATTATCGTACTATACTGGGGGTGTGTGCAGGTGGACCACTACACCGGAGTTTTCCCTACTCTTATACGAATAGTGCAGTGGGTTCTTAACGTGCAAAGGTAGTGACTCTTCTCTACACGGGGCCTCCATTTAACATCCTATCCGAGGGACGGGATAGGAAGGCTTTGGCGAATAAGTAAACCGAATTTTATAAAAAATCGAGTCAAAGAATTCTTTGCAAATGACCTGTCTGTGCTCCAAGCCTGGCTCCAGCTGTAACCCTAACCCAAACTTTCCGCCTTACAAAACATGAGTGCAGATCCAATGTTGCGTCATTGTTTAAAAATGTTTCATATTCGATATGATTCTGTGAAATGTATAGTTACTGGACTACAATCTTAACCCAGTTTTACAATTTACGAAATAAATCAAAGAAATGTCATTATTACATATGGAAATCTAGACCAAAACAACGTATTCCTGATTTAGGTTCTAGATAATGATAGGGATCCAAATAATCATAATTTTACTGCAATGAAGCCTTCAGAACAGAATTCAAACCGAATCGGTTTTAAAATCGTACACAATCGCATTACTGGTTCGACATCACTAAGATTCGGAGTCATTTCTTTTTCTTCACCCTCCATGGAAGCTTTTGATTCCTTGAATTAATTCATATTATATAACTTGTTTGACTATTCAATCCTCGATCTTTAAGATACATTCTACGTGTTTGAATATTAGTATCAGAATTTGTAAGTTGTAAATTCTTCTAATAACTGACCTGACAACGTCGGACTGAAGTCCGATCGTATAAAGGGCGGTAGGGTTCTGGTGAAAATTAATAATTAATCTTTAGATTAAACAAACAAAATGATTGATCTCTTTAGATTCATGAAACACTGTATTGATAAATTGCACAGATCATAACAATGACTTTGGGGAATAAGTAAACCGAATTTCATGAAACTCTAGGCTAAGAATCCTTTGCAAAAGACTTGCCTCTGCTCCAAGTCTGGCCCCAGCTGTAACCCTAACCCAAACTCTCCTCCTTACGTAACATTAATGCAGATCCAATGTTGAGTCATTTTTTGTAATGTTTCATATTTTGTATGATTCTCTGAAATAAATTGTTAAACGACTACAATCTTAACCTAGCTTGATAATTGAAGAACATAACCTAGCAGGAGTACATGTAATATCCCCCTTAACATGTGGTAACTTTGATATGATTTAAAGTAATATAATGTAAATATTTGTTCATTATTTTGAGTTTAATACAAATGTTTATTTTGTATGAAAGGGGCAAGGTTCAGTTCGATGCAGAGTTGTGGGTAGTGAAGGAGTAGGATGCGGGTGCCAGAACTATCCCGGTTTTTGTTATTAGCGCATTTAATATGGGACATGTCACTTTTATGAGCAAGCACGGAACAAAACAAAATGACCCACACTACCACAAAGTGGGTCTAACTGTGTGTTCCGTTGGCTCTTTGACATAACAAGACCCCCCCCCCCTTTTGAAAAAAAAATTAGTGCGTGTGTATAAAGGTTGGATTATAGGGGGTTGCTTATCAAATAATAAACTGCTTTACAGGTCTAAAGTTCACTTGCACATATAATGATGATGACATAGATGAATAATATAAAGAAAAAAAATCAAGTCACAGATATAATTAGGTACAATATGATATTATCAGACATTATAAGACCGTGTCAGATTTCCTCCCTTAGACTGTAACAAATTCGATTATAAATGTTCTCAATAATCAAGGTAGTATAGTGCTAACATTAAATGTTATAAACAAGTCTACTGAACTTACTATGTTTTAGCTTTCGACGATTCACATCCACTCCAGGACGCATGTTCTCTTGTTATGATTTTTTTTTTGGAGAAAAAAAAAGAAGCAAAATCTAAACCAAATTATATTACTCAAAGTTATACAATTTGTCAAAGAGATTTGTTATGATCTCGATACAAGCTCACATATTTGTGTGTATCAGAAATTAACTAGGTAATAAAGACACAAGGTAAATATCAAAAAGAAACCTTAGGACATTGTATTCATTTAAGAAGGAAGTTAAAACTATGTTATTGTCTAAGTATTGATCCTGTCGTGTGTAATTGTACTGTATTCATGTTCGTGTGTACATTTGCTGTATATTCAACAATGATGTGTAATCGTCCATGACCTATAGCATCATTTAGCCATTCATGAATGAACCTGCATTCAATCGGCAGATATACGAGATTTATTGTATTATTACCAACGCTCCTTCTCTCCCCTTTCCTTTTCTTCTCTGCAAGTCAGTCTTTTCTATTTGTATATGTTACTGTTGTTGTATCTAAGTTGAGGGCTGCGGGCACGTCAAGCTACTTTGCTAATTTTTGTAGCCCTCCTGCATTTAATGTATGTTAATTATGCATTCAATATATTTGTTTAAATTCGTTTATTATCTGTATAAAATTATATACACTTAAAATATTGTATCAAACCATATTATGTTCATGAAAATGTATGATGAAAAACAAAAAAGATGCAGAAACCAATATATCAAATCAAAATCAAAATCAAATCAAATCAAGTCAACAACAACAAATATTTTATATAACAATTCTACTACCTGGTTAAGAGGAAGATTTTAATTCTCATTATGAATCGAGTGGTAGCAATTGCATATTGCTATCCATGATTCCACATTGATGCAGGCTTGAACCAGAGTCAATAAGATAAAGGTGTCGTGATCGATAGGTTTAGAAGCTCTACAGCTGGGGTCTAGGTTTCTAGTTTTCCTTTCTCAGTAGTGATAATTGATTTATCTTGAAATGCACTACGCATTGATAATGTTATCCAGCATATGTGTCATCTTTAATCGAGCGGCGTCATCTTCGCCCTCGACTTCGCTCATCTGGCCTTACTCCCCTGCTGGAAAGAACACACTCATTCACACTCATTCACAGTGTGAATCACAGTGTGAAATCACTGTTAACATTGTGAATGAGCGTGAATGAGTGTGAATGAGTGTGTTCTTTCCTTTTCCGGTTATCCACACTGTGAACCAAAGTGTGAAACGAATCGAGCATAATTTGAAAACGCCCCAATTTAACATTTTGGAGCACACTGTGATTCACAGTGTGATTCACAGTGTGAATGAGTGTGAATGAGTGTGTTCTTTCCAGCAGGGTCTCCAGATGCCCTTTACTTATCTCAAGGGATATGGAGACCGGGCATTTTCCTCTATTGCTCATCGCCTGTGGAATTCCCTCCCATCATCTATTCGCGCAATTGACAACCTGGACCACTTCAAAGCTTGACTCAAAACTCACATCTTCCTTCAGACATTATTTCAAATGCTACTTTTATTGGAGAAGCTCGCGCCTTTGAATGTTTTTTGAAACAGATATGGCGCCATAGAAATGTTGTTCATCATCATCATCACCATCATGAAGGGAATCACGCACACTCCAAGGTAATGCCTGACAAACTTTGGGGGCAATTACTTTAAATTTAAGGTTAAGACGCCAAAGCCGCCCCTGAAAACCGCCCATCAGTTGGTTGGATGCATAATAACCCTCATGGATACATCTTTCTTTCCTAACAAATGTAGTTTGGCAAGACATTTAACATGCTTGTCACACTCGACACATGTGAGGTAAATGGGTACCTGGCAGGACCCACAGAGCACGACAATTTATCTTGGTTTAAAATAATAATATGAATTTACACAGACAAGTGAGCTAGGATTGCAATAATGTACCTTCAATGAGGTAATGTTTATTCACATTAGGAAGGGCATTATTTAATGATGAAAGAGTTATAACAATCGAGAGATATAACTAACACATTTGTATGAATCAAATTTCAGATTGAACCTGCATTTCTGTATTAAAGGCATCTTCATGGTTTGTCTGGTTCTGACGTCGATGGTGTCAGGGGCTCTTTACGTCATAATTAGCGTTGTACGTTCGCTTTGTATCTGTCATATGAGCAATGGAATACAGTCGACGGTAATAATGTTACATCTTCCTTTGTATTGTGATCTCACCGTATAATAATTATAATAATAATAATAGTGGGTTCTTGTATAGCGCTCATGTCAGTCAGATTTGACCCTCCTGGCGCTCCCGATTATAATTGTCTATACCGATTGATAAAACACAAACGACTAATATAACCATCATTACGATAGTGACTGATCATGAGCAGTAGCAAGCCAAATAATCAGCTTCAACGTAGAGGGCAATATTATAATTATGAACAATCATACTTTGATCAAGTCTGCCAAATACATGTATATACATACAAGAATGAGAATCAGAGATTCAAACGTTGTTAGTTTTTGTGTTCTTTATTTCAAGGAAATTGGAAATAAAGAGTCATACCATAAGGTCAATCCTTTATCACAAAACAAAGAACCCAAAAATATCTATTCTAGACTTCACTGGAACTCAAAAGGATGGATTCTGCCTCGCATCAAATCCCAGCCTGGCATTTTTTCGTCAAAAATTGGTCAATATTTGCCACTCGATCTCTACCCTTGTGTACTATTATCATGATTATTATTATTATTATTATTGCCTTCATCATCACGAATATTTTCATCATCGATATTGTTCTTATTACTACATGACTTGTTATCACCAAGATAATAAGGAGATATGTAGAAAACATAACTTGACTTCGGGTTATAAACTAAAAACTCACGTTGTACTCTTCTGTCACTGTATGGCGTACAGGTCAAGTTCGAGTGCTTACTTTGCTTATAAACATGTTTGTTCAGTTGAGTTCCATCCGGTTCTATCGGGAAACAAATGAATCATTCAAATATAACAAAGTAAGCTGTGAATTGATTATGCATACGTTTCTACAGCAGCTTATGATAAAGTACATGTATATAGGCTAAGGAAACAGTTCCTGTATAATATTGCTCTACACGCAATTTCCAAATGTGAATTCCCACATTTGTGTGTATAGAAAAAAGTGTACGTTTGGACTTGTATTCTGCGATGCTGCATCGGTGTGTACGAGTTAAAGTTACATGTACGTGATAGAGGGGACGAGGGTTAAGGAGGTTGCGAACCTAACTAGTCTCCCCAAGGCCCTTTGTCTTTCCACATGGATTGATTCGATTAATTGAATGGTTCATGCTTTTATTTATATTCCATGCACACATAAAAAGGGAAACGAATTAGAGAGATAGTAGTAGTATGGAGGGAGATGTAACTAGTACATTCTGTAGACATTATAGGCATGGGTGCAAGATGTAAAAGCGAACTAAATAATTTGACAAAAATAATCATTGCAATTAAAGAGCTGTCTAAAGGTCATTGTTCATACTGCTGTAGAAAATCACGTTTAAGTGCATTCCTGAAATAATATAAAGTTGGTCTCTCTTTGAAATCATGTGGGGCCTGTTAAAGTGGAAACATTACTAGCAAGTAGGGTTCTCAATTTTGGAAGCTGAAAAGAGCCGGCAGCTTATCTGGTGGGGTAGCTGTGTAATTCGGTATTTTTCTAAACATTGTTACAACAACTCTTGGTAACTCATTCTTACTGAGCGAAAACATACAAATCCCCAAATTATGGGAAAACAGGTCACGTATCTTTTACATTTTGTTAGAGTAAAAGAGTGTATATGTGTGTCAGGGGCGGATCCAGCTGGCGACAGGGGAGGGGCCAAAGAGGGGGCCGGATTTGTGAGAGAATATTTAGCAGCGAAACAGCCAGCCGGTGAATAAGCGGGAGGGGGGGGGGGGGTGTGTGAGTACCAATCATCTTTTTTTTTGGCCTCGAAAAAATATCGCACGCCCCCCCCCCTCTCCTTGAGCGCCAGGTGAGGGGGCCCATCTTAAAAAAAAGGGTAAAATTAACATGTTTTTAACTGCATTTTTTTTCCCAGGGAGGACGCCCGGGCCCCCAGGCTCCCCTTGATCCGCCACTGATGTGTGTGCTCGAAAGCCTGAATGACTTATAATACGTATGGCTTCTTTCTGCCTCAGTCTTTTTTGGTAACAAGTTGGCACAACTGACACCAGTAAATACATTGAATACTCTCAATCCTAAGGTTGATGATTTAAACCCTAGCCCTGGGTTTTTATTTACACATTTCCGTGTAAAGTGCAAGTTACTTTTAGCAGCTTTCTGTAGAAAGTACAAATCAGAATGTCACAAGCATTTCATGATAAAAATGGCAAGAAAATAGTATAGGTCATCCCCCCAAAATGGGTAACACTACATATTCGCCAATTATACTGGTATACACCAATATACAGTGACTTCTGTTATACGCATTAACATTTCTGTTGTGCGAATGTTTACTTCCTCATCCATGTTCAGAAAAAAGTTACACAGCCTGTAGTCAGAGACAGGCGCGTACGCAGACGGGGGGGGGGGGGGGGGGTACCCCCCTCAATATTGTTTTATGTGTGAATATCGAAGGATACCCCCCCCCTGTGTTAAAAGTTGAACAAAATTGACCCTACCCCCCCCCCCTCCCCACTGAACGAAATATCGATCGGCATAATTTTCCAATTTTCGGGACTAAAAACATATTCAAAATATGTGCTCTTATACCCCCCCCCTCCACCCCCGCCTTTTCAGCGGCGGGTGAGTAGTTGCGAAATTTTCGGCGCGATTTTCAAATTTAACCCCCCCCCCCTCCCTTGAAAAAATCCTGCGTACGCTACTGGTCAGAGATAATTTATGGACTTTTGTGTTGCTCTGATAACGTTTGCCTTACATGCTCAGTCGGTTACTGCATAGATTTGAACAATCGTTTGTGAACAAAGAAAGCTCCATGAAGCCTTGTACACATATAGCGTTTTCCCGCTCCCAAGTGGCGTAGATCGAGCTCAATCATCAGGGGGGGGGGGGGGGTGGGGGTCACCAGTCTTTATTTTACTATATCAATGTTTTTCAACCTTTTTTTAAATGTCAAGGCACCCTTTTAAGAAATAAAAAGCTTCGCGTTACCCCAATCCCAAATAAATCACAAAAGATTCACTTGGTATCACTATGGCACTCGTCGTTTGCCATGTAAACATGTACGGGCAATATTTATTCTTAATTAAGTCACATATATATTTACAGTTTATTATTTATCAGACATCATAAGATTGAGGGAACATTATGCACTAATATGTTATAAATGTTCTCAATAATCCAGGAAGTATATTGATAACATTACATTTTATAAACAAGTATACTGAACTGACCATGTATTAGCTTGCGACGAATCACATTCACTCCAGGACGCTTGTTCGTAACATGTAATGTTATTCAAAGTTTGGACGTTTCCGTGCTGTGATGTTTTATTGGGAGAAAAGAAAACAACTGTAAAATCTAAACCAAATTATATTACTCAAAGTTATACAATTTGTCAAAGAGATTTGTTATGATCTCGATACAAGCTGACATTTGTGTGTGTATCAGAAATGAACTAGTTAATAAAGACAAAAGGTAGATAACAACAACAAGAAATATTTTATATAACAATTCTACTACTTGGTTCAGAGGGAGATTTTAATTCCCATTATGAATCGAGTGGTAGCAATTGCATATTGATATCCATGATTCCACATTGATGCAGGCTTGAACCAGTGTCAATAAGATAAAGGTGTCGCGATCGATTGGTTTAGAAGCTCTACAGCTGGGGCCAAAAGTTTTTAGTTTCCTTTGATAAGACATTACAGTTACATATTCCAATCTCACCTTAAAATTGAAATTAAGTTATTTCAAATGCACTTTGCATTGATAATGTTTTCCTTTGGGTAATGGCTGACCGACTGGGGCGTAATGTTTTATCCTATCACGATCACCCTTTACTTCAGATTTAAGGTTAAGACGCGAAAGCCGCCCCTGAAAACTGGCCCTCAGTTGGTCCGATGTATAATTACCCTCATGGGTAAATATTTTGGTAAAGACTCTTTATTAATTAAGTAGTTTAAAGGCAATGCGGTATCATACAAAGGTCGAATATAATTGTTATTAAATATCCATCTGCAATATTGGTAGGAATGAAAATTAAAATTATGTTGGAATAAAGTGGCTAGTGATGGGGGAAGAATGCCGGATTTAAGCCGAAACATGAACACAGATTTTTGTATGTAGCGTATATCACTTATTTGTATAGTTTTTAACGTGGCAAATAAAGGGTCAGTATGGTCGCGATAACCTGCATCGGTACAAACTCGAAATGCTTTTTCTGTAACATTAATATACGATTAGGATTGCACTTATGAGTAGCCCATAATATTGCAGTAAGAAATATATGGTAAAACTAGCGTATTATATAGCATACTATTAGCACATACATGTGTTGGCACATAATATTTAGCTTAAATAGTATACCAATATTGCGAGAAATGGGTAGAGATATAGTTCACATGATCATCATCCAGTTACATTTTCCATTCATATATACACCTAAGAATTTCGTTGATGACTCTTTTTTTTCTATACCAAATTATATCACTCAGAGTTAAAGAGATTTGTTGTGATCTGGATGCAAGCTAACATTTTTGTGTGGATCAGCAAGGAACTAATTGATAAAGACAAGGTAAAAAATATATAAATATATATATTATCCTATTACCACTCTAGTACATGGTTACGAGGGGGATTTTAATTCTCATTATGAATCCACTGATAGCAATCGCATATTGCTTTTCATAATTCCACAATGATGCAGGCTTGAACCAGAGTTAATAAAATAAAGGTATCGTGATCGCGTGGTTTAGAAACTCTACAGCTGGGGTCAAATGTTTCTAGTTTCCTTTGATATTGACATTCCATTACATATTCCAATCTTGAAGTACATTGTGCATTGATAATGTTTTTCTTGGGTAATGCCTATGCCTGACCAATTTAGGGGCAAGCGCTTGTCCAACTTTGATAGCCATATGTATTTATCCTCTCACGATCACCTTTTACTTCAGATTTAAGGTTAAGACGCGAAAGCCGCCCCTGAAAACTGCCCCTCAGTTGGTTCGATGTATAATTACCCTCAGAGATAAACTTTTTGGTAAACACTTTTTGTAATTAAGTAGTTTAAAGGCAAAGCGGTATCATACAAAGGTCGAATATAATTGTTGTTATTGAATATCCATCTGCAATATGTAATCATTGTTAAAACGTGTTCATCCATCTTGTACTAAAGCGTTTAGTACACAGTGCTGTATTACAAAATGATTTATTGAACAGAAGCGGGGGAAATCCCATTTCTAGAGCATGTCACGCGATGGGCTGAGAGACGCTCCGACCTTTACATGTCAATGAAAAGACACCTTCCTTCGTTTGTTGTATTTCGACCCTACTGTGAATGAAAATATAGAAAATACAATTTACAAACTTTGTTGTCTCAGTATACCGTGAAGATATGATAAACTTAAATAAAACCCACTCTTTCGCTTTTATTTTTCTTTTTTAGCTTTTTTTTTTACACATAATTATTCTCTTTCTCTCTCTCTCTCTCTCTCTTGCCTTACTTCCTCTCCCAAGATTGCTTGCCTAGTTTCTCCTTTGACCTTATCTTCCAAATAATCTCTTTCACTTCCTTTATCTCTTTTTTTCTCCTTTTCAACATTAGTTTCCTTCTTTCTCTTTCATTCCCAACACATGTCTTTTAGCTAGGCACTTGCCATGCTCGCCACACTCGACCCATGTGAACTAAATGGGTACCTAGCAGGAATTGATTCCTTGAATGCTAAGCCGCCATAATGGCAGCCATGCTTAAGCCGGTATGAAAATAACAATAAAACATACCAACAACGTATATATACGGCAATGGGGGTAAAACAGTGGAGGGACCAACAAAGAGCAAAGGCAAGTCCCCGGAAAATATATTATACATAACGCCATCTCTCAGATCAGAGAATAAAGGATAGTGTAAACACACATAGACACCCACACACTTAAAAGCACACTCACATGCGTGCGAACATAAACACACACAAAGTAAGGGCACAATATGGATATTTCATCAATCGGTGTAAGACTTGATCACTTCAATCTTATATTTTTTGGTTTAATCTCTTAACGTGTGATTTGCAAATGAAATTGTGAGTATAAGGAAAACGTATAAAGGTATTGAATGCATGATGAGATAAACCTGATCTTTCTTGGCAATACAATAGAAAACCGTTGTGTGTGATTTGAGTGTATTTGTGTGCGTGTGTATATATAGCTGTGTTTCATGTGCGTGAATGTGTGTTGCGTGTGTTATTGCAAAGTTGCAACGCGGGAATTCCTAAATAGTATGGTGCCTCTATTAAATAGAGGTTTAGTAAACATGACCTAGTTTCTGGTATGGTTGGTTTTCCCCAATTTTATAAATACCCATTTGTCCCGGTTGTTTCTCAATGTAGGGAAAGAACATTTTGAAAACCTGCAGCACTATGTAATGATTAAGATCAAATTCGCATACACATTATAATATTTCTATTGATCCAGACTTTAACAGTGTTTATTGAAATTTGCCTCCATGCAGTGGCTTAGCTAAAGGCCCGGTCACACAGAGGGGACGCATGCGGGACGCACGGCCGGCGCATGGAAAATTTCCAATTTTGGCCAGTGCGTTGTCGTTCGCTAGGCGTGCGTCATCACTCGTTACTCGTTCGTCGAGCGCGCTGGACCAAGGCTGGACCAGCGCTATGCATTCGTCGTCATTCGCTGTGTGCGTCGGGATTTTTTGAGCATGCTCAAAAGTGTGCGCGGAGCTCGACGCATGAATGTACACGCCAAAGGCACGCCAGACGTGTGTTGAGCGCGCTAGACCAGCGCCAGATATACGCGGGGCACACGCCCTGTATACGCACAGCGCGCTAGCTACACGCTGTGCATTTTGTGTCAGCTCGCTAGCTTTTCCAAAATCATGACAAAAGTTTTCCAATGCGCTGGCCGTGCGTCGTAGAACGCGCTGCATGCGTGGACCATTCGTCCAGCGCGCTAGCAACACGCGGCTGTGCATTCGTGGAAGTTGTTATCATGTGCGCTCTGGGTACGGTCTGTATGCGTACTGTATGCGCCCTGTATGCGCTCAGCGCGCTAGCAACACCTTTGCATTTGGTGTCAAAAGTTGGGCGCACGACAACGCACTGGCCAAAATTGCAAATTTCCCATGCGCTGGCCGTGCGTTCCCCATGCGTCCTCCCTGTGTGACCGGGCCTTAATGTAAAGAGCATTGTAATAACGATATACCTACATTCAACATAATCATCATGAATACCGAAATAAAGAGAGAAATAGCGAGAGAAATGGGAGAGGGGAATGTGCAAAGAAGAGAAGGAGGGAAGAGAGGAAGAGGGCGGGAAGGATATGAAAGGAGGACACAGGAGTATAATCAGACTGCTAGAAATAACCACGTTTTGGATGAAAGAGAGAACAAAATTTAGATTGCAGTTCAAATGGAGATAGAGTACATGTAATAGTTTTGATAATAATAACAACAATTCACAAATTTTGAATCTTTATTCAAAAGTTTCCTTTTGTTCTCTTGATAATATTTCAGCTACTAATTAAGAGTTTTGGTGGACATCTTGGATTTGAAATGGCAATAAATCCTGGCACATGTTGTGACAAATATATCTATTATAAAAAAGATAAAATGATTATTAAAAAAAATAAGGATAGTAGGTAAAAAAAAGTTTGAAATCAAATTATTTACACGTGATCAATGATCACCTTAACATTATTAAGCTAACTAATTATATACTAAACCTTTAACTCGGGCACATACCGGATAATGAACAAAGATTTTAATTTGTTATAAAAGATATACTGTTTTGTTATAATATGTATTACAATAATGGTAATCAAAAGTATAATTTCAATAGTGATGATAATAGTCGAAACAATATCAAATGTTATGATAATAACAATAATAAGGATAATAATAGTCACTTATATCCGTAGTAAACTGTGTGTAAAGTAATATCCCTTCTTGGTCCAAGCAGACAGATATAAACATGTTTGTATATTGGACATAAAAAAACCCACACAAATAGTCTACCCGTGAGACAAGACTGATAAAAGAAAGATTGAAAACACAAAATAATGGAACTGTAAGAAAAAAGTGAAACCTATTAGTCCATGTCTTATATATTTACTATGGTAGAAGTTTATCAAACACTATTGTATCAAAGAATAGAGCATGACCCTACCCATCCCCTTTTCTGGAAACGCTACTGATTCCTGTCATGCTTATGTATTTAATGTCTGGAAGGAATTAAGGAAAGAGATCATCAGCAAGACGCATTTGTCCAGATTGCTCCAAAGCAGTCTTCAAAGCTCCTCGCTCGGTAGAATTTGTTTGACGGTTTCGCCAATCACGGAGCATCTGAAGAGTGCCAACATATGTTACATTCTGGGTTTTGTTATTAGTTGCTATGTACCGATGAGTATCTTCCGGTGTAAATCCAAGCTGTTTTCCTAATGTGTCGATTTCTGAGTCCTTGTGGACTCTCTTTGCAACAGTTACCAACATATCGTCGAAGTCTTCGGTGGGCGGTAGAAGACCTGGCGTCAGGTGACCACTTTGTGCAGGAACAGAACTGCCTGGAAGTAATTGGGAAAAGATTGTGTAATACATGGAAGTGGTGTAAACTTTGACCCTTTGAAATCATAAAAAATTATGATAAATTTACCTATAATCTTGCTTAAAGTCATATGCAATCAAAAAAGATCCTTTTAAATTTTGATCTGAGTTCCTGTAATAGATTTGAATAGTGTGAAGCGTAAGACAAATCTCATATGTGAAATTATTATGACATGCATTTTTCTTGTTGTTTGGCAGACTGATTTTCGTATTAAGTCAAGAATGATGTTCTCCGTTGTACTGCTTTAAATAAACACATGTGCCAACAATTGTATTGCTCGTCTTTGGACATCCCTTAAATTGGCTAGCCTGGCGGTTTAGTTGCTTATTTTGTGATGAAAGCGCAACATTTGGCAAACAGGTACATCAACATATTCTAAGCATAGCTGTGTCGTCTGAAATTCGACCCCTGGAGACCGTGTGCCCATTGTCTTAAATGGCACTTCATATTTCCTTGTATATACTGCGTCCACAGTTAACATATTTTTTTAGTAACTTCCAGTTCATGAGATAATAATAATAATAGTGATTTTTTTGTTTACACAAGGTAGCCTTATCAGTAATTAAAAATGTACTTCCTGAGGGCCCTGCAATCTATTATTATGTGAAAATATTATCTTTTAGTTTGTGTGCCTCAAGAAAATGCAACAAAATCGTAGGTGCCCATTTTAAGTACTAAATTATGATCAGGTTTAATATGTAACTTGATAATGTGTAAAAGAAACTACTGTGAAGTGATCATGGAAATATTACTGAAGGTCAAGTCCACTCCAAAAATAACTCACTTTCAATACTGAGAAGCAGAACAATCAAACAAACCCATCAACAAAAAAATTGAACAAAATCGGATATCTAATAAGAAAGTTAGAATTTTTGAAAAAAGTCTGTAAAACTATGGAACAATGAAAATCACAAGACACATTGGAAATTCACTCATGAGTCTGTGACGTCATACTATCCACTAATTGTTTTCTTTATATTGATAATATAAATTTCCTATTTCCCCCCTAAGAATCGTATTTCTTCACACCAGCATCCAAGTTAGATTGATAGTACTATGTGTGGATGCATTAATATAGAGTAATTTTTTCAGTTAAATCATGAAAAATTGTGAATTTTAATAAACAATTTAGATAAAAATAAATAATTATGAATATACAATATTAAGAAAATAGTATCAATTCCTCAAAGTTCATAAAAGATTTTATGCAATGTCTTGGACGCAATATGATACAAATCATATAACCTGGGCAAAGGCATGGGGAAATCAAGTTTAGGGGGATAAAAAGAGAAATTAATAGGATTAGCTATATATAGCAATTGATAAATAGTGAGGACATGTCGTCACAAACTGATAACCAAATTGGCAATTTGTGTAGTGATTTCCATTGTTCTATAGTTTTACATACTTTTTCAAAAATTCATGACTTTCTTATTAGTTATCCGATTTTGCTCGCATTTTTTTTGATTGGTTTGTCTGATCGGTCTGCTTCTATTGAAAGTAAGTTATTTTTCAAGTGGACTTGTACTGACACTGATTAAATATGTGACACAAGTGCCGAATATAAAGAAGATGGCCCAAAATACACTGTAAATCACATTTTCAAATTTTACTATATTAATCTTGACTCTCTACAGTCATATTACAAAAATATTTGACAAATTTGATCGACTGAATCATATAAAAATCAGGGTTATACATTTTCCTACAGGAATTGTTATCGTGATGAAAAATATT
>NW_022145594.1:26173607-26558607 GCF_000002235.5 Strongylocentrotus purpuratus | reverse complement strand
ACATTAGAGCACTCGCTAACGATCTATAAGAAATGAATAAATGCCCCCAAAATGTAAAATTTAGAAAAAGAGACCAGGAGAACAGATACAAACAATTGTTAGGCCATGTCATCGTTTTAAGCCGCTTATCATTTAGCCTTACGAATTGTAAAAGAGTTCGCACTTTAGGGCTCGTAATGAATAAACTACTTAAGCTTGAAATTTAAGAACTTTTAAAATATTTTGCTAAGAGTAAATTGTCGTAACAAAAATGCATATTCTATAAAAACATTGTGGGGGGGGGGGAATTTTGCGTGTAAATGTTACATAAGAATTATTTTCTAATACAATCGATATATTTTTGACAACTAAGAAAATTACTCTATATTTAAGCATACTACTGAGAATGTTTAAATAAGGCCTATCTCGCCGGGCAGTGATGTTTCTACAGCGTCGCTTCAGGCTTCAATCAGGTGGAATGAAAACACATATGAGACCTTTCTTAAACTAGACAAATTATAAGACATTTCTCTTAGACTTAAGATAAATGTCTTCGTAGGTCATTGAATACGGGTCCAATAATTTTGTTCTCTTGATGATGTTTCAGCAACAAATTAAGAGTTTTGGTGGACATCTTGGATTTCAAATGGCAATAATCCTTGGCACATGTAGTGACAAATATATCTATTATAATAAGGATAATTTATCTTTTATTTTTTAAATAAGGATTGTGGATAAAACAGTTTGAAATCGACTTACACGTCTGGTCGGCAGTATATATTCATTTCCAAAATAGTCAAGATGTCTTATGTATTTACTATGGTAGTTTATCAAACACTATTGCATCAAAGAATAGGGCATGACCCTGCACATCCCTCTTTCTGGAAACGCTACTGATTCCTGTCATGCTTATGTATTTACTGATGACTGGAATGAATTAAGGAAATAGGTCATCAGCAAGACGAATTTGTCCAGATTGCTCCAAAGCATTCTTCAAAGTTCCTTGATCGGTAGAATTCCTTTGACCGCTTCGCCAATCCCGGAGCATTTGAAGAGTTCCATCATCATATTCTGTGTTTTGTGATTAGTTGCTATGTACCCATTAATATCTTCCGGAGTAAATCCAAGTTTTCTTCCTAATGTGTCGATTTCTGATTCCTTGCGGATTCTCTTTGCAACAGCTACCAACATATCGTCAAAATCTTTGGTAGAGGGTAGCAGACGTGGTGACGGGAATTACATGTAATATAAATATATTAATGAAAGTAATTGAAAGTGTAATACTAAGTTCAATTATCTTCCCGGAAGTAATTGGTAAACGATTATCAAGTATGGCAGATATGAGAGCTATGCAAGAATCCACTATTATTAGTAATATCATTACATGAGAAGTGGTGTAAACTTCTCCGGAAAATTACCCCCGAAGATAATCGCCCCCGAGGACTATAACCCCCCGAACAACTGATTTTATTATTACGATCAGGCCGGACTTCCCCTTTAGCGTAAAGGGGGGAGGGGGTGGTAGTTTTTCGGGGGTGATTATCCTTGGTTGTCCTGGGGGCTAGGGGAACTTTAATAATGTCCTGGGGAGTAATTTGCAGTGGCTAATTGTCCTTGGGGTTATTTTTCCGGGGGTGATTGCCCAGGAGATAATTGTCCTCAGACGGATATTGAGCAAAGTCGGTAGTTAATTCCTTTCGAAACCCCTGGTTGAAACCCTGCTACAAAGGTTACATGCCCTTTGGTGTGTAAATGCCGGACAAATTTTGGTCTGGCTGTAAAGCCATTTAGAGATTACTAAGAGAAGAAGAAGAGGAAGAAGAAGAAGAAGGAGAAGAAGAAGAAGAAGAGGAGGAACAAGAACAAGAAGAAGAAAAAGTAAAAGAAGAGCATCAACGAGAAGAAGAAGCAGAAAAACTAAACAAAAAAGAAGAAGTAGAAATTATATACCCAACAGCATATTTACATCCTCGTTTAGACAACATAATACATATTTAACTTACCTGCCATTAGTTGGTGCCGATGGAAATACTTGGCAGAATCAATATGGTCTGTATTTCAACAAAGAAAATACATTTACAAATTATGATACCGATTTTGAAAGCGTTTTACAATGATTTGAAAAAAATTCTTTCACATACCTCATTTGAATTTGATAATTCCTCAAAGTAGAAAGTAAATTGTTACGATGAATATGACGACTGCCTGATTATCAGTTTTAGCTTCGGCACCCCCCCCCCTCCCCCCAAAAAGAATAAAAGAAATACAAGCATTTATCTTTAACAACCCCTTTTTTAATAAAACAAAATCATGAACGTCATAAAACAGAGAGTGACACATTGATAACTTGTTAATATTCAATTATCACTGAGATTTCAGGTAAATTCTAAACCTTATATTTTGTACACGACGTAAACGTTACGGATCTATTCATACACACGTATTATCCGATGCCGTAGCTTAGACCACAGGATA
This sequence comes from Strongylocentrotus purpuratus, assembly GCF_000002235.5. NCBI lineage: Eukaryota > Metazoa > Echinodermata > Echinoidea > Camarodonta > Strongylocentrotidae > Strongylocentrotus > Strongylocentrotus purpuratus. Next base: position 26,556,153 of record NW_022145594.1, on the reverse strand, counting down.
TAAGATAAGACAAAGTGGATCAATTTCAACGTATTTGCGATTAAATTATGAAACAAATCTGATTCGCAATCATTTATCACTTACCATATGAATAAAATATGAGTAATCGTAATTGTAATGTGCTTTCAATATTACCATGAATTGGATAAATGAAAACAAAGCTTTTCTGCTGAATCACGTGTCACGTTAGAGCCGCAAGAATGGCTACCTATATAGACGAATGAACTTTGAACTAGGTAAGAATGTATAGCAGAATTTATTTAATCAAATCAAAAGCAACATCTTTAACAGTCTCTCTCTCTCTCTCCCTCGCTCTCTCAAACACGAACACACACACGCACAGAAATTCTTTCGAACTCATGCCTCATTATGCTGATGCGTAAGATGAAGAACCAAAAAAGAAATATCCAATCTGCTTTTCTAAACGTTTTATTCTCATTAAACAGCATGAAGTACACAAACAGATTCATAATTATACATGAACATGGTATTAAGATGTAAAAGAATATGAATCTTTGCATATAAAAAAAAAAAAAAAAAACCTGGCAAATGTTTTCTGGAAATGTATTATGTAGGTAAGCAGATTTTCCGCTCTGAAAGATACAAGTGATTTGAGTTGTATCGTTTGAATTACATTACAAAGGTACTAATATCATCGAGATGCAGGCAAAACACACTTCAAAGTAATATATTATATCATTAATTTACAACATTTTCCACAGTTACCATGCTGACATGTTTGTCATTAAACGATGCACTTTAAGAAATATGACACCACATGGCGCGTATTTATCACTACCTTAGTACAAAATTGATAATAAATAATCGATGAGATACACCTTAATACAATATCATCAACAGTTTACACAAAGATAAACGATAATGTATATCTTTGCCTTCAGCAATGTTAATCAATACACCAAAAAATTTCAATTATACATTTGCATATTTATACTGTTTTTGCATGTTTCCTTTTCTTATGGAACCACCAGGTACGATGTGAATTTTGTTATTAGGTTGGTGTTTATTTAAGGACGCTCTTAAATTTTAAATATGCTTCCAGCATGGTATCGATTTAAAACAATAGTTTATGATATTCACAGCACTGATCGATACATTTTTAAGATAGCATTCGTGCTAGAAAAATGTTGTTAACTTAATAGTCATAATTATCGAATACGTTATCCAATTTGAACAGAAGGAACCACAAACTTAAAAAAGAAAATAATGAGAGGATTTGTTCAATTGCCCTCCTTTAATAATGAGGACATGAGTAATGCCATCATCCTTAAACAAACGAGAGTGTAGATTTTGTCGATGATGAAGGTAAAAAGGGATATATAGTATACAAACGGGTCATGATCATTATAACAATATTATTACTATTATTTATTATGTACTAATATTTATTACATAAACCTTAAGAGATGTTGTACAAGACGAGGCTGTTAGTTTACATCTCATACTAAGTCGTCCGATATCTGTTCCACGAGACCTTCATCAAGATATCATTGATGTAAAGCCACCTTTCTGTGTTCTCCACTTATTCAATTTATCATTAAACGCAGTATTATAATTGAATTGATGATTAGTTATAAGATTCTTAAAGTATGATGCCGATTTCAATGTTTCCTTTTTTCTCTCGATAATATTTCAGCAACGAAATGGGAGTTTTGGTACACATCTTGGATGAAGAAAAACAATAAATCGTGGGCACATGAAGTGAAAAAGATAATCATGACATAATAAGGATAACATGATTTTAAAGAATATGGATAGTAAGTGACAAAATTTTGAAATCACTTACACGTCTGTTCAGCATTATGTTCCTTTGCAAAAAATAGTCAAGATCAAATTCACTTCCTAATTCACACGTTATGAAAGATTACCTTTACATTATTTAAGCTAAATAATCTGTCACTCCGGCACATACCAGATAATGCACAGCTTAACATTAAAAAAGAGACTGTTTTTTTAACATAATGTATAACAATAATGGTAATCCAAAATATAATAATAACGATAGTAGAAATAACAATTATTATTATGATATTAACAATGATAATAGCCACATTTATCTGTACTAAACTGTGTGTAAAGTATCCCTTCTTGGTCCAAGCAGACAGATATAAACATGTATGTATATTGGACATAAAACACCCACACAAACAGTTTACTCGTGAGACAAGACTGATCAAAGAAAGATTGAAAACACACAAATAATTGAAGTGTAAGAAAAATGAATCCTATTAGTCAATGTATAATACATTTACTATGGTATACGTTTATGTAACACTATTGCATCAAAGAATAGAGCATGATCCACCCTTCCTTATTTCTTGAACTGCTACTGATTCCTGCAATGCTTCATGTATTTACTAACTGGAAGGAAATAGATCATCAGCAAGACGAATTTGTCCAGATAGCTCCAAAGCAGTCTTCAAAGCACCTCGCTCGGTAAAATTTGTTTGACCGTCTCGCCAATCCCGGAGCATTTGAAGAGTGCCAACATAGGTTACATTCTGGGTTTTGTTATTAGTTGCTATGTACCGATGAGTATCTCCCGGTGTAAATCCAAGCTTTAGTCCTAATGTGTCGATTTCTAAGTCCTTGTGGACTCTCTTTGCAACAGTTACCAAAATATCGTCGAAATCTCTGGTGGACGGTAGAAGACCTGGCGTCGAAAAAACATGAAATATGAAGAAGGAAACAAAATAATACGAAGTTCAATCTTCCTGTGACTTAATTGTGCAAGAAAAGAACTGCCTGGAAGTAATTGGGAAATAATTGTGAAGTACATGAGAAGTCGTGTAAACTTAGAAGATTTGAAATCATAAAAAAAATGATGAGAAATTGTCTTATAATCTGGCTGAAAGCAATATACGCTGCACACAGAAATATTTGTACGGGATCAAAAACATGTGCAAAGAAAGTTTGGTCCAAACAATTCACCTATTTTTTGTCATATTTCGAAACAGGAAACATTTGAAGAAAAACAAATTTCAGGGGGCATTTCTTTCTTACTTTATTTCAAATTCTCAATTTCTAGCTAAAACGGATTCATCAGGGTTCTTGATATTATACATTGGATCTAAACAGAATGCTTCTTCAAGAAACTTGTTAAGATTCTGCAAGTATCAAAAAAGCTTAGACTGAAAAGGGCAGATAGTAACACAATGGTTGTTTTATGAACTCCATTATTCTTGGAAAAGGGCTCCCTGTGTCAAATTGCGTAAATCAAAAAATGACATCCACGTGCAAAGAATTAAGGGCCGATATACTTGTATTTATTGATATTTCGGATAAGGGCAACTTGCCTTCCAACATTCTCCTGTTCTTTTTCTTATTCCTTCTATCGCATAATAACATATAGCTATATATTCGTAGTACCTTCCTGGGTAGTACATGTAGTAGTAGAAGTAGTCGAAGCAGCAGCAGCAGTAGTAGGAGTAGTAGTAGTAGAAGTGCTAGTATTAGGCGATGAGGGGAAGGATGTGGTTTTATCTGTAACATGATAAATGTTAGGGAATCTTGATTACTATGATTAAATTAATTGGCATGATCAACCAGAATAGACATCACATTTTAAAGATGTTTTAGGGCGTAGATCTTCATTTGGTACAACATTCTATCCATACATACATTATCCGTAAGTTCGTGTGTAGAGTGAAAGTTTTTTAAATATACAAAGTTGGATTTGCTTATATTTTAAAATAGGTTATTACATCTACACCAACTAGATAATTTGTCCAAATCATAATTCGAAGCTCCAATGAGAGTATTTAAATGTGCATGTGAATAAAATACATTTGTGTTGCCTGCAAATAAAATGTAAGTTAAGAGTGATGATGTGTTTACAATGTCATTAATTTTTTGGTCAATGTTTTTCCAGATCCATCCCCTACGCGATCGTCAATATTCATCTCATTTAATTAGAACATTGATTCAAAAGGTAACTCCTATGATTTTTTTTTTTTATTTGACACACATTTGATTTGATTTGAGGTTTGATTTCAAACACATACACATACCCCACCCGGCCACACGAACGTATGCACACACTTTTTCGCGCAAGCGCACACCCATGCTCATGACTCCGCACATAGTAGTCTCAGGAAGTAACCCTATTGTAAACTATTTATTTTCAAGGAATCAATGCGCAGTCCTTATCCAATGAGGACTCGTCTTCTTCCACACATAAACTCTATGAATTTACTTTACCATATGCTTTCAGAAATGTTACTTTCTCAAAATGGGACAATTTTTTTTCAAAACACTATTTTATTCCTCACCCAGCAACTTCGCGCAAGTGAGAGCTGGCAATCTTGTAAAGATTGTCTGATGTTCAGTCATGCATGCAGAGATTCAAATAAAAATTGTACCTAAATGTACTGGGAGGATAACTCTATCAAGACATATCATGAAACCCATGATTAAATATTCATACTTTAAACAATACAACTTTTAAAAAGTGGGAATTTTTTTCTGACTCATTCTGTCGAAAGAACTGAGAGATTTTTTTCTTCTTTTCTTTTGTGCACACAAATCAGAAATGATCAATTTTGGGGCTGACATAAGGTCACAAAAAAAGCGACGCTGTAATGATACAATTCTCATGAACCTTGTATCAAAAGATGAGCATGACTTGAAAAAAGGCAGAAAGGGGATGGGCTTGAAATGCCTGAAAACTTACAAAGTGAGTGAGTCTGTAACCATGTATAAATGGCCACAGCCCATGCAACCGACAGCCAACAAGACCGACAATATATGTCTAGCTAACCTTCTGAAGTTGAAAGAAAACCCATGCACAAGATCAATGACGCAAGGCTTGGACCGACAGTGCACAAGACCAACATGTTGGTCTTTTGTGTGTTCTGACAACTACTTTGAGGGCTCAACAGACCGGCAGTATCAGTCTTGTGGGCTGTTCGTCTACTGAGATGCCCTGCTATAAGTAACCATGTTTGTAACAAACGAGAAAGAGGCAAAACAGTGTTTGTTGGCTGTCTGCAAGAACAATACATTAACAATGGCAGTAAGACCTTCTTGCGGGAAGCCAACATGGTTTCCTGCTTTTTCTCACCTGGCCGCTTCAGGACTAGACTGCCAGCACGTAGTTGGTTAGAGAGGGACCCTAATTCACTGCTTTCTAATTCCTCTGCAAGAAGAGCCCTGATGTCTGTGCCTGTAGGCTGTTTGGCTCTCCATCTCGTGAAGACTGTCATCAATGCATCACTGGCATTTTCGCTACGTTCATTGATTTGCCCAAGCTCTGCGATGGAGATGTCCAGGTTAACTCCCACCTCGTTGTAGAAGCTAGGACATATTTGTTTGGACAGCCTTAAGAATTCCTTCTCACTGACATTCCTGTAATTGAGAACAAAGATGTTTTCAGGCATCTCTTAAGTACCTCTCTTGTTGTGTTGTAGCCCCTACAGTACATTACGACCTAATTTGTATTAAGCTACATGCACTGACAAGATAAATTAAAGTTGTCAAAAAAGAGTTGCCTAATTACATTTATATGCAATTTATAACTCAGACATTTAATTACAGTCTCAGTGTTGGTGATGTGCATTTTTTCCATACCTCGCATAAAAACAAATTATGGAAAAAGATGTTTTAGATATAGGGGATCCAAATTATGGAATGTAATCGGGAAATCATCATCTGTATACACACTCACAGCTCAACAATTTAAGAAGTACATTATCTCCCTCGACTGGAAACATATTTTTACCCAAATGTACCCATACTGAATTTTTTTTTATATATCTCATGTATTTAATTAATGTTTTTGTTTATTTGCTTATTTTTTTTTGTATATTTCATGTATCTAATTCTTTGCTTGTTTGTTGATATGATTTGTAACCGTTTTTAAATGTGTGTGGACCCCTTTGAAAATCAAATTAGGTTGAAAGGGCAATCCACCCCACATGTGGAAATAATTAAAAAAAAGAAAAAAAAGATAACCACGAGTACATGTAAACTAGAAGACAGAGAACATAAATGAAATTTGTGTAATGCCTAGTCTCAGTAACAAGCACTTGTATTTTTTCAAGTGATAACCTATAGGATTAAGTACAACAAGAGTCATGTCGCATAATCGCAAAAGCGTGAGTATTTAAAAAAAAAGAACTGTGAACCATATACTTTCTTTAATTGAAAATAAAGATGTTATCATGCATCTCTTAAGTACCTCTCTTATTGTGTTGTAGCCCCTACAGTACATTACGACCTAATTTGTTTATTAAGCTACATGCACTGACAAGATATATTAAAGGATCCCCCGCCCATCAAATGTACTGATGATAACCAAGAGTACATGTAAACTTAAAAACGGAGAACATATATGATAGTTGTGTCATACCTAGTCTCATTAGAAGGCACATGTAATTTGTTAGGGGCTCGACTGCCAGCGAGTAGTTCTCCAGAGAGAGACCCTAAGCCACTTCTTTCTAATTCCTCTGCAAGAAGAGCCCTGATGTCTGTGTCTTGACATTGTTTGTCTCTCCATCTCGTGAAGACTGTCAGAAATGCATCACAGGTATTTTCGCTACGTTCCTTGATGTGCCTAAGCTCTGCGATGGAGATGTCCAGGTTAATGCCCACCTCTTTGTAGCAGCTTGGTTCAATTTTCTTGGACAGCCTTAAGAATTCCTTCTCACTGACATTCCTGTAATTGAAAATAAAGATTTTATCATGCATATCTTAAGTACCTCTCTTTTTGTGTTTTAGCCCCTACAGTACATTACGACCTAATTTTTATTAAGCTACATGTACTGATAAAATATACTAAAGGATCCCCTACCCACCAAAGGTACTGACGATAACCACGAGTACATGTAAACTAAAAGACAGAGAACATAAATGGAATTTGTGTCATGCCTAGTCTCAGTAACAAGCATTTTTTTTCAAGTGATAACCTATAGGGTTAAGTAAAACACGAGCCCTGTCGCATACTCGCAAAAGGGTGAGTGTTTATGAATTACTGACCTGTAAAAAAAAGAACTGTCAACCTTACACTTAGTCCAGATTATGTCCGTTTTTACATTATTCTTCAACCATCTATTTCCTCCACCCTAACACGCATCCCACCCACAGCGCGGTGTTTACACTCATCGCGCAACCCCCAAAACAAGCGACGGGGTCGAGATTGAGAGCCATGGACTGTCTCCGCTTGAACGTTGAGGTTGTGCTAATTTCTCAGCTGATTGGGTGCGCGAAACGGAAACAGTCTAGGCAGTGGATTACCCTACTCTTCGTAGATTAGATAATTTGTTTCTACAAACAGTGGCGGATCCAGGTGGGGGGGGGGGGGGGAAGCAAATTAATAAAAGTGTTCCTACCCCCCTTCTAAGCCACTGAACGAAATATCTGACGACGTAATTTTCAAATTTCCGAGGCCCAAAAGAAGAAGAAGAAGAAAAAAATTGCTCATCTGACCGTGATTAAATGCCTTAAAACCCCAGAGCTTCCGGGAGCTGTGCCCCCTGGATTTCACCTAGGGCCAAAAGTCAGGCACCTGGATGCTCATCTGACTGTAATTTAATGCCTAAAACCCCTGAGCTGCTGGGGGCTCCGCCCCCTGGACCCAACACCAATTAGTGACCTACCAGTGCCACAAATAAGGTATCAAAATATGCTCATCTGACCGTAATTAAATGCCTAAAACCCCTTGACTTCCGGTGGCTCTGCCCCCTGGACCCTACCTAGGGCCCTAAGGCAAACGGCTGGATGCTATAAATCTGACGGTGCTTTATTGCTTAAAACCCCTGAGCTTCTGGGGTCTCGGCCCCCTGGACCTCACGCAAATTAGTGTCCTGCCAGTGTCACAAATAAGGGACCAAAATATGTTTATTTGACCGTAAAACCCCTAAGTTTCCGGGGCTCAACCCCCTCGACCCCACCAGGGGGCCCTCAGGCGGCCCTGCATGCTTGTCTGAGCGGTATACAATGCCTTAAACCCCTGAGTTTCCGGGGGCTCTGCCCCTGGACCCCATGCCAATTAGTGACCTGCCAGTGTCACTAATATGGTATAAAATTATGCTCATCTGACGATAATTTGATGTATAAAACCCCTGAGCTTCTGAGGGCTCCGCCCTCTGGACCCAACACCAATTTGTGTCCTGTCATGCAGTGTCACAAATAAGGTATCAAAATATGCTCATCTGACCGTAATTAATTGCCCAAAACCCCTGAACTTCCGGGGGCTCCGCCCCCTCGAATCAACACAAATTTGTGACCTGCCAGTGCCACAAATAAGTTATCCAAATATGGTCATCTGACGATAAGTTAATGTATTAAACCCTTGAGCTTCTGGGGGCTCGGCCCCCTGGACCTCACGCCAATTAGTGTCCTGCCAGTGTCACAAATAGGGTAACAAAATATGTTTATCTGACCGTAAAACCTCTAAGTTTCCGAGACTCCATCCCCTCGACCCCACCAGGGGCGCCCCTGCATGCTTGTCTGACCGGTATTAAATGCCTAAAACCCCTGAGCTTCTGGGTGCTCCGCACATGGACCCCACGCCAATTAGTGAACTGCCAGTGTCACAAATAAGGTATAATTATGCTCATCTGACGATAATTTGATGTATAAAACCCCTGAGCTTCTGAGGGCTCCGCCCCCTGGACCCAACACCAATTTGTGTCCTGCCAGTGATCCAAATAAGGTACCAAAATATGTTTATTTTACCGTAAAACCTTTAAGTTTCCGGGGCTCGACCCCCTCAACCTCACCAGAGGGCCCTAAGGCGGCCCCCTGCATGCTTGTCTGACCGGTATAAAATGCCTAAAACCCCTGAGTTTCCGGGGGCTCTGCCCCTGGACCCCAGACCAATTAGTGACCTACCAGTGTCACAAATAAGGCATCAAAATATGGTCATCTGACCGTAATTTATTGCCCAAAATCCCTGAGCTTTTGGGGACTCCACCCCTGGACCCCACCCCAATCCGTGACCTGCCATTGTCACAAATAAGGTATAAAATTATGCTCTTCTGACGATAATTTGATATATAAAACCCCTGAGCTTCTGAGGGCTCCACCCCCTGGACCCAACACCAATTTGTGTCCTGCCAGTGTCACAAATAAAGCATCAAAATATGCTCATCTGACCGTAATTTATTGCCCCAAACCCCTGAGCTTCCGGGGACTCCACCCCCTGGACCCCACGCCAATTCGTAACCTGCCAGTGTCACAAATAAGGTATAAAATTATGCTCATCTGACCGTAAAACCTCTAAGTTTCCGGGGCTCCATCCCTTCGACCCCACCAGGGGCCCTAATGTGGGCCCCTGCATGCTAATCTGACGGTAATTTAATGCTTAAAACCCCTGAGCTTCTGGGGTCTCGGCTCCTGGGACCTCACGCAAATTAGTTTCCTGCCAGTGTCACAAATAAGGTACCAAAATATGTTTATTTGACCGTAAAAACCCTAAGTTTCCGGGGCTCCACCCCCTTGACCTCGCCAGGGGGCCCTAAGGCGGCCCCTGCATGCTTTTTTGACCGGTATACAATGCCTTAAACCCCTGAGTTTCCGGGGGCTCCTTCCCTGGACCCCACCCCAATTCGTGACCTGCCAGTGTCACAAATAAGGTATCAAAATATGGTCATCTGACCGTAATTTATTGCCCAAAACCCCTGAGCTCCCGGGGACTCCACCCCCTGGACCCCACCCCAATCTGTCACCTGCCAGTGTCACAAATAAGGTATTAAATTATGCTCATCTGACCGTAAAACCTCTAAGTTTTCGGGGCTCCATCCCTTCGACCCAACCAGGGGCCCTAATGTGGCCCCTGCATGCTAATCTGACGGTAATTTAATGCTTAAAATCCCTGAGCTTCTGGGGTCTCGGCACCCTGGACCTCACGCAAATTAGTGTCCTGCCAGTGTCACAAATAAGGTACAAAGATATGTTTATTTGACCGTAAAACCCCCTAAGTTTCCGGGGCTCCACCCCCTCGACCTCGCCAGGTGGCCCTAAGGCGGCCCCTGCATGCTTTTTTGACCGGTATACAATGCCTTAAACCCCTGAGTTTCCGGGGGCTCCTTCCCTGGACCCTACCCCAATTGTCACCTGCCAGTGTCACAAATAAGGTATAAAATTATGCTCATCTGACCGTAAAACCTCTAAGTTTCCGGGGCTCCATCCCTTCGACCCCACCAGGGGCCCTAATGTGGGCCCCTGCATGCTAATCTGACGGTAATTTAATGCTTAAACCCCCTGAGCTTCTGGGGTCTCGGCACCCTGGACCTCATGAAAATTAGTGTCCTGCCAGTGTCACAAATAAGGTACCAAAATATGTTTATTTGACCGTAAAACCCCTAAGTTTCCGGGGCTCCACCCCCTCGACCTCGCCAGGGGGCCCTAAGGCGGCCCCTGCATGCTTTTTTGACCGGTATACAATGCCTTAAACCCCTGAGTTTCCGGGGGCTCCTTCCCTGGACCCCACCCCAATTCGTGACCTGCCAGTGTCACAAATAAGGTATCAAAATATGGTCATCTAACCGTAATTTATTGCCCAAAACCCCTGAGCTTCCGGGGACTCCACCCCCCTGGACCCCACCCCAATCTGTGACCTGCCAGTGTCACAAATAAGGTATAAAATTATGCTCATCTGACCGTAAAACCTCTAAGTTTCCGGGGCTCCATCCCTTCGACCCCAACAGGGGCCCTATTGTGGGCCCCTGCATGCTAATCTGACGGTAATTTAATGCTTAAACCCCCTGAGCTTCTGGGGTCTCGGCACCCTGGACCTCACGCAAATTAGTGTCCTGCCAGTGTCACAAATAAGGTATCAAAATATGTTTATTTGACCGTAAAACCCCTAAGTTTCCGGGGCTCCACCCCCTCGACCTCGCCAGGGGGCCCTAAGGCGGCCCCTGCATGCTTTTTTGACCGGTATACAATGCCTTAAACCCCTGAGTTTCCGGGGGCTCCTTCCCTGGACCCCACCCCAATTCGTGACCTGCCAGTGTCACAAATAAGGTATCAAAATATGGTCATCTGACCGTAATCTATTGCCCAAAACCCCTGAGCTTCCGGGGACTCCACCCCCTGGACCCCACCCCAATCTGTCACCTGCCAGTGTCACAAATAAGGTATAAAATTATGCCCTCCTGACGATAATTTGATATATAAAACCCCTGAGCTTCTGAGGGCTCCACCCCCTGGACCCAACACCAATTTGTGTCCTGCCAGTGTCACAAATAAGGAATCAAAATATGCTCATCTGACCGTAATTTATTGCCCCAAACCCCTGAGCTTCCGGGGACTCCACCCCCTGGACCCCACGCCAATTCGTGACCTGCCAGTGTCACAAATAAGGTATAAAATTATGCTCATCTGACCGTAAAACCTCTAAGTTTCCGTGGCTCCATCCCTTCGACCCCACCCGGGGCCCTAATGTGGGCCCCTGCATGCTAATCTGACGGTAATTTAATGCTTAAAATCCCTGAGCTTCTGGGGTCTCGGCACCCTGGACCTCACGCAAATTAGTGTCCTGCCAGTGTCACAAATAAGGTACCAAAATATGTTTATTTGACCGTAAAACCCCTAAGTTTCCGGGGCTCCACCCCCTCGACCTCGCCAGGGGGCCCTAAGGCGGCCCCTGCATGCTTGCTTGACCGGTATACAATGCCTTAAACCCCTGAGTTTCTGGGGGCTCCTTCCCTAGACCCCACCCCAATTCGTGACCTGCCAGTGTCACAAATAAGGTATAAAATTATGCTCATCTGACGATAATTTGATATAAAAAACCCCTGAGCTTCTGACGGCTCCACCCCCTGGACCCAACACCAATTTGTGTCCTGCCAATGTCACAAATAAGGAATCAAAATATGCTCATCTGACCGTAATTTATTGCCCCAAAACCCTGACCTTCCGGGGACTCCACCCCCTGGACCCCATGCCAATTCGTGACCTGCCAGTGTCACAAAAAAGGTATAAAATTATGCTCATCTGACGATAATTTGATGTATAAAACCCCTTAGCTTCTGGGGGCTCGGCCCCCTGGACCTCACGCCAATTAGTGTCCTGCCAGTGTCACAAATAAGGTATCAAAATATGTTTATCTGACCGTAAAACCTCTAAGTTTCCGGGGCTCCATCCCCTCGACCCCACCAGGGGCCCTAATATGGGCCCCTGCATGCTAATCTGACGGTAATTTAATGCTTAAAACCCCTGAGCTTCTGGGGTCTCTGCCCCCTGGACCTCACGCAAATTAGTGTCCTGCCAGTGTCACAAATAAGGTACCAAAATATGTTTATTTGACCGTAAGTTATTGCCCCGAACCCTTTGGCTTCTGGGGGCTCGGCCCCCTGGACCTCACGCCAATTAGTGTCCTGCCAGTGTCACAAATAAGGTATCAAAATATGTTTATCTGACCGTAAAACCTCTAAGTTTCCGGGGCTCCACCTCCTCGACCTCGCCATGGAGCCCTAAGGCAGCCCCCTGCATGCTTGTCTGACCGGTATACAATGCCTTAAACCCCTGAGTTTCCGGGGGCTCCTTCCCGGACCCCACCCCAATTCGTGACCTGCCAGTGTCACAAATAAGGTATAAAATTATGCTCTTCTGACGATAATTTGATATATAAAATCCTTGAGCTTCTGAGGGCTCCACCCCCTGGACCCAACACCTATTTGTGTCCTGCCAGTGTCACAAATAAGGAATCAAAATATGCTCATCTGACCGTAATTTATCGCCCCAAACCCCTGAGCTTTCGGGGGCTCCGCCCTCTGGACCCCGCGTCAATTCGTGACCTGCCATGCAGTGTCACAAATAAGGTATCAAAATATGCTCTTCTGAAAGTAATAAAACCCCTGAGTTTCTTGGGGTTCCGCCCCCTGGACCCCATAACAATTTGTGTCCTGCCAGTGTCACAAATAAGGTATCAAACTATGCTCATCTGACAGTAATTAAATGCCTATACCCCCTGAGCTTCTGGGAGCTCCACCCCTTGACCCCCGCCGAAAAATGTTCAGCGGGGCCTGCATTTAAGAGTGGTGTGATTGGAATTTCTTTTTGTCTACCCCCCCCCCCCCTCCCCAACGTTTTTGAGACTGCCGGTGTCACCATTACGTACCAATATTTGGCTCGCATAATTTCAAATTTGGCCCCCCCCCCCTAAGAAATCCTTGGTCTGCGCCTGTCTACAAATGTACTCCTACCTTGATGACGTGATTACACGAGGTATTGTTACATGGTCGTCGGTCAGGAGGGGCACAGGGGAACGAATTTTAAAGGCAATCCAACCCTTCTAATAAGTGCCCTTTTTTTTTTTATTGTTTACGAGTGACGTCATAGCAAATATGTCACCGCACACTAAGCGCACGTATATGCGAGTCTATGATAAACTTTACGTGGGGGGAAGTCCACCCTGATAATAAGTTGGTTTTAACAAAGCTATTGTTATTATTATTATCATTATTATATGTATACATATATATATATATATATATATATTTTTTTTTTTTTTTTTTTTTTTTTGGGGGGGGGGGGGATTGTCCCTAGGGGAGGGGGTGATCGTCCAAGGGTGTAATTTCCAGGGGGTGGGGGTAATTTTCCCCGGGGCTTACTTGTCAACGGGGGATTATATTCCAATGGGGTGATTTTCTGGGGGTAATTGTCCTCGGGAGGGGGAGGGTGTTTTTCCTCGGGGGTATTTTTTATTTATTTATTTATTTATTATTTTTTTGGGGGGGGGGGGGGTAATTGTCCCGCTGGTGATTGCCAGGGGGTTATTGCCTTAGTACTGGTAAAAAATATGTATTACTGAAACGACATAAAATAATGAGTCCTTATAATATCAACTGAGTATGCTGCCAAACTGCCTTTTTGGTTGGTTTTAAATGGAAGAAAATCTATGCGTCTTAAGGTCTTGCTTCGCTCGCTATGTTCTACTTGGAAACTCAGATTTCAGTGTCCCCCCCCCCCCAAAAAAAAAAAAAAAACGGATTGACGCCCCTGAATCATTACAAGCCCCTACTGGTTATTACTGTTGCAAAAAAAGAACAAGAAGTAAGCTTCATTTATACTGACCTGTCTGGTCCAGGGTTGGATTCAACATCACCCGATCTTATCAGGAGAATCATGAGCAGATAAAGAAGGCAGAATCCATCCATCCTACCATATGACAGAAACCTGGTCGGCTGGAAAGGTACATGAATGATAACCCCAGCAGGACTTCCTGTAATACTAGAAACAAAAGTGGGATTCTGTTTACTCATATTAGTGACGTGCATGTACAGTGTACATAAAATGGTTCACCCCCCCCCCCTCATCCAAATATTAGCCACTCGACCTTTGTGATTTAATACTAAACTTTATTCAAAGATACAAGTGGCTAAAATGTTTTGGGAAGATCTAGCCTATATCCGGGAAGGAGAGACAAAATACACATTGAAAAGATTTATGAATTGAAGCTAATTATATGTCATATTGGGATTATTCTGATTGTGTATAGGTTGTATGTACAAATACATATTTTTGGAATTGACACACATTCAAATAAAGACTAGTAAAAGTTGAAGCAAAACCACACCCATAATAGAGGACTTATGAATGTCTGAGATATGAGATAACTAAGTCTACGTGTATCTCAAATTTCGTCAGTGGATCGTGACGTAGTCAAGGACAACTCTTCCATCTGTGTGTAACATCATTGTTCATTATTTAGCAAAAAGTGGGACATTCAATTTCACGTCTTTTAAGCATTATTTTCATTTTTTTAAAGGTCAGAATTAAATTCACTACCCTTTTTCATTTTGTCAAAGCTTACGTTTATATAATTTCAGCTAATTTGTTTCTTTTTTTAAATAAAAAAAAAGTCTCTCACTCGGACAGGTATCTTTGTCTTCACAATTGTAATACCTGGAAATGCAACACAATATAGTCACTCAATGGAACGCAATATAACACATTGATATCAATAATAAAGGACTTATGAATGTCTGAGATATGAGATCCCTAAGTCTACTTGTATCTCAAATTTCGTCAGTCGATTGTGACGTAGTCAAGGACAACTCTTCCTTCTGTGTGTGCAAAAATATGTATTCCCCTTCTTATTCTACACGGGGGTATTACTCTAAAATATAATAATCAGCACACCATCAAAGGTTCTCTCAAAAATAAAAGACCCTTCTGAGTCATTTGAGTAATTTTTTGTTTGTTTACGAATGGCAAAGTTGACTGGCACTATGTCACATTGACATTACTGATTCAGCCAATTACATGTGTCTGTATACTGATTACGATTTGACCAATTCAGTAAACTTCACATGTTTTGTTCAATTTTTTCACTTTCACCAATCCACTTTTTTTTTCCTGATATCTTTCAGAGCACTTGTCAATTAAGGCTTGATTTTCCTTTTAACAGTACATCTACAGCTAGGGTAGACCGAGAGCTTCAGCCTCTTATATCGGCGGTTGTTCCACCGAGATTATATATGGCTTCACTGAGTGACTCGATATATACAGTTCAGTCGTTATTTTCATTCACCAAAAAAAAAACTTACATAGAAACATATAATCAACAGAGCATCATCACTAGAAAAACAACGGAAATCAGAGACACCAAACTATAACAGATATGAGACGGATGAATACACGAGTCAGAACTGGAAGCCTGACTATACTCAGGGAAAAAGTAAAATAAAATACACAAAACGAATTACGATTAACGAGAATGATGGGTCCCCCCAAAAAAGCAAATAGCCCAATAAAAGGTTGACAAATGTTATTCATAAGAAAGATATACCCAAACTTACCAGATGGTAATTTTGTGGCTATATCGTGGTTTTGGAAACCATTTTGTTGTCCGCACGCACAATTCCTGTGTGTAGCGTATACGGGGTTATAGTCCACTACCAGGATTGTTTTCGTTTCGCGCGCCCTGCTTCTCTAGCCAATGGCAAATCGTTTCCATCCATGTTGGGTTATCCATCTCTATTGCTCATTTGGAGTACCCCCTATAGGCAAAACGACGAAAAATCGAAATCGAAAAATCCACCTCTGCAATGATTTGTTTAAACATCTGCCGAAGTTTCACCGATTTCGTGTAGTTTAAAAGCAAACTTCGGTAAGCTTAAAATGAATGGGCAATGGGGGGGGGGGGGGGCGTTAAGTGGTCAATTGCTCCTGTCAAAATCAGACCCGGCAGACATTCATTAAAGGGAAATCTAGCCCCAATAGCAAAGAAAGCAGACAAAATATTGCTCTATCGAGTCTCCAAAACCCGGCAAGAGAATTTCCCTATCTTACCACTAAAGATCATATAGAGCTATTTAATTCGTAAAAATCTGAAGAAAAAACAAATCTCTTTAGATTTGTGCTCTCGCCCATATTTATGGTATCAAATTACTTCCAGGAGAGGCAATACAATAATCAGCAAAGTGACCTACGTGTATTAATTGTTTTTTCTTCTTTTCAGAACATCAACAACGAGTGGTAGCACCTGAATAGGTGGCATGCACGGCTAAGCATGTAGGGGTGGGGGTGGTAAATTCTTTAAAAGCCCAAAGTCTGATGTCTGACAAGAAATCAAAATATCCTAATTGCTATAGCACTGTGCATTGAAGACGTTTTCCTTTGGGAAGCATGTACACTGTAATGTATAATGGGTAATGCCTGACCAACTTTGAGCCAATTTCTTGTCTAAATGTGATAGGCGTTACCCTTTTCTACAAATCCAAGGTGAAGACGCCAAAGTTGGGCCTGGAAACTGCCCTTCAGTTAGTTGGATGTATGACCACACTCAAGGATAACATTTTCGGAAAACACTACACTAGATTTTAGTTCAGAGGCAATGCGTTATCATACAAAGATCGAACAAAAATTGAATATCCATCTGAATAAAGAAATATGCAATCATTGTTAAATCGTGTTCATCCATCATGGACCAATGCTATCAGTACACATTGTCCTACTGCAATATGGGGAAATCCTACCCTCTACAGCATATCACGCGATGAGCTGAGAGACGCGTTTTCGATGAAAATATCATTGATGGAATTGTAATAGTTTTTGTCCATCACCGATTGTATTATGTGAACATTCCAGTGACTTATTACGTAGCGTAAACCTGAATACAGAGGGATAAACAATGAGATATTGAATTCACCATTTTTAAATTGTCAAAAGTCTTTGCGATCGTATTAACATGGTTAATATAATAAGAAACTTGAACTTCTGTCAATACCGTAATTCCCTCGTTTATAATGTTTTAGACCAGTATTGGTCATGCGATTGCATTGTGAAAGAAACGTTGTGGATCGATCAGAAAAGGTTGATCATCTAGCATATAAGTATTGGTGTGTACTGCAAGGTTCGGGAATCATCAAAATGATAAGAAATTTGGCCCAGTCTTGGAAAAGTTACAAGCACTGTACACAGAACGATGTATATGGGACTACGGGATATATATCCAGTCCGGATAGATATAATGATTTACCAAATATATAAATTTGTATCATCACGTATTAGTCAAAACATATTCTTTCACATTTCATTTTTTGGGGGAGGGGGGGGGGGGCGTTTCCAAAACTGGTATATACCTTTAAGACCATAGCATCTAAATAAAATAATGTATACTTGTTGTTTATGCTGTTTACATGCATTTTCAGGATGCATTTCGTCATTTTGATTTTGTTATGAATCTACTTGTGAAGCTGCAGCACATCTATTCAAACTAGATAAATGTTACCAATTCAACGGTGACTAACAAATTGAGTTCAAATGATTCATATGTTACAAATGATTGTATTTCTCATGCAAAACATAATACAAGAATAATTATATCGCAACAAATATGCAATGAAACAACAAATATAATGGAAAAAAGCACGAGAAAAGAGGAACTAACTTGAAGCTGAGCTTGTTGATGTGTTAGTTCCTCAGATGCTGTATTACAATAAAACATGAACAAGGTATGCTTAGAAATCAATAAATAGACAAATATGTAGTTAAGAAATTCTAAATTGGAGGGGGGGGGGGGGGATAAAAAAAAAGAGAAAAAAACAGTAGTAGAAGGCAAAAAGAAAGAAAGATACAAAAAAGAGAAAATTAATGATTGCAAAATCTCTAAAACATTCCACTTGACTATAATTCCAGAGGTGACAAATGCTATAGTTATACGTCAGATGAATCTTTCTTATTCCAATAGCATTCAACATCCAAAGTTATATTTCAATGTACATAGAAAGCCTGGACCATCATGGTAGGTTTCATTGAATAACAAGTAACACTAATGGTTCAGACGTTGTTTCCTTTTTACCCAATGTATGCCCACAACCGTTGATGTTATGTCTTTATGGGTATAAGCTTGCACTAGTCTATCATCTAGTTCAAAGTGTTGTGTTCATAAGTGTAACGGATAATAATTGATTGACGTCAGTGGACTCTGGCACTCAATAATAACTCACAAAAGATGTTTACACGTCTGAGGGGGAATACCATCCTTGTATTTGCTTGCAGTCATGGGATACTGAGTAGCAAACATGTATTCAAATGCAAGTGCTATCTTGCTTTCCCACGATCTCGATGAATACATGTCGTATTCAACAGGTTTTTATGAAATCGCCGAGCAAAACCGACTATCAATATAGAATATCCCAGTTGCTGATCGTAAACTTGGAGCCTGCAAACAAGTTGATATGATTGTAAAGCTTACCCCATACCAAACGGCCATCAAGCAATCGCATTTTCAATGAAATGGCAATACAAGATATGGAAATCGTGACCAAAATATCATATCCCTAATTTAGGTTTTAGATAATGTAAGGATCCCAACAGTAATAATTGTACTGCATCTAAGCCTTCTCAAACTCCTGGTCTGACATCACTACGATTCTGAGCCTATTTTGTGTTCTCCTTTGAAATAATTTGTATGATAATAGTTATCTGACTATTCAGATCCTTGATCATTACGATTATACATGTTTTAAATATTTATTTTTAAATATTGTTACAAACTCTTCCAATTTATCTGACATGTCGGATCGTAGTCCGATCGTATAATGTGCGGTGGGCCTGAGACATGTTTTCCGGCAAAAATTAAAGATTAATCTCTTCGAAACATTTCGCTTGAAAAAAAGTGTTTCGTGCATCTGGAGAGATTAATAGTTTATTTTGTATTTCATATAAAAAGATTCATGAAACACTTAATACAGTTTCTAGCGAAATGTATTAATATATTGCACTGATCATAACAATAGACTTGTCCCTGCTCCTAGCCTGGTCCCACCTGTAACCCTAGCCCAAACTCTCCGGCTTATATAACAAAAATGCATATCCAATGTTGCGTGATTGTTTTAAAATGTTTCATATTCCGTATGATTCTGTAAAATAAGTTGTTACTGGACTACAACCTTAACCCAGCTGTATAATTGACGAAATAAACAAGCAGGAGCAAGGGAAATAGCCCCGCTTTACATGTGGTATGTGGTTGATTTGATTTTAATGTAATATAATGTAAATATTTGTTCATTATCGTGAGTTTATTACAAATGTTTATTTTGTAAGAAAAAGGCAAAGCTCAAGTCGATGCAGAGTGATGGGTTGGGAAGGAAGTGGCGTGGGGGTTGCGGGTGCCAGAGCTATCTTGGCTTTTGCTAGCAGTGCGTTTAATATGGGACATGTCGCTTTTTTCCGAGCAAGTTCGTAACAAAACGTACCACTAAGTGGGTCTAACTGTGTGTTCCGTTGGCTCTTAGGCATAAAAGAAGCCCCCCTCCACCTGTTTCTGAAGAAAGAAAGAAATATATTGACCGCGCTTGATTGGATTATAGAACAAGATTTCTTATAAAAGAATAAAATGATTTACAGGTCTAAAGTTCACTTGCACTTATAGTGACGATGGCTTAGATGAACAATTTTAAAGAAAAAATATTTATCATACATTATAAGACAGTGTCACAATTACTCCATTAGACTATGATGAATATAATTATAAATGTTCTCAATAATCCTGGTAGTATATTGATAACATTAAATGTTATACACAAGTATACTGAACTGACTATGTGTTATCTTGAGACGATTCACATTCACTCCAGGACGCTTGTTCGTAACATTTTATGTTATTCAAAGTTTGGGCGTTTCCTTGCTGTGATGTTTATTGGGGAAAAAAGAGGAAAATCTATACCAAATTATATTACTCAGAGTTTATGCAACTCTTGTGGACAAGTTGATAACTTTTCACTGTATGTTATATTGCAAGGATGTGACTTTGCTTTGGAAAAAAATATGTAATGTGATATTCAATCTATTCCAAAATACAAAAAGACCAACAAATTGCAGGTAAGGACATTGGAAACAAGAAATATTCTGTCCTGAATATTATTTTAACTTATGCGCAATTTGCAATTTATAACATGTTACGTTAAACAAATTATTAATGGTTCTATTTATTACCCACATACTTTGTTTCTTGAATTCAAGTCGTTGCTGAGGTTATTTTAATGATATAAATGGGTTAGGAATGAAGATAATACTAAGCTTGAAAATTATTGAATATACTTCAATTTTTAGCCTCTGTTACGTTTCACTCAATCCTTGAGTTATTAAGGTAAATATGTATTAAAATTGGGGAAATAAAAACCTTGCTTGAGGATAAGCGAAAAACAAATTACTTAGAGTTATAAAATGTGTTTAAGAGATTTGTTTTGATCTGGATGCAAGCTAACATTTAGTTGGAGTATCAGCAAGGAAGTAATTGATAAAGACATTACGTAAATAGCATCAACAACACATATTTCATATAACAATTCTAATACTTGGTTAAGAGGGAGATTTGAATTCTCACATTTTGAATCAAGTGGTATAGTAATTGCATATTGCTATCTATAATTCCACATTGATGCACGCTTGAACCAGAGTTATTAAAAAAAAAAAAGGTGTCGTGATCGATTGGCTCAGAAGCTTTTCAGCTGGGGCCAAATGTGTATAGTTTTCCTTTCTCAAAAGTAATAATTTATTTATCTTAAAGTGCATTGTGAAATTGATAATGTTATCAATTGGGAATCCCGTATATTTTAATGTTTGATGGGTAATGCCTAACGAACTTTGGGGCAATTTCGTGTGGAAATTTGATAGGCGCTGTGTTTTTCCTATCGCGACCAACATTTACTTCAGATTTAATTTGAAGACGCCAAAGTTAAGCCTGAAAACTGCCCCTTAGTTTGTTGGATGTATAATTACCTTCATAGATAAATATTTAGGTAAACACTTTTTTTTAAAGTTAGGTTGTTTAAAGGCAATGCATTACTATACAAAGATCGAATACAATTGCTGCTATTGAATATCCATCTGAATTTATGCAATCATTGTTAAAACGTGTTCATCCATCTCATGGCGTATGAAGGATATTTCAAGGAGGGTTTTTGTAAATTTTAAAATCACGCTCAGTAGGGGAGGGGGTAGGGGTAGTGAGCATTATTTATTTGTTCATAACAACCCTCCACCCCCTTTGAGCCAAAACAAAATGAGGGGGGGGGTTGACCACGCCCCCCCCCCCAAAAAAAAAAAAAAAAAAAAAAAAAAAAAAAACCTGCGTACGCGCCTGATCCATCTTGTACTAAAGCATTTAGTACACATTGCTGTATTGCAAATTTGATTTAGGGAACAATAGCGGGGAAATCCCATTTTAGAGCATAACACGCGATGACCTGAGAGACGCTCTGACCTTTCCATGTCAATGAAAAGACACCTTCCGCCGTTTAATGTATTTCGACCCTACCGTGAATGAAAATATAGAAACGGCAATTTACAAACTATGTTGTCTCAGTTTACTGTGGATATAATTATGATACACATCACTTAATCAACTCCTCTCTTTCTCTACAATTTTATTTCTCTATCCTATTTTTTTTTACACGAAATCATTCTCTCTCTCCCCCCTCTCTCTCTCTCCCTTCTCTTTCTTTTCTCTCATGCTTGCTTTCTGCGTTTCTCCTCTACCTTTACCTGTCTTCTATCTCTTTCTCTTCCTAATTTTCTATTTTTTTCCATTAGTTTTCTTTGTCTCTTTCTTTCCTAACTAATGTCTTTTGGCAAGACATTTGCCATGCTTGTACACTCGACCCATGTGAGGTAAATGGGTACCTGGCAGGAATTGATTCCTTGAATGCTAAGCAGGCATAATGGCAGCTATGCTCGATCAAGCCGGTATGAAAATGAAAATAAAACATACCAAACAACCTGCAAACATGACAATGGGTATAAAGATAGAGGGGCAAACACAGGCCAAAGGCATGTCGCAGGCTTGTCCCCGAAATATGTAATATATAACGCTACATCATAGCGCATGGACCTACAGAACAACAGCCTTTGGCTGAAGTTGGTGCCGTGCAAATATAAGATAACCTGAAACTAAAACTGAAACTGATCTCTCAGAGAATAAAGAATATTGTAAACAAACAAACACCCACACACAAACACACACACATAGAACGTTTATTTTATCAAGGGGTGTAAGACTTGATCATTTTAATTATATATCTTTGGGATTAATCTCGACAGAGAAAAGCAACTCTTTATGTCAGACTCCAGGCTATTCCACAACACTGTGATTGTGGTACGAGACGATTCATGCTATAAAAATAGGTATGCTAATATGACTCGACTGCATGGTAGAGTATGAAACAAAAGAACGATTTTCATGCTCTTTTTTGAACAATCAGGATTTTGTCCAGTTGGAGTTTTCATGAACTACCCCAGGCAACAATACCATATTTAAAGTAGGGCAGAATTAAAGTGGAGTACAACATTCGCAATACATATACTATTCTGCTTGTTAATTTATTTCAGAAAAGTAGAATTGACCCAAGGCATTCGAGGAGTCTTTTTACAACTTGAGAATCTGAGATTCTGTATCGGGAAAGCTTCACTGTACAATGGAATAAAGATGTTCGAAAAATTATCATAAGATATATATATTTACATCTTCTTCATTTAAAACCATGGTCCAATCAACTTTTTCAAGTTAAGCTTTTAAATTATTCACATTGCTTGGGGTAATTTTACGCTGGTTCTTCTTTTGGTGTGAACCGAATTCTTGTTTCTGTGCCCCCCCCCCCTCCAAAAGCAAATATAGGATAGTGGTCTGAAATATCTAATAGAATAATTCCTGCATCTGGAAAAGGCTACATGTTGAAAAATATATTGTCAATGATGGTTTTAGAATTTTCTGCCGCCCTTGTTGGTTTTGTTATGAGCGGTAGTAATGAGAATGAAGCCATAGTATTCACAAAATCCATTACAAATGCATTTGAATACTATTTTAAAAGATCAGCATAAAAATCTACCATCAATATGCATGACTTGGATGTGAAAATAGGATAAGACAATATAGTTTGAATTCCAAGAATAAAATCATTGGTGTGAGATGGCGTTGGGCTGTATACTATGCCAACAACAATATTCTTATCACATGTAACACATATTTCTATAAATACGGTTATCAAGGCATCGATCCCAATAGTAAGATCATTTTTCACCTCATACTCAAAAGTGTGTAGGAATGTACAAAGCTACATAGAGCATTGGGTGTATGGAACTAAACGTGTGGAATGAAAGTTTAGTCCAAACATTTCGCTTTTTTCTTATTTTATTTAGAATGAGTGAACAATTGATAAGCAATCCTTTTCAGAGGCACTTCTTTCGTTTTTACTTCACTTAATAATTATTCACTTTCAGATGAAATGGCTCCCTCAGGGTACTTGAGATCGTGTTGTTCTAGGAAGATTTTAATGTTCCTACAGTTTCAATACAGATTACACTGAAAAAAAGCTCGAAGCGGCTCGACGATTATTTTAAGAACACCAACATTTGAGGAAACAGATTCCTTGAAAACTTTTGCTTAGATCTAGAACTGATATACATACTTATGGAAAAAAGGCCACGAAACTTGTACATATTGATGTATTGGTAAGGGGCAATTTGTCATTAAAAGTTTCCTCTCTTTTTCTTATTAATTCTATCAAAACAAAACGAATATAACTTAAGATTCTCTTAATTATTCTAGGCACCGCAGAGATATTGAGCAAAATTGGTAGTGAATTCCGTTTAAAACCCTACTACAAAGGTTCTATTCCCTTTGGGTTGTAAGTAAGGGACACATTTTGGATAGGCTGTTCAGCCATTTAGAGATTAGTAGAAAAAGAAGAGAAAGTAGAAGAAAAAGAAGAAAAAGGAGAGGAAGAAGAAGAAAAAAGAACAAGAAAAAGAAGGAGTCGAAGAATAAGAAAAAGAAAAAGAAGAAAAAAGAAGACGAGGAAAAAAGAAGAATTAGAAGAAGAAGAACAATATGTACTCAACATCATATTTACGTTCTCGTTAGACGACATAGTAAATATTGAACTTACCTGTCATGGTAAATGGTTGATGCTGACGGAAATACTTTGTAGAGTGAATATGCCCTGTATTACAACAAAGAAAATACATTTCCAAATTGTTAATACCTGCTTTGAATAGCGTTTTACAG
This sequence comes from Strongylocentrotus purpuratus, assembly GCF_000002235.5. Lineage (NCBI taxonomy): Eukaryota > Metazoa > Echinodermata > Echinoidea > Camarodonta > Strongylocentrotidae > Strongylocentrotus > Strongylocentrotus purpuratus. Next base: position 26,531,672 of record NW_022145594.1, on the reverse strand, counting down.
TGAGTTAAACATGATTCTTGCACATTTAATTTTAATTTGATAATACTTTAAAGTAGAAAGTACAATATTACGATAAATATAATGGCTAAATGATTGTAAGTATTGGATTCAGCAATACTCCACTCACTCTCGTTTACCCCCCCCCCCCACAAAAAAAGGAGCTACAAGCGTATGTTAACAAAAAAAAATCCTTTCTAACCAAAGCGAAATCAAAATCATGAAAGTCATAGAAAAGGGAATAATATATATTCAATTATCACTGAGATTTCAGGCAAATTCTATAGCTCATGTGTTGTACACGAAGTAAATGCAACGAACCCATTAATACAAACGTAATACATTATGCCGTAGTGTAGACTTCACGATATAAGATAAGACAAACTTGATCAATTTCAACGAATTTGCGATTGAATTATAACAATAATTTCTTCAAAATCGTTTATCACTTACCAAAAAAATACAGTACAAGCAGTCGTAATCGTTATGATCCTTCAATGTTACCGTGACTTGAACTGTTACACGAAGGCCTGACTGTGGTAATTGCTGAAACATATATATATATATATGAAACCAAAGCTTGTCTACTAAATCACGTGTTACGTTCGTGCCGCCAAAATTGTTACCTATTATAAACAAATGAACTTTGAACTCGGTAAGAAAGCATTTGCGAATTTAATTGGATTAGCACGAATCATTAACTCTAACCAATCAATGATGGTTTATCAATGCTTTCGAAACATGTTCGTAGATACAACATTGTTTACATGAACAGCAGCCGAAGCTTGATCAATGATGTTTATATGTAATGTTGGCATAATGTGTATGGATTTTTAAAAAGATAAGAACATGTTATCAAAAACAAGTAGACATTATTCTTAAAATGTTGTTTTAAAAAAATGGAATTCCCAGGTAATATAATAAGAAGAAATATTGCACAGTGACCTGATTGCGAATAAATTTGCATTTGAACTAGTTATCAAAATTTATCAACAAGGATTTAAATTGGCATGTTCAATGTACAAGGCCAGAAGACTATGACCATGAAGGAAAACTAGGATTTATTTTCTCTATAATACAAAGAACAGAACCATTCAACTGTGATGAACTGAATTGATCAAATAAGGTCGGGGCTCTTTTGTGGATATCGGTGTTTCATCATAACTTACTTACTTTATTTATGCCGTCCACGAAGGCCAGGGGCCTCGTGATGGCTTCTGTGGTGATGGTATGCCAAGTCTTTCTGTCTGCAGCCAATCTTGATGCATCTGTCAGCCTTCGTATGGATCTTGCTTTGCAGTCCTCTGAGATGCAGTCAAGCCATCTTTTGGGTGGAGGGCCTCTGGATCGACTTTGTCCAATCGCAATATCGTGATATATCCGTTTCCAACCACAAGTGGAATGCATTCATTTATTCCCATATTGCATTTGGCTATATAGGTTATAAGGGCGCAAATTATTATGAATTCACTTACCCTGATTTTATCTCCTAAATTAGAATTTAATACTCGTCGAGCGAAAAAAGTAACTTGTTACAGACGTCTGTAATTGTTGACTGAGTAAATGCACTGTAAGTCTCCTTTAAAACGATTGACATTGCGTTTCTATTACAGTTTAGAACTATAGGTGGCGTAATTCTACTCACACCAAAATCCAAAATATCCAAAATAATAAAATTAGAGCACTCGCTAACGAACTATTAGAAATGGATAAATGCCAACAAATTACTAATTGAGAAAAAGCGACCAGGAGAACAAATAAAAACAATTATTAAGCCATGTAATCGTTTTAAGTCGCTTATCATATAGCCATACAAATTGAGGAGAGATATCGCACTTTAGGCCCTGTATTGAATAAACTTCTCAAGCTTGACATTTTAGAATTTTTGATAAATGATAGACAACAATTGAGTTGAGAGGACTTCTTTTGATTGTCCTAGATGTTATAATGAGATAAAAATTAGTTCATTAAGATTGAAGAACTGATACATTGCTACATTTGCAGTATTAATGTCATAAATAAGTAGTTTAGCGGTGCTAAACATTTCATTGAGTTTAAACTTAATCATATTGATATGCCATATGACATGTCATTGGAAGATTACACTACGTCATACAGAGTGTGCTGTCAGAATAGCCAGTAAAGAAATGTATGGATGCTTTAATTGATTATAGCTGGTATCTGCTGGCTGTTGAGGCATCTCTTCCACTGGCTGCGTGTGGTGACTTGGCTGCAAGCTGTCTGTTCTGGGCTGCACACCGTATTCGTTGATCATCATGTTGATGGTTTACTTTGTTTCTGGTCACTGACCTGGGTTGAGCATTTTGTAGACTGCTAGCTGTTTATAGTATTGGATTTTATTGCATTTTAACCCGGTTCCCAAAATAACAAAAATCATCTGTGTGCCCATGCCTTGAGCTATAATGCATGGCCATCCAGAGGATTTGTTTATGTTGGGGACCGGGGTAAAATGCAATAAATGATTGAAAATTTATTGCATTTTCTGTTTTTTTTTAAATTTATGGAAACTGCCCCCTACCCTAGCCCCCGCTGCGTACAGTCATGGTTTAGTGACAAAGCAATGTCCTCGTAACTGTGAGGCCCCAGGATCAAAACCGTGTCGATGTGCTATATTAGTGCCCTTTTGTGGGGCATTATTCCTCATTACTGTCATTTATGACTTAAGGGCGTAGGTCCCCTATTTGATAAGCATAGAAGCATACACATGCTTTAGCAGTCACACAAAACACACATTTGCAAATTATTATTCAATAAAATCTGAAAATGTATACTTTTATCCAGATCTATTATTTTTAAATTATTTTTTAAAATAATTCCATAAATTGGGGTAAAACTAAAATATTCCACCTATATGAGCGACAGTGTATTAAAAAGAAGACCCCACCCGTTTCTGAAAAAATTACAAAATTAATGCGCGTGAATTAAGGTTGGATCATAGAAAAAGATTGTTTATCTTATCGGACAACAAACTTCTGTACAGGTCTAAATTTTGCTTGCACTGATGTTTATCAGATGTTTTTCAGACATTATAAGATGGTGTCAGAATTATGCCCTTAGATTATGATAATTATGATTATAAAAGTCATCAATAATCTAGGTAGTATATTGGTAACATTAAATTTATTATCAAGTCAATTGAATTTACAATATTTATGCTTGCTACGATTAAAATTCACTCCAGTATGCATGTTTATAACATCTGATGTTATTCAAAGTTTGGGCTTTTGTTTCAATTTGTTTTGTAATGTCTTTTGTCAGAAGAAAAAGAACCTGTAAAATCTATACCAAATTCTTTTAATTAGAGTTAGAGAGATTTGTTATGATTTTGGATAATAATAATAATATTTAATTTTTGTATAGCGCTTAATACAAATGTCTCTAAGCGCTTTACAAATCTACTATTACCCCGGTCATTGGATTTAGTGCTTGCCCGCACACAATGTGTGCACAATCTCCAATCCCTGGGGAGCATTCCAGCCAAGCGTTACATGACGCTCAAAAACTGTTTGACCAACAATGACGGTCGCATCCTACCGGATACCCATTCAACACCTGGGTGGAGAGTAGCAAGTGCAGGTTAATATCTTGCCAAAGGATATTAGTGCCGTGTCGGGATTCGAACCCTCGACCTTCGTATCTCCAAGTCAAGCGCCTTAAACCACTCAACCACGACACTCCCATTGGATGCAAGCTATCATTTTGTTTTTGTATCAGCAAGAAACTAATAAATAAAGAAATAAGGTAAAACACGACAACAAATATTTCCTATTACAATTATACTACTTGGTTAAGAGGGAGGTTTTAATTCTCATTTTGAATCGATTGGTAGCAATTCCAAATTACATTCCACATTGATGCAGGTTTGAACCAGAGTTATTAAAATATAGAGGTCGTGATCGCCTGGTTTAGAAGCTCTACAGCTGGGGCCAAACATTTCTAGTTTCCTTTGATAAGACATTATATTTACATATCCCAATCTCGACTTTAAATTTAAATTAAGTTATTTTAAATGCACTTTGCATTGATAATGTTTTCCTTTGGGTAATGCCTGACCAACTTTGGGGCAATTTCTTGTCCAAATCTGATAGGGATAATTATTCATTCTTTCACGATCACCTTTTACTCCGGATTTAAGGTGAAGACGCCAAAGATGAGCCTGAAAACTGCCCCTCAGTTGGTTGGATGTATAATAACCCTCATCGTAGCATTGTTGGATAGTCTTGGGATCCTAATAATGCCTCGGGTTCGTTATCAGCTCTGGCTATGGTAGTCAAATCATCATCATACTTAGGACACTGGTTCTAGCTAACTCGTAACTGTTACGTTTATTCACTATATAACCATAGACAAGAGGTGGTGCTACACCTCTTACACTCATGGGTAAATATTTTGGTAAAAACTCTTTATTAGTTAAGTAGTTTAAAGGCGATTCGGGTTCATACAAATGTCGAATACAAATGGTGTTATTGAATATCCATGTGAAAATATGCAATCATTGTTAAAACGTGTTCATCCATCATGGACCGATGCTATCAGTACACATTGTCGTACTGCAAAACGATTTAGGGAACAATAGTGGGGAAATCCGATTTCCCCAGCATATCACGCGATGAACTGAGAGATGCTCCGATATCTTCACATGTCAGTGAAAAGTCTCTCTCGTTTGGTATATTGTCAAAGTTAATATCGGTAATATAATTTACGAACTTTCTTTTCTCAGTGTACCGTGGAGATAACTAAGATACACTTAACGAAGTCAACTTCTCCCTTTCTCTTTAATTTTTCACACATACTTATTATATATCTCTCTCTCTATCCCTTGATTTTCGTTTTCTCTCATGCTTGCTTTCTCCGTTTCTCCTTTGACCTTTACCTGTCTTCTAAATAATCTCTTTCTCTTCCTTTTTCTCTATTTTTTCCTTTTCAACATTAATTTCCCTTTCTCTTTCTTCCCTAACAATTTTTTTGGCAAGACATTTGCATGCTTGTCACACTCGACAAATGTGAGGTTAATGGGTACCTGGCAGGACCCACAGAGCATGATAATTTATCTTGGTTTAAAATAATGATAGGAATTTACACAGACAAGTGAGCTAGGATTGCAATAATGTACCTTCATTGAGGTAATGTTTATTTACATTAGGAAAGGCATTATTTCATGATGAAAGAGTTATAACAATGGAGAGATATGACTAACACATCTGTATGAATCAAATTTCAGATTGAACCTGCATTGCTGTATCCAGGGTATCTTCTTGGGTTTGCTGGTTCTGTCGTCGATGGTGTCAGGGGCTTTTTTAGGCCACAGTTAGCATTGTGCGTTCGCTTCGTAACTTTCATAATGAGCATTGGAATACATTCGATGGTAATAATGTTACATCTTCTTTTGTATTGTAATCGCACCGTATAATGATAATAATAATAATAGTGGGTTCTTGTATAGCGCTCATGTCAGTCAGATTTCACCCTCCTGGCGCTCCCGATCATAATTATCTATACCGATTGATAAAACACAAACGACTAATATAACCATCATTACGATAGTGACTGATCATGAGCAGTAGCAAGCCGAAAAATCAGCTTCAACGTAGAGGGCAATATTATAATTATGGACAAGCATACTTTGATCAAGTCTGCCAAATACATGTACATACAAGTATGAGAATCAGAGATCCAAACGTTGTTAGTTTTTGTGTTCTTTATTTCAAGGAAATTGGAAATAAAGAGTCATACCATAAAGTCAATCCTTTATCACAAACTAAAGAAAAAATAAAATAACTATTCTAGACTTTACTGAAACTCAAAAAGATGGATTCTGCCTCCATCAAACCCCAGCCTGGCATTTTTTCGTCAAAAATTGATCAACATTTGCCACTCGATCTCTACCCTTGTGTACTATTATCATGATTATTATTATTATTATTGTCTTCATCATCACGAATATTTTCATCATCGATATTGTTCTTATTACTACATGACTTGTTATCACCAAGATAATAAGGAGATATGTAGAAAACATAACTTGACTTCGGGTTATAAACTAAAAACTCACGTTGTACTCTGCTGCCACTGTATGGCGTACAGGTCAAGTTCGAGTGCTTACTTTGCTTATAAACATGTTTGTTCAGTTGAGTTCCATCCGGTTCTATCCGGAAACAAATGAATCATTCAAATATAACATAGTAAGCTGCGAATTGCTTATGCATACGGTTCTACAGCAGCTTATGATAAAGTACATGTACATAGGCTAAGGAAACAGTTCCTCTATAATATTGCTCTATACACGCAATTTCCAAATGTGAGAATTCCCACATTTGTGTGTATAGAAAAAAGTGTACGTTTGGACTTGTATTCTGCGATGCTGCATCGGTGTGTACGAGTTTAAGTTACATGTACGTGATAGAGGGGACGAGGGTAAGGAGGTAGCGAACCTAACCAGTCTCCCCAAAGCCCTTTGTCTTTCCACATGGATTGATTCGAGTAATTGAATGGTTCATGCCTTTATTTAAATTCCATGCACACACAAAAAGGGAAAACGAATTAGAGGGATAGTAGTAGTATGGAGTAAGATGTAACTAGTATTTTTCTTAAAGACATTCTAGGCATTTGTGCGAGATGTTAAAGCGAACAACAATGATTTGTGTGGGTAATTGTTCATACTGCTGGAGAAAATAACGTTTCACTGCATTCCTGAAACAATATAAGTGGGCCTGTCCTTCAAATCATGTTAGCCCTGTTAAAGTGAAAATAATTACTTGCAGGTAAGGTTCTCAGGTTTGAAAGGTGATAGGATCCCGCTTACCCAGTGGGGTTGCTGTGTAATTCGGTTTATTGTCTGAACTTTGTTAAATCAATTCCGGTGACTCATCCCAACGAAGCTACAACAAAAAAATTCCCCAAATATGAAATAACTGGTCACGTATCTTAAATTTTGTGTTCAAGTGAAAGAGTGTTTATGTATGTACTCGAAAGCCTGAATGACTTATAATTGATATGGCCCTTTTATGTCTCTGCCCCTTTTTATTAACATGCTGGCACAACTGATCCCAGTCAAAGTATTGAATACTCTTAATGGTAGTGTTGAGGATTCAATCCCCAGTCCCAGCATTAACTACCCATTTTTATCCAGACATTTATTCACATTCGTCACTCTCCACCCAGATGTATAATCATTATTTTTTTGTTGTTGTTGTTGTAATTGTTGTTACCATTATTGTTATTGTTATCATCACTGTTATTATTATTTGTGTTATTGTTATCATTATTATCATTAACTATTAACTCTTATCGTGCCACAGGGCTTTTCCCCATTGTGCCAGGTTGTTTTGGAGATAATCTGTATAACGCGATGGTTCTATGAATGGCGAGTGCAAAACACACAGCACAGCCCAATGAGCATGAACAATAACTGCTATTACAAAAGCGCCCTTGCACGCACATGGCACTCAATAGGTAGCGTGCATGCAGCCTCATGGCAGGCTATGGGTTAACGATAAACTGGATCAGAATCCCATATTCATAACTTATTACCCGAACCACAAAACCCCTAACCCAAAATACCACAGACTAAATAAACAACCACCCCTTTAAAAAACACTCTTCTGCTTAGAAAACCATATCATTTCAAATCAAATCAAAAGCTAAACGGAGTAAAATCTGATCTCTCTCTCACATACACACACATTATTATTGCTATCATTATCATCATGAATATATTCACCATCATTATTTTTCTCAATATAATCATGTGAAATTTAAAAAAAAGAAGTTGATTTTGAATTTAAACCCAAAATTCACGTTTTAAACTCTGCTGCCACTAAATGGCGTACAAGTCATGAGTGCTTATACTATAAACATGTTTGTCAGTTGGGTTAAGGGAAATGTAGCCTTTCACGGTATCACATCAATGAAGACAATTTCACTGCATTACAGCATAATTTCTTGCGATAATTTCTATTTAGACCACTTAAGTTATACAATTCATGTGGATGAACAAAATCTTTTGTTGTTTAAATAAATATTTCAACATTCTTTTTTGAGTGATATAAGGATGACATTCTTTGAAAGATGAAATATAATTTGTATTTAAAAGAGTCCTAAATGAAATTATATGATTTCAATTCTAGTGTGACAGAAAATCAAAGAAAATGTGTTCCTAATAACTAATATTCTTACAGTGAGCTCATAATTGAAAGAAGCTCCCAATAAATAACTGCAATGCTTGGAATAAAGAAATAAATCATCATGGTTGTATCATCTAGTATACACATTTCAGTTTTCCGAATTCAAATGCATTATTCAAATTGACATAGTTACGCAGCCTGCAGTCACAGAAATAAAGCATTGGTAGGTTCCAATCTTCAAGGGCCTTTGTGTTGATATTATCATGTTTGCTTCGCATGCTCTTTCAGTCGGTTATTGATTGGACTTGAACAATCGTTTGCGAACAAAGATAGCGATCTATGTACCCCTAGTGTATATTATGCGTTACTCCGCTCCCCAGTGACGTAGCCAGGTGGACAAGTTTTATAGTCTAGAAGATGAGGTGTTTTCAACCTTTTTCTTAACGTCACGACACCCTTTAATGCATTAAATAGCTTCGCGTAACTGAAATCCCAAATTCATCACAGAGGATTCTCTTTCCATCACTCTAGCAGTCATCATTTGCCATGTACAGACGTATGCGTATTTCTGATTCTAACAAGACATTTTTGATATGGTTAAATATATATTTTGTAATCAACACAATAGCTAGGATTTGCAATTATGTCTGCTGGCACCTCGCAGAACAATATACATGAATATAAAAAAAATCCTATATTCGGGCACATCGAAACGCGAATATGAGGATATCCGGCCATGTGATTGCCAAAATGTTGCAAGCAAGTGAAGCAAATGAGTGTGGCAAAAATGCAATTTCGATATGAAAGATATAATATATACTTATTTTGGTAACTCGCTGTCAAACAGAATGATTTTCGTTGCCCGCAAAAAGATGTATACATGCATTCTGCAGCCAACCTGTTTCGTAATGTTGTGAGTGAGCAAAGCGAGCGAAGAAGAAAGACCTTGTATTATCTTCTTATTTGCTACTTTCTCGTGAAACTACATACTCTCGTAGTTTCTAACCTTGGGTATTTAATCGTTGTGATTAGGTAAGCCCACCGATAAAGAACCAATGAGGTATATACTATAACGCCTACGCATGCGGAAATCACCCGTTTTCTTGAAATAATTAAGTACATGTACGTCGTCTGAACAATTAAAAACAAGGTTTCCAATGTATGTATGTATGGGTGTATATGTAAGTGTGTGTTTGTGAGTACACATGTTTAAATATATGACCTACCCTTGACCTACGCCTTCCACATCGTATGGAAGATGTGTAATGGTTTCTGCTTCATGACCTCCAGCCAGATCTTCCTCTCTTCACCTCCCTGTTAGTGTTAACATACACTATCTAACCATTTCTTGGCTAGTCTGCTCCGTAGTCTATCACCATGAATATTTGAAGTCAGTTAGAGTATCTTTTGGCAGCGTGATGGTGTCATCCTGTTAACGTGGCTAAAGAATCGCATATATAAATAAATATCTATATTCACAGGTACATGTATACACATATAACTTCCCATCTATCTCTTTATTTTGTATTGATATTTCATGTAGAATGTGTACGTAGTTTGTATGTCTAATATGTCTATTTTGTTATGGCGAACCTCCCTACCACAAGAGTCACTTTTAGGAATTGTCGCCTCTTTCCTAAATAACTTATAGTAAATATATATTTTAGAGTAAAACATCAATACATATTATCTCCGTCTCTTTTCCCGGCTGATATGCATGAAAGATAAGATGACACGACGGAGGAGTGTATGTGTGTGTGTGTGTGTGTGTTAGTGTGATCGTCTGTGAGAGAAAGAGAGAGAGAGAGAGAGACAGAGGGGGCAGAGACAGAGAGGGAGAGAGAAAGAGAGAGAGAGAGGGAGAGAAAGAGAGAGAGAGAGGTGGTTAGGTAGTGAGATAGACTACAACACCTTCATACGTGGAATTCCCCAGTTTTCATGAAAAACATGCATTTCGTCTGAAATATGACAAACAAGGTCCCCAAGTCATTTTTGGCGTGGCTTGTTTCATTGTTTGAGAGGCACGATTATTACCAAAGGTGAACATGTAACCGTATTGCTCCCCGAGACCATGGAGATAGCAACGGTTTACGTTTTGTAGTTTGGGACTTTGTATTTAGGGGCACTCTTGATCACACAGCCAAAATAGTTAGAGTCTGACTAAATTCATTCCATATGCCTCTTTATGTATGGGAACCTTTTTAATCGTTTATCTTACAATTTTTAATGACCCTCTGGGTAGGCAGGACAACCCCTCTCACCATTTCCCACGTAGAAGCCTCCTCGTCCCCAATAAGTCGCTAACTCTGCATTAATTAAAATAATTAAATAGAGTATTGCTCCTCGATATATAGGTCTTGTAATCACACATCTCTGTCTAAACTGTTTACAGCTCTTCTACAAGTTAAGTATGTTTAATTGTTGTACAAGACGGACATTGCGCTATTCAAGAACCCACTATCATAATTGTTTGTTCTCTCTCTCTCTCTTTCTCTCTTCTCGTCTCTCTTCCTTTTCCTCCTCCCCTCTCTCTTATCTATTTGGGTGTATACTATGCATGTTTATATATATTTGTTAATTTTTTACAATTTGGATATTAAATGCATGTAAATATTAATGTACATACACAATTGTATTGGATTTGATCTTGTTATAACTTTACACGATGCATGTCCATCCTATGTCATTATCTGCGAAGCTGCCATGTTGTTTTTACTAAACAATGCCCTTTCAAGCAATCTATCAATCAAGTTCATTGCCATAATGCGTACGTTATAGTGGGCTAGTCAATTACTAAATGGCAGAGAAAATTAATCGACGTATAACAAATGGAATGCAATATCTATATTAAATATGTTATATTTCCATAACGTTTCCCAATATTGTCTCTCTATATTTCCGCTGATGTCATATACTGTATTTCTTCTTAAGATAAATTAAATATTTTTGAGTTATCAATTAATATGTGAATATCTGATAATTGAAGGTTAATTGATCATTACATTAATAACATTTATTTAACATTATATAGGATCAACAATAAGTCAAGGTTTGTAAATAAAAGCCGGCTCGATCTGATGTTCTGAAGATTATATCCATACAATTTATTTAACATTATAGGATCAACAAATCCTTGAAATGCTAGAGCGCCGTATGGCAGCCGTGCTAAAGCCAGGGTAATAATCGGGAGCGCCAGAAGGGTCAAATCTGACTGACATATGAGCGCTATACAAGAACCTATTGTTATTATCATTTTTAATGTATTTAAATAAAAGCCTTCATAATATTTGTATCAATTTTCAATTCAATTTCATTAAAATTCATTTCAATCCATTTCAGTTTGATTACTATTCAAGTATATTTTTTTTTACACAATTCGATAAAAAAAAAGACAATAAAACCTACCAAACAACCTATAAACATGACAATTTAGTAAAGGTGTAAAAAAAATCACCAATAATAAAAGATAAAATACACAAAATTGCAATAGATAGAAATACTCCCCACCCCTCTTAAAAAAACACATACACATACAAAAAGGTGGGACACGCAGAGGCCATAGGCATATCGCAGGCTTATCCCCGATTCATATAATACATAACGATACACCTCATAGAATAACGGGTAGTTTAAACACACACAAAAACTTATGCTCGCTCAAAGACACAACAAGTACAGGGTATAGTACGAATAGTTCATCAAGCGGTGTAAAACTTGATCACTTAACTCTTGTATTATTTTTCTTAATCTCAACAGAGAAAGGCAACTCCTTATTTCCGACTGAATGCTATATATTCTACAACACTGGACCACCAAATGTGATTGTGGTACGAGAAAATTCGAACTAAAAACAAAAGGGATGCTAAATAGACTCCCTGGTAGAGTATGGAAGAAAAGAATGATTCTCATTAAAACAATAATCTAAAAACGTCGACAGCATGTTTATTATTTGCAGATGACATTTTGAACGCATTATGAGTGCGGAAAAGGTATAAATGTATTAAATGCAGGATGAGCATAAACCTGATCTTCCTTCGCAATACAAAAAAAGGTCCTTTGTGTGTGATTTGTGTGTGCTTTGTGTGCTTTGTGTGTGTGTGTGCTTGTGTTATTGCAAAGTTGCAACGCGGGAATTCCCTATTACTGTGGTATCTATTGTAAACTTTTGGGCCCTCTAAGGGAGGTTTTGTAAACATGTCCTAGTTATTGTAGTGGTTGGTTTTCCCAATTCTAAAAATACCCCATTTATCTCAGTTGTTACTTGATGTAAGGAAATATAATTTTGAAAACCTGCAGCAATATCTGACAATAAAGATCGCATTCGCATACACATTAAAATAATTATATTGCTCCAGACTTTAACAGCGTTTATTGAAATTAACCTCCAGTGGTTTAACACATGTAAACAGTATTGTAATAACGATATACCTCCATTCAAAAATAATTATCAAAAATACCGATGTACTGATAGCGAGAGAAAATGGAGAGAGGAAGAGAGGAAGAGGGGAAGGATCATGGACGCATTGAATATATTAGGCTGCCAGAAATGACCACATTTAGGTTGCGAGGGAGAAAAGAATAATAAGGTTGCAGATCAAAGCGAGATACAGTACATGTCATAGTTTTAATAATAACAATAAGTTAAAAAATGTAAATCTATATTCCGCTGTTTCCTTTTGTTTTCTTGAAAATATTTCAGCAAATAACTTAAATTTACCAAACAAATTAAATGAAAATTACGGTTAAACTAAATATGTAATAAGGAACAACAAGAAACGTGAAATAAATATTGCGCTTAATTTGGACGAATTGCTTAACTAACAATGTATAACAATAACATGATAATGAAAAATGAAAATGTAAATACAATAATTAAGTAACATTAATGAAAGTGCACTAATTATGTACATTGGATAATGAATAAATTACAAGAAGATAGGACATGTGTTTATAAATACGATATGATGATGGGGAATTACTTTGTGTTGAGTAGATAGGTCTTAAGTCTACGTTTAAAAGTGTCAATAGTTGGGGATTCACGGACAGAGACAGGGAGATTATTTAAGAGAATAATAAGTATAATTATGATAATAAGGATAAAATTAATTTTACAAAGGAAACATAATAAACTAATAAGGGTGAAATCAAATTAATGTCAGTTCGGCATTAGATTAATTTGCAAAACGGTCAAGGTGAAATTCACAACCCTTTTTACACGTTATTAAAGTTCACGTTTACGTTTACTTTCTTCTAGATAAATAATTGCTAACATTAAACTCTCACTCGGGCACATACCAAACCTTGCCCATTTTTATTTTGTTTAATTTGTTGCGATAATATTTAGTATTACAATAATAATAATAGTAATAATAATAATATTGATGATTAATAATAACGATTAAAATGAAAACGAGATAAGAATTCGTCACTGAAGACGAATGAGGTGGTCTGTATTTTTTTCTTTCTCCGAAGGAACTATAGTGAAGAGAGAGAGAGAGAGAGTTGTGGAGAGATATGGTAGTAGAGATATATATATATATATAAGAGAGAGAGAGAGAGAGAGAGAGGGGCGGGATATAGTCATATACAAAAAATGAACTTAAAAGAAGGCAGGACAGTAGAGAAACATGGTAGGAGTGAAATAAGAATACAAGGGGCAAAGGGTAGAGCAAAAGAATAACTGGAAAATATAAACGGCTGGGAAGAAGGGTAGCATCATAGAAATGGGACGATTCGTGATGTCAACGAGATTCACCTTCCATAGGCATAACACGTAAATTAAGAACATTTTGACACGTCGCCTTTAATTACATGTTCACTATGAACAAAATGAGAAATGATGACACCTATTCTTGTAGCAAATTGTCTTGGTTACAACGTATTAAAATTTGGAATAAAATCGATCAATATTTTCAGAGATACAATCAATTTTCCATAAATATGCTGACGTCATAATAAGCAAATTCGTATCTTGAGTTCCAAGGCTAGTATGAGGATGTCAAGATATACTTATGGCCAAACGAGACATTAAACCCTGTCTCAGACTCATACTTATCAAAATATGAAAAAAATTGGGGTCTCTAAGCATCCTAATGAGCTATAATGGATTTTGTATAGGCATGTTTTTTCCCTATATATGCTATGTATGAGAAAAGCTCGCGCGCAAGGACATTTATCCTGAACAAAACAAAACGACCGGAAACACCAAATGATTGAACTTTAAGAACACAAATTAAGCCTATTTATCGGTATATCATATAAATGTATCCTAACATAAAAAAGGAGCATTATAGTACAACATGTTCAAACACCAATGCAGAGAAGAACAGAGGCTGATGTCCCCCTCGACCAGCTTCTACAACAGCTAACTTTTTGCTATCATATTTTCATGTATTTACTGATTGAAGGTAAAATCTCACCAGCAAGACGTATTTGTCCAGATTTCTCCAAAGCAGCCTTCAATGCTTCTTGCTGGGAAGATTCATTTGACTTTTCCCCCATAATAATAATAATAATAATAATAATAATATGAATAATAATAGTGAACATTTATAATGCGCTATGTCTGTCAAAAAGTCCCATTCCCGGAGCATTTGAAGAATTCCTTCCCATGTTGCAATCTGGGTTGTGTGGTACTGCTAGGTTAGCGTAATCTCCTCAATTCGTCGTCGTAATTGTAATCTCCAGTAGACGGTGGAAGACCTGGCGACGGACCTATTTGAAATATCAAGAAGCAAAAAACTCAAAATATGAATACTTAGTTCAGTTCTCCTCTTGTGACTACATTGTGCAATAAAATAAGTGGCTGCCATCAATGTGGAAAAGATCGAGTAGTACATGAAAAATGGCGTAAACTTCAAGGCTTTGAAATCATCAAAATTAATGAGAAATAAACTTATAATTTTGCTGAACGTCGTATGCATTGCACACAGAAATATATGTATCGGACTACAGGCATGTGTAATTAAATTTTGGTCCACGCAATTCACCTCTTTCTTGTCATATTTCGAATGGAGGAAAAATCTGAAAAGAAATTCTTTTTAGAGGCATTTCGTCTTTTATACTTGAATCAAAATTCTTCTTTTTCAGATAAAACGACTTCATTAGGGTTCTTGACATTATACATTGGATCTAGACGGAATGCCTTTTCTAGAAACTTGTTAAGGTTATGCAAATATAAATAAAGATCAGACTGAAATGGGACTCGTAGTGGCACAATGGTTCTATTATTAATCCCAATAATTGTAGAAAGAGGCTTTATGTGAATTATTGCTTTGATCTATAACTGATATACATACTTATAGAAAAAAAAGGCCAAACTACTTGTAGAAAGAGGCTTTATGTGAATTATTGCTTTGATCTATAACTGATATACATACTTATAGAAAAAAAAGGCCAAACTACTTGTATATCTTGATATCTTTGTTAGTGGCTACTTATCTTCGAAATCATCTCTTTCTTGTTTTCTTATTCATTATATTACAATAATGAAAATATGATTGTAGATTCGTATTTCCTATGTATATAGGATTAGAAGAAGTAGTGGTAGCAGTTATTATAGCAGAAGTAGTATTACCAGTATACGTGCTAGTTACAGCATTAGGCGATTGCATCAATGGTTTGGTTACATCTGTAACATGATATAGGTTAGGGAATCCTGATCAACATGATTATGTAATTTTGCAAGATAAACCAGAATAGAAATCAATCTAAAAATGTTTCATGGGGGTAGATCTTCGATTGTTTAAATTGAATTTAGATATCATTACCCCGGCTTTAGCCCCGGTTAACCGAAACGCACATTGCATTCAAGGTAATTAATAATGTTCTCCCTGCAATCATATTATTATGCGAAATATTATCTCTTAATTGTAATGCCTCAAGATAATTCAAATAAGTCTTAAGAGTCCATGTTTAGTACTATATTATAATAAGGTTATGTAATTAGATAATGTGTGTAAAACTGTTCTAAATGTGATCATGAAAATATTGCTTGATTAACAGATGACAATATATGAAACAAGAGCCCAATATATCGAAAATTGCCCAAAATACACTCTTGTGAATGAGATTTTGACTCTCTGCCGTCAAATTACAGAGGGGAAATATTGGAAAAATTGGGTAGATTAAATTATATAAACACAAAGTAATGCATTAATATCGTTATCAAAATCATTCTAAATCTTCTACGGTAAAAAGTTTAAATATATTGAATGCAGGATGATAATATTCCTGATCTTCCTTCGCAAATACAACAAAGGTGCTTTGTGTGTTCGCTTTGTGTGTGTGTTGGTGTGGAACGGAGCAGCGTACGGTATGCGTTGTGTGTGTTATTGCAAAGTTGCAACGCGGGAATTCCCAATTACTGTGGTATCTATTGTACACTTTTGGGCCCTCTAAGGGAGGTTTTGTAAACATGTCCTAGTTATGGAAATGGTTGGTTTTCCCAATTCTAAAAATATCCCATTTATCCTATTTGTTACTTAAAGGGATTGAGTAACTTTGTCTCAGTTTCTGAAACAAAATTCCAGATTTAGCTCATGCTGCAATGATAAGTATGAACCTTTAAGTCAATCAGGAACCCCATTACCTTTACAAGCCGATCGTAATTCTGATTATCAAGATATTTATGATTGGAAATCGAAAGAAAAAAAAATCGTTTTCCTAACGGTTTTTATACTAAACAGTACAGTCTACTCGGAGAAATGAGTAGGTTAAAACCGGTTACTCAAAGATTTTTTAATTTTCTTGAGGTACTTCACGGATCATTTTGAAGAGCAATTTGTTAGGGCTTTAATATTACACCATATCACATACACCGATAACACGTAGGGTTATGCATCTAATACAATTTATAAAACCTGCAACACTATCTGACAATAAAGATAAGAATGGCATACACATTAAAATATTTAAGTTGATCCGGACTTTAACAGCGTTTATTGAAATTTGCCTCCAGTGGCTTAACAAATGTAATAATAACTAGAAATTTAATTTGTCACGAAGACGAATAAGGTGGTCTGTCTATGTCTTATGATAGATTTGAGAATGGGAGAAGTTATATAGACATGTAAACAATGATGATCATGATGAACATGATGATGATCATGATAGTAAAGGTGATGATGATCATGATAATGAAAATGTTATATGATGATAAAAACGATCATGTTAATGATGATGATGATAATGATCATGATCATGGTGATGTTGATGATCATCATCTTCAGACCATGATGATGATGATGATGATAATGATCATGATCACGGTGATGTTGATGATCATCATCTTCAGACCATGATGATGATGATGGTGACATTGATGATGATGATGATGATAATGATGATATTGATGATGATGATGACGATGATGAGTATGAACATGATCCTGACATCTGATTGAAAAAAATGAGGAAATATTTAGATAGCTAATAGTCGCAGCTACAACATACTAAAATTTGGGAGAAAACTGTTGAATAATAACCGAGATACTGGTCAAAACACATTGTCATGCAGATGCATGTTTTGAAAAAAAATGACCTCCCATAGACATAACACGCAAATATGACAAATTATGCATTGTCGCATTTAATCGAATATTTAACTATGATGACGTCATCTAAATGTTAAATAAATGGCATATTTCTGATAGAGAATTATCTCAGCTACAACATATTAAAATCTGAGAGAAAATTAATCACAGATAAGTGAGATAATTTCAATTAAACAAAGACAAAAATTACGTCATCAACAAAATACATTTGTTTGAGTTTAGATGCCAATATGATGACTTTGTTTCACTTTGTACGAGTCAGGGTGGTATGAAATCATATCTCCAACTCATGCTTTTTCCAACCATGATATAAAAAATGGGGGTCAATGGACTATCTGAAAAGCTATTTCGATTTTTAAAATGGCATGTTTTTGATGAAATTTGCATTATATTGCCCATAGCAGCACGCGCGGATTTTGAACTTTGACGCACGCTCACGGCCTTATGAAATATGAAGAGTGACTGAAATTAATGTAAATTGTTAATTACATTAAGAGGAATCCAAATCATGTAAACATTTTGAATTTGACCTTTTTCGCGCGCTGTGAGCGCGCACACCGCGCGCGGGGACACAAACGGACGGAAAATGTTGAAATGCTTAAAATGACCTGATTCGTACTCTCGTTTAATAGTTAAGTGATTTTGAGCAATTTAAAATTTTGACGCGCACATACGCGCGCGTCATGACCTTTATGTGACCTTTGATGACATGACCTGTTGACCCTGGACCTAAAGTATATGTGATATGAATATGAATGACCTTTGCTGATGCATCATGAAGATATGATGGATAACGTGATTTCACAAAATGGCGCCTGGATGACGTCACGATAACCTAATGACCTTGAAAATGTTCCTGTCACGTCTCATTACAATGACCTATAATTGTGCCGAAATTTAATGAAATTAACTAAACCAAACTTGAGTTATCCGGGCCACAAAAAACGGGGAGAAATAAAAATAAAGAATAATAATAATAATAATAATAATAATAATAATAAAGAAAATTCTGACGAAATCAATAGGTGGTCTGTTGATAACAGACCACCTAATAATAATAATAATAATACATCACTTTTATAACGCACATAATGCTTTGTTTCTAGGCGCAGTGTATATTACTACCCGGGTCATCGGATTCAGGCTTAACACAGCATTGTAAACAACATTGTAACAAAAGGCTCCTTTTAAACATTATTATCATAAATACCCAAATGAAGATAGCAAGAGAAATGGGAGAGAGGAAATCGGAAGAGGAGAAGGAGGGAAGAGAGTAAGAGGAGAAGGATATGAATGGGGAAACGCTGGACTATAAGCAGGCTGCCAGGAATTACAACATTTCGGTTGACAGAGAGACACACAAACAATTAGATTGCAGTTCAAAGCGAGATAAAGTGCATGTGATAGTTTTTCTGATAATAATAATTGAACAAATTATAATCTTTATTCCAATGTTTCCTTTTTTTGTCTCGATGATAATTTAGTAACGAATTGAAAGTTGTGGTAGACTTCTTTGATGTAAACTAGCATTAGATCCTGGGCATATGTAGTGAAGAAAAAAACTACAATAACAATTACATGATTAAGAAATAATGAGGATAGTAGTTAAAAGAAAGTGTGAAATCAAATCTGTTTGCCGTTTATATTTATTTGCGCAAAGAGTCAAAATGAAACTCAGTACCCTTTTAACACTTTATCAAAGATCACCCCTAACATTATTTAAACCAAATAATTGTTTAAAAAATGCTCACTCGGGCACACACCAAATAATAAACATTTTGAAATATATACTGTTATGCAACAATGATATGTATTACAGTTATGATTTTAAAAAAAAAAATCCAATTTGTATAATTATGATAATAATTGTTATTATTATGATTATTATAATAATGATAATCATAATAATAAGAAGTGTTATTGTTATTATGATAATAACAATACTAATGATAACAAAAGCCACATTTATCCGTACTTAGGAGTTTGTAAAATAATATCCCTTCTGGGTCCAAACAGACAAATATATACATTTATGTATATTTAATATAAAAACACCAACACAAATACTCTACTCTAGAGAGACTAGGGATATACAAGAACGATTTAAAAACACCAAATAATTTAACTTAAAAAATAAAAAAACCTATTAGTCAAAAACATTAAGTATGGTAAAAAATTATCGAAGAACAGAGCATGACCCCCTCCCCGCCCTCTTTCTAGAACCGTAACTGATTCTTGCCATGCTTCATGTATTACTCACTGGAAGGAAAGAGATCATCAGCAAGAACAGGTTGTCCAGATTGCTCCAAAGCAGTCTTCAAAGCAATCTTCAAATCTTCTAGCTTGTTAGATGTCGTTGGATTCTTTCGCCAATCCCGGAGCATTTCCAAAGTTCCATTATATGTTATATTCTGGGTTTTGTGATTTGTTGCTATGTAATCAGAAATATCGTCCGGAGTAAATCCAAGTTTTTTTCCTAAGTTGTCGATCTCCAAGGTCTTGCGGACTCTCTTTGCAACTTCCTTCAAAATGTCGTCGAAATCTTTGGTGTTCCTCGGAAGACCTGGTGACGGAAAATACATAAATTATCAAGAAAAAACAAAAATATAATTCCTAAGTACATTTCTCTTCAGGTGACTATACTGTGAAAGAAAAGAACTGCCTGGAAATAATAGGGAAAGGATTGTGTAAAACATGAGAAGTGGTGTAAATTGTGAGACTTTGAAATCATTATAAATGAAGAGAAATTTACTTGCTTAAAGTCTTACACACAGAACATTTCAAGAACAATTATTTTGCAAGGGGACGATTGTTCTATGACATTCTTCTCTTCTACTGGTTTCGAAGAAACGAAAACGTGCTTCTCTTAGGAACCTTTTGCGGTCGATTTGATTTGAATTGATTTGATTAATTTTTCCCACTAAAATATTCACAAATTAAAATGACATATAAAATCCATACAATTTTACGATACATATAAATGAACGAATGAATTATACAAGTAACGAAATACTGATAGAAATACTGAAGTATGTACGTAAACAAATAAGATTTCAGAGTCCATTTAAGTTTAAGAATAAGACAAAATATTTGTTATCGCTTGATTTAACTGAGAGGGGTAAACAAGGTAATCTCGGAACAGCTGGGCTTGTTGAGTGAGATTGCCATTATAATTAAGTACTAGACCATCGTCAGCGTGCATCAAATCCTGCACATGTCTGCTCCCAGATAGACCAAAGACGCGCTAAATCATCCACCCACGCCAGATCTCTGGGTCTCCCCGCCAAGTCCCATTCCGCATACATCTGTCTGCCGTTGCCAGGTCAAACAAGCTCTAGGTTTGTCCGACCTGGCATCCAGCAACATAAAGTTTTGTACACCGAACAAGTTTCGACAAAAGAAACACATAGACCCGGCAAAGGCGACCGAACCCGCGTGTGCGAAGACTCTCCGGGAACAAACACGCAGAAACCAGGAACCAAGCTGAAAATGGTCCAATGTAATTTTATACAATCGTATAGCATTATGAGCGATACAAAACAAAACAGATGAAAAGAAAAGAAAAGAAAAGAAAAGAGATGGGAAAGCAGGAATAGGGCTACATAATGGGTGGTCTATTTGTAATTTCTTAGCGATGAAGAAAAAAAAATTCACTGAGAGGAATCGGAAGGCATAAGTCAAATAACCAGATAGAATGAGAAAGCAAATATGTGCTTCGTGATAGATTTGCGTAATAAAGTTTGTTTGTGCATACTTAATTTATTTTGCGCAGATTGACGACTTAGGGTTGGAGCCCAGTTTGACTTCACTTGAAAAGAGTGAGATCTAGGGATCTCTTGACACAACAGATACTTGGGTGTTGTTTTAGGGGGGCAATTATCAATACAGGTTTGAGCGCAAAAGGGCTTTTAGTGCTTATACGAGCCTCAATAATTGAGGAAAGATGTTCTATTGCTAATAGATCTAGAACTTATATCAATAGGAATAAGGTCAGAAATACTTGTTATCTTCTTCAGGGGCAACTTGGCATTCAACGTTCTCCCCTCTTTTTGTTATTAATTCTATTGCAATGAAACAAATGTAAATTGTTATTCCCTCTCTTATTCTGGGCACCATAGATGCATTGATGAAAGTCGGTGGTGAATTCCCTTTGAAACCCAATTACAAAGGTCCGGAATCCACTTCGCTCTAAATACAAGAACATTTTTTTAAAGGCTGTACAGCCATTTAAAGGTTACTAAAAGAAGAAGAAAAGGAAAAACAAAAAATAAGAACAAAAAGAAAGAAAAAGAAAATGAGGAGGAACAAGAAGAAAGAAATGAGAAGAAGAAAAAGAAGAAGTAGAATTATATACTCAAAAGCATATTTACGTTCTTGTAATCAACATAGTGAATATTGAACTCACCTGCCATTAGAAATGGATGATGCCAACGGAATTACTTGGTAGAATCAATAGACCCTGTAATAATAGAGAAAACCATTGTAGGCTACATTTCCAAATTGTAAATACCGGTTTGTGAATAGCGTTTTACATTGATTCGAAATTGATTCATTCACATATTAATTGTATTTGATAATAGTAGAAAGTAAAACGTTACGATGAATATAATTGGTGACTGTTTATTTGTATAGGTAACGCCAACAAAAATAGAAAACAAAAAATCATAGCCTTTAACATACCCTATTATTGAATGAAAACTGTTATCATGAAGGTCATGACAAGTGAATAATATATTACTAAGTTATCAATATTATGTATGTTCTATAGCTTACATGTTGTACAAACGTACATGCAACGATCCTATTCATATACAAGCATTACCGGATGAGGTAATGTAGACTACTAGAGATAGGACAAGTAAAAAAAAAGGACAATATATCACAAATTCACAACTAAATTATGAAAATAATTTGATTTAAAGTCATTATCACTTACCGTAGTCACAGTTAAAGTAGTCGTATTTTTGATGAGCCTTCAATATTACTATGGCAGGAGTTTTACACGTAGGTCGGCTAGGTATGGATCCGAAGTTTTTTTTTTTGTATAGATACATGTATGTACTGAAGCGAAGCTCGTCTACTGAATCACGTGGTTCGTTCGAGCCGCTAAAAATTGCTACCTTTGTTAAACGTATGTACTTTGAACATGATGCAAATGCATAACAGCATTAAAGAGAAGGTTGAGTTCTGGGAAGAGGTGCAAAATAATTTGTGAGCGTCATCATTCTTATTATGCAAGTGTGAAGAACATCAGATAAGACATGTTCCCTGAAAAGCATGGCTCTTCAAATGCCTTTA
Organism: Strongylocentrotus purpuratus; assembly: GCF_000002235.5. NCBI lineage: Eukaryota > Metazoa > Echinodermata > Echinoidea > Camarodonta > Strongylocentrotidae > Strongylocentrotus > Strongylocentrotus purpuratus. The sequence continues at coordinate 26,508,680 of NW_022145594.1, read as the reverse complement.
TATTCTAAATATGTCATGTAACATCGTAAAACATTTTACAATTGTACACAATTTATTGACAAACATACACGAGTAACTGCAGCATCCTCTACTACAATCGATCTTATATTTTGTAACAATGAACAAAAAATAAGTGAGAGTGGTGTTATTGAAGTATCTGTAAGTGATCATTATATGATATATTGTGTTATTGGAAAACCCCGGTACTTTAATAGTAATACTCATAAGTATAAAACAGGAAGAAATTTGAATAAATTTGATAACGAAGCATTTAGAAGAGATATGAATAATATTGACTTTGATCCCGTGTACGAAATGCATGATCCAGAAGTAGCTTGCTTAGTTTTCCTCTCATTAATAATGAAGGTGGTTGATAAACAAGCACCTCTCAGAAAAACTAGAATTAAACAAAAAGTATCCCCTTGGATGACACCAAATATATCAAAATTGATTCGTTGCAGAGATCGCTCGAAAAGAAAGGCCAAAAGATCAAAAGAAATGGACGATTGGAATAATTATAAACAAGCTCGTAACGGCGTTACAGCTGAAATTCGTAGAGCGAAGCGTAATTTTATTTCAACAAAAATTGAATCAGCTGTACGAGATGTGAAAATGATTTGGAAGACATTGCACTATTTAATACCCGAAAAGAAAACTAAATCGCGAGCTACTTCCATAAAAGTAAATGATCGCTTTATTTGTGGACAAGAATTATCTAACTCTTTTAATGATTATTTTTCAACAATTGGTAAAACTTTACATGATACTTTTGTAAATAATGGGAATAATGCCAATCCAGTGACTCCCACTCCTAATGTAACTTCATTTGTATTTAATGATGTATCGACCATTGAAATTGAAAAAAATACTTCAGGCTCTCTCTGAAAATAAGGCAACTGGCCCGGATAACCTACCAGCAAAGCTCCTCAAATCCGTAGCTACTATTATTGCTTCCCCAGTAGCACACATACTTAATCAGTCTTTGCGTACGGACACTATACCCGGTCAATGGAAATGTGCACGAGTTACCCCTATATATAAAGGAGGTGAGAAGACATGCATGGAGAACTATCGACCGATTTCTGTCATACCTATCCTAGCCAAAATAATGGAAAGGGTAGCTTATAATCAATTATTTGAATATTTAACGGAAAATAATATATTATCTGATTGTCAATCGGGTTTTAGACCCATGCATTCTACACAAACGACCCTTTTGAACGTAACAGATAAATGGTTAAATGCAATAGATAAAGGCAATATTGTTGGTTTAGTTATGATCGATCTCAAAAAGGCGTTCGATACGGTCGATCATAGTATTTTAATAGAAAAATTAAAAATGTATAACTTTGGTCAATGCACTTTAAAATGGTTCACAAACTATTTTGATAGGAGAAAACAATTTACATCTGTAAACGGCTATACTTCCGATGAAAGGGAAATTACATGCGGGGTACCCCAAGGCTCGTTATTGGGCCCTCTATTATTCTCAATATTTGTAAATGATATGCCCCATAATGTGCACTCATGTGATATAGCATTATATGCCGACGACACATGTATTTTTACGTCATCAAAAAACCCAGTCGAAATTTGTAGCAAACTAAATGAAGATATTTCAAGTTTATCATGCTGGTTAAAAGATAATAAATTAATGGTTAACCCAAACAAATGTGAAGTAATGTTTATAGGCACTCAGCAGCGTTTGAAGAGATTACACGATATTATTGATGATTGTTATATGTATATAGATAATAACGAAATTAAAAGGGTCCAGTCATGTAAATATCTAGGTGTTGTCATTGATCAAAATATGTTATGAAAAAATCAAGTTGATCATGTAAAGAAAAAAGTAATTAAATGTATATATCTCTTAAAAAGATTGCGTCCATACATTAATCAGATCACTGCTTTGACCTTTTATAAATCAATTATTCAATGTCATTTTGATATTGTAGCGCAGTCTGGTCAAATGCTTTAAAGACTCACCTCAGTCAATTGCAAGTATTAAAAAATAGATCACTTCGTATTGTTATGAATGTTGATTATATGTATCCTTCAAATAATGTATATGATACCTTGAAATTAGATCGCTTAAATATACGATGGTCCAAACAATTAGCATGTGCTATGTATCGCTCTGTTCATAACATGTGTCAACCTTATCTTAGCAGTATCTTTGTAATTCTGGAATCAGTATATTGTACAAGGTCCGGTCCGCATCAATTAAGACTCACTCAACCGAAGACCAATTACGGGAAAAGATCTCTCTCTTATCGGGGGCCAAGATTTGGAATGAGCTGAATTACCCTATTTCCACCACTGTATCAATTGAAGCCTTTAAGCGTCACATAAATAGTAACCCCATCATCCTGACCATTCTTATATAGCAGACAGACTTAACTCCTATATTTAACAAATTAAGCTAAAAATACAAGAACCCCGGTTTTCTTTCTTTTCTTCTTATTCGTATTTTTTTTTTTTTTTTTTACTCCCTTATCCGTTTTTACCATGTAAGGACACGTTCCCCCTTTTGAAGTTGCTTTCCCCCATAGTGATGTTATTTTTGTTGTTGTAGATTTACTTTTTATATTATGTAAATTATATTTTGTGTGTATTCATTTGTCTATTCTTATGAGTAGCCCATATACATGTATTGATTATTTTGATTGTATGTTTTATCTTGGCCTGGACCCCTTTGAAAAACAGCTTGTAGCTGACAAGGGCAATCCATCCCATGAGTGGAGAATAAATAAATAAAAATAAAAAATGAAAAAACTCGGGGGTAGGATTTTTACGCCACGTGTTCGTGTAGTCCCATATACATCTTTCTGTGTACAATGTTTGTAACTTTACCAAGACCTGGCCAAATTTCTTATCATTTTGATGATTTCAGAACCTTGCAATACACTGAAATTCGTATATGCTAGATGATCAACCTTTTCTGGTCGATTCCACAACGTTTCTTTCACAATGCAATCGCATGACCAGAACTCAACTTCATCTTTAAGTTAAATCACTACGAGGTATTATGTCCGGGAGTTTTATTGGTATTGTCGTCGTTGTTGTTGTAATTGCCGTAGCTTTTCATTATCTTACCAAATCATAGAAACGTCATTACTGACATTTACTCTGAACAGTAGAGAAGATCTGTTCATTTTATATCTGAAAAGTACTCGTATGGAAAGCTTACAAATATATATATATATATATAAAAACTTACATATGTATATATATATATATATATACATATATATATATATTTATTTATGTCTTATAGTAGAGACGACGGCTTGAAGTAAATTAATCCTTCCTGGATAGGAATAATTAAAGTGGAAAGTTGGTAATAAATTCCCTTTAAAACCTTATTACTAAGGTTCCCATACTTTTGTGTTGTAAATACGGGATACATTTGGATTGGCTGTACATGCTTTTATAAATTACTATAAGAAGAACAAAAAGAACAAGAATACAAAGAGAAGAATTATGCAAATAATAAGAAGAACAAGAACTAGAAAAGAAAAGGAATAACAAGAAGAAAAAGAAGAAGAAGAAAAAAAAGAACAACAATAGAAAAAAGCAGAAGAAAAATAAAAAAGGTAAAGAAGAAGAAAAGGAAAATAATAATAAGAAGAAGAACAAAAAAAAAGAACAAGAAGAGAAAGAAGCAGAAGAAAAATAAGAAGGTGAAGAAAAGTTTTTTTTTTTTTTTACAACAATGTATCCCTAACCGTAGTTACAGTACAAGTAGTCGTAATTCTTAGAGGCTTCAATATTATTATGGATTTGGTTTTACACAAAAGCTTAGATGAGGTAATTGTTAATAAATATTTGTATGAAACCAAAGCTTGTCTACTGAATTACGTGTTACTTTCGAGTCTCCAAAAAGCAGTCGTAATTCTGATGAGCTTTCAATATTACTATGACAGGGATTTTACACGTAGGCCGGCTAGGTATGGATCTGAAGTGTTTAAAAAAAAATACATGTATGTATGAAACCGAAGCTTAGATGAGGTAATTGCTAATAAATATTTGTTTATGAAACCAAAGCTTGTCGATCTACTAAAAATCGTGTTACGTTCGAGCCTCCAAAATGTCTAGCTATTAGAAACGAATGAACTTTGTACTTGTTAACATTGCACAACATAATCTAGTTGAATTAGCACAAATCATAAACTGAACCCAATGAATAATGGCTTAGTAATGCAATCAAAACATGTTCGAACATACAAATAATCTTACTTGAACAGTAATCGAGCCTGGATCAACTATATTTATACGTTATGTTAGCATAATGCAATTATCCATTCTAAAATGGTAAGAACATGTTATTCAAAACAATAATACAATATACTTAAAGATGCAGTTGAGTTCTGGTCATGCGATTGCATTGTGAAGGAAACAGTTTGGAATAAATCAGAAAAGGTTGATCATGTGGTTTATAAGTATTGGTGTGTACTGCAAGGTCTTGGGGTCATCAAAATGATAGGAAATTCGGCCCAGTCTTGGTTAAGTTACAAGCACGTGCTGTACACATAAATATGTATATGGGACTACAAGAACATGTAGCATAAAAATCCGTCCCGATTTGTATGCTGTTACATGCCTTATTTAGAATATTTAGGCATTTGAAGAGCCTTGCTTTTCTGGGAACGTTTTTTTCTTCTGATGTTCTTCTACACTTGCATGAAATCAATGATAACGTTCACAAATTATATGTCACCTCTCCCCAGAACTCAAAATATTTTTTTGTAAGGTATTGAAAAAATGAGTGTCAAATTTGAAAGAACATAAGAATTAAATGACAAAATCATCTTTGTGTGATCAAAATCGGTTTAGAGACGGCTGAAATATAATGATTCCTAATACTTGTGTACCACCACAAATGAAAAATTTGAAAAAAACCGTTGACAAAAACGAAATTACGCCTTTTACGTCGTATTTCAGTCAATGCCGATGTTGGGTTTTTTGTTACCATTTTCGTGTTGCTTATATTACCTACAATTAGCCAGCTAATGTATTGTTATTTTTAATTCAAAAAATAATTAACGGTCACCGTGTTTTTTTGAAAGTGGAGCTGAATTGGTATGATCGGATTGGCAAAATTTCACACATTCTGGGGTCTAAAATTACCTTTATAGCAATTGTAGGTTCTAAAAGGGCACTATAAATGTCATAGATAAGAATAAGAACAATAATCATGCACTTTGAAGGCATTTGCGGTCTGAAAACAGGACTCAACTATCCCTTTAATGTTATGAACGTGACATACACATAGGATAGTGGTGCAGGTCTGATTATCATATTAAAGTAAATAAAAACAATCATTCCAGGTCCTAAATTTTTAAAGGGCTCAACATATTGATTGGTTTTCTTCAAATTAGAAATGATATTTTTTCTTTCTCTTAAAAATAAAATAAAGTTCTGGTCATGCGATTGCATTTTAAAACAAACGGTGTGGAATCGATCAGTAAAAGTTTATCATGTAGCATATACGTCTTGGTGTGTACTGCAAGGTTCTGGATTCATCAAAATGATAAGGAATTTCGCCCAGTCTTGATAAATTAACAAGCACTGTACACAGACGGATGTATATGGGAATACACGAACATCTGGTATAAATATGAGGCCCGATTTTCAAGCTGTCAGTTACATGTCATATTTAGAATGTGAAGGCATTTGAATAGTCATGCTTTTTAGGGAACATTTTTCTCTGATGTTCTTACACAGTTGCATGATAAAAATGAAAACGTCCACAAATTTATTTTCACCTCCCCCCTGAACTCAACCTACTCTTTCATTTCATCTAATGAAATGTAATCGCCCTGGAAACAAAACACAAAGGTTGGATCTTCGTCGATAATTCGTGGAAGAAATATTCCATATTTTCATCAGAAAACGGTGATTTTAAATCTCTAAACGCAATACCAAATTGAATACATGTTTGTTAAACCTTATTATCCCTCTTTTAAAACCCTTTCCAAAAGGCATTTACTTTTGATGAAAACAAAATAGACAGAGTTTGTAAAAAAAATGTTGCCCTTCCTACTTATGCATCTGGTATAGTATTAGTGTCTCTGAGTCTGGATCTCATAGTCAGGCGCGGATCCAGGATTTCTTAGGGGAGGGGGCCCAAATTTTTTTTTTATTTTGCTCCCGGAAATTTGAAAATCGCGCCGGCCGAAATGTCGCTCAGTGGGGGGGGGGGGGGGGGGGGGGGGGGGGGGGTACAGAGCACAATTTTTTTTTTTTTTTTTTTTTTGCTCCCGAAAATTTGAAAAACGCGCCGGCCAAAAATTCGCTCAGTGGGGGGGGGGGGGGGGGGGGGGGGGGGTAGTGAGCACATTTTTTTTTTTGATCCTCAAAAAATTTTCAATTTGCACCCCCCCCTTGAGCGCCAGGGGGGGGGCCCAACCCCAAAAAAGGTAAAAATCACGTGATTTTGCATGATTTTTTTCTCAAGGGGGGGGGGGGGCCGGGCCCCCCGGGCCCCCCCCCCCCTGGATCCGCCACTGCTCATAGTTCGCGGCACTGATGTCTTTTGGTTAGACATCTATCTCTATTTGACGTGTTTGCCACCTTCGATCTAGGTGAGGTAAATGGGTACCTTGCAGGAATTAATTTACTTGAATGCTAAACCGCCATAATAGCAGCAATCCTAAAGCCGGGGTAATAATTGTGGAGCGCCCGGAGTTTGACTGACATACAAGAACCCACTACCTTTAGTGTTTGTTCCCTCTCTCTTTCTTTCTCTTCACTTCTCTCTTTCTTTTTCTCCTCCCCTTCTTTTATAATTTCGGGTGTGTGTGTATATATATACATATATTTATTCACTTTGTTACAAATTGGTATGAAATGCATGTAAATTATTAATGTATATATAAGATGGTATTGTATATTACCTTTCAATACTTAGCACGAAGCATTTACATACAAAAAATCTTTCAATCATTCTATCAATCAAATTCATTTCCTAAATAATTGCAGAGCCCTCAGGAGCATTAGTATTAGTGCTCAGCATGTGTTAACAACAGTTAACTAAGACTAAATTATAAAATCATATTATTACTACACTGTAGCCCATGAAGTTGAACAAAGTTTTCTTTTACCTCTTTTCATGACATGATTGTGACAATATAATGTTTTCTCCTTAGATAAAGGTTTTATCTGCTCATAACTTTGTTGATCACTCGAAAGAGTCAAAGAGATTGCTTAAAAAAGTTGTGTGAAGAAAAATCTTGATGAATCAAGTATCAACCACCATTCTCGCAATCAACTTTTGAAAAGAGGAAAGAAACATTTTTCCAACGTATTATTATTAAACAAATTAATATGGATTTGTGTGTGTGATATATCCATAGGTCGGAAAGGGAACTCCTGAAACTGGCAGGTTACCTTCATGCAGACTCCTACACACGCAGGTCGTCATTAACGTAGAGGTTGGGTATATCGAACACGACAACATCAGAAGGCAACAAAAAAAATCATCATTTAAATATGCTAATTTCAAAATGTTAATGAAATGGAAAAGCAAAGAATATGGTAAAAAAAGTGAGAGACATTACATTTACAAATATATTCCAATCTCATCTCAAAAGCAATAACTGGGTTATTTTGAAAAGCAATGTGCATTGATGTTTTCCTCTGGAAAGCCCTTAAATTTCAATTAATGTAAAAAAGGTTATGACTGATCAGGTTTCGGGCAATTTCATGCCTAATTTGCATAAGTGTAATGTTTTAGCATAACCACCATTTTCTTCGGAACTGAGGTGAAGACGTTAGGCCTACAAATTGCCCGGCACTTAATTTGATTTATAATTACGCTTATGGATGATCTTTTATTTTATTTTAGCAAAGTCCATTTTGGGCGTATAGATTAAAGGAAATGCGGTATCACTCAACCCAGGTGATATAAACGGGTACCTGGCAGGAACTAATTCCTTGAAATACTGGAGCGCTGTATAAACGGCAGCTAGGCTAAAGCCGGGGTCATAATAAATGCGCCTCGGAATAGAATTATTCAGATAGACGGCGCTATAGAAATGCCTATTATTATTATTATCATTATTATCATACAATGATCGAATACAATTGCTGTTATTGAATATCCATGGGAAATATACAATCATTGTTGTAACTTGTTCATCCATTTTAAACTAAAGCTTTCAGTATACAAATAATGCACTGTTGCGGGTGTGTTAGGGTAGTTCCAGCGCACGAAGTTTAGTCAGTGCCCATAGTGACAGTGCACTGACTGGCTGGGTGTACTGGAACTGCCCTAACACACGAGCAATACATGTTAACAATATAGTCTAAATCTACAGTATTATATTTGACATCTAGATCTAAGTTAGATCTAACTAGATCTAGGCCTAGAATATTCTAACGTTATTATTATTATTATTATTACAACTATGGACAAATAAAAGTAGGCTCATTACGCAAAAGCTATATCGAAATTGTACGGTGGAAAAAATGAATGCACGCCCACGTGATGTCAATTGACCAATCGGATTGCTTAGATTCTAGAACCCGTTTCATAATACACATTGCCGTATTGCAAAGTGATTCAGTGAACAATAGCAGGACATTTTTATTTCTAGAGCATATCACGCGATGAGCTAAGAGACGCTCCGACCTTCACATGTCAGTGAAAAGACACAAAGGCCCGAATTCATATGACGAACGTGACACCTCCTTTGTGAATTCGGGCAATCTCGTTTGGTGCATTGGACCCTATAGCCGATGAAGAAAAAAAACAACGAAATTACAATTTACGAACTTGATTGTCTCTGCATACCGTGCAAATATAATACACTTCACTAAATTAAATCCTCTCTTTCTCGTCAATTTTCTTTCTCTAATTTTGTTTGCACACATTATTATTCTCTCTTTCTCTTCCTCTCTCTATCTTGTCTTTCTTTTCCTATCATGCTTGCTTTCTTCGTTTCTTCTTTTAACTTTACCTGTCTACTAATTATTCTTCTTCTCCTTCCTTTATCTCAATTTTTCTCATTTTCAACCTTAGTTTCCTTTTTTCTCTTTCTTTCCCGACAAATGTCTTTTGGCAAGACATTTGCCATGCTTGCCACACTTTACCCACGTGTCAGCTAAATGGGTACCTGGCAGGAATCGATTCCTTAAATGTTTAACCGCCATAATGGCAGCCATATGCTCAAGCTGGTATTAAAATGATAGTAAACCATACCTAACATCCTATACAAAATTCAATTCAATTCAATTTATTACAACCATAACAATATACGTATACAATAATTCATGAAAATATGAAAACTTGGGGTTAGGAGCCCCTAAAGAAGTTTGCATACAAACCTGTGGTTGGGAGCACCAACCATGACATATACATCGAGAAATTAACTAAAACAACATTAACGGGAAAACAAATATATACAAGAAAAAGATTACGAAGACCTATATGAGCATACGAAATTTACAGCAAAGCACCAGCAATAAACGCACATAGGACACGGCGTCGAGCGACACTCTGTCCCCATATGCGCCCATTGCTGGTGCTTATTGCTTTGCAGTATTACAAAACATAACAAAACATATGGAGCAAATTATTCACTATTTAATTGGACGAGGTTTTTATACTGCAAGAAAATTTCATTCTTCAAGAGTTTTTTAAATTTATCAAGAGATTTTACTTAGTTTAATATCATTGTCTAGGTCATTCCATAATTTAATTCCATTACAACGTAAGGAATTTTGACTAATTGTAGTTTTGGGAAGAAATTGATGAAGATCTGCGTATTGACGGGTGAAATATGAGTGATAGGAGGCATTTGTGCTAAAAAGATCATTGCAAATATCAGGCAAGGCGTTCGTATGATAATGATACATAGATATATAAGTATACATACGTACAAGGTCAGATAATTTCAATGTTATACATTCAAGGAATAAATTGCTCGTATGACTATTAAATGGTGCATTAAAAACTGTTCTTATTTTTTTCTTCTAAAGACCAAAAAGTCTATTCAAGTGTGTTTAAAATGTACCCCCCCCCCAAATCATACAACAGTAAGTAAGATGAGGCAAAAATCAAAGGGTTATATAATAAAATCATAACATGGTTAGGTAAAGTAAATTTAAATCTGCGGAGGACACCAGTAATTCTACATAAACGAGTACATAGATCATCAATATGTGGTTTCCAAGATACGAATTCATTTATTTTGACACCTAAGAAGTTGATATTAGATATTTGGGTAATAATCTTGTCATCCATAATGACTTGTGGAATATCTTTACCAGCCTTCTTTTGTTGGTGTTTTTAAAGAAAACATATTTAATTTTTTTCAAAATGTTAAGACAGTTTATTGCATTTCAACCAGGTAACAACATTTTGGAGTATCTCATTTAGCAGGTGAATTAATGTGCTGATTTCGGGGTTAGCAATAGTAATACTGGTGTCATCCGCAAAAAGTATGAAATTAAGAATAGAAGAACAATTTATAAAAATCATTAATATATAACACGAATAATAACAGGCGGAGAACAGACCCTTGCGGAACTCAGTATATCATGAAACTATTCAAAAGCATGACCTCTGATTCCATAATGTTCCATTTTAAAAAGTTTGTCATGGTCAACGGTGTCGAATACCTTTGAGAGATTTACAAATATACCAACAGTAAAATTACCCTTATCTATTTCTTGCATTAAGCGATCATACATAATGAAATATTGGCATGTATGTAGAGCATTTGTTACGAAAACCAAACATGACAATGGGGTTTAAAGATATAAAAAAACAGAAATCAATAACAATAGAAGGTACAGTAAACGACTAACACGAGTCAGAAATAAGTCCCAATCCCCCAACAAAAATGTGGAGGGACAAACAAAAGCAAAAGTCCGTTATACCTCAGAGATTAGCGGATGATGTGAACACACTCAAAAAACCTTACACGCATATGAACACACATACACGAAGAAAGTGCATACTACGAATATTTCATCAAGTGGTGTAAGACTTGAACACTTTAGTTTTATATTTGTTATATCTCGACAGAGAAAGGCAACTATTTATTTCAGATTTGAGGCTATTCCACAACCATGGACCACTTAATGTAAATGTGGTACGAGGAAGTTTATATGCTAATATGACTGGACTGCCTAGTACAGTATGGAACAAAATAACGATTTTCATGAAACAATCATCTACAAACTTAGACAGCAAATGCTTTATTTGCAGATGAAATTTTGAACACATTATGAGTGGGGAAAAAATTACAAATGTATTGAATGCAGGACGAGAATAAACATGATCCTCCTTCGCAATGCAACACAGGCGCTTTGTGTGTGTGTGTGTGTGTGGGGGGGGGGGGGCTGTGTTCCAAGTGCTGGAAAGTGTTGCGTGAGTTGCAACGCGATAATTCCCAATTACGGTGATATCTATTGTAAACTTTTTGCGCCTCTAAGGGAGGTTTTGTAATCATGTCCTAGTATTGAAATGATGGGTTTTCCCCAATTCTAAAAGTATATCATTTGTCCTAGTTATTACTTGATTTAGAGTTATAAAATGCTGAAAACCTACATCACTATGTGACAATAAAGATCAAATTTGCATACACATTATGATAATTATATTGATCCAGATTTGTTTTAAAGTTGAAATTTGTCTGCAGTGGCCTAACAAATGTTAACAGCATTGTAAAAACGATATATACGTACATTCAACATTATTATCATAAGTACAAAATTAAAGTTAGCGAATGAAATGGGAGAGAGGAAAACGGGAAAGAGAGCAGTAGGGAAGAGAGGAAGAGGGAATGATATGGACGGGGAACGCAGGAATATAAGCAGGGTGCCAGAAATATCCACATAGGTGGAAAGAGAGACAAAAGAAGAACTAGATTGCAGTTCAAAGCGAGAAAGAGTACATACCAACGTTTTAAGAAGAATTATAATAATTGAATAAAGTATAATCCATATTCCAATGTTTCCTTTTTCTGTGGACAATATTTTAGCAAGGAGTTGAGAGTATTAGTAGACATCTTGAATTATAACACAGCAATAAAACCTGGGTACATATGGTGTAAAAGGTAATTACAATAACAATAAAATGATTACAAAATAATAAGGATCGTAAGTTAAAAAAGGTGTGGAATTAAATCTTGTTGGCGATATATTCATTTGCAACAGTCAAGATGAAATTCAGTACCCTTTTGACACTTTAATAAAGACCATTTTTACATTATTGAAGCCAAACAAAACGCTCACTCTGGCACATACCCCCAAATGAAAATTAAGCTCTCTTAAAAAGAAAAAAAGAAATTGTTTTGCAATAATAATATGTAATACAATAATGATACTAATTCTCATTTTAATATAATGATTATACAAACAATGATAGTTATTGTTGTTTTAATAATAACAATAATAATGAAAGTAATAGACCAATCGCTACTAAACCGTCTGTAAAATATTATCCCTTCTTATTCCAAAAATAAAAATATATACATTTATGTATGATTGACATAAAAAAACATTCACACAAATACTCTACGCTAGAGAGACTAGGGATATACAGGAACGATTTAAAAACACCAAATAATTTAACTTTAAGAAAAAAATGAAACCTATTAGTCAATGTAAATTTTTTTTTTTACTATGGTAACAACATATCAAATAACAGAGCATTGACCCACCCGCCCTCTTTCTAGAACCGTAACTGATTCTTGCCATGCTTGATGTATTACTCACTGGAAGGAAAGAGATCATCAGCAAGACCAGTTTGTCCAGATTGCTCCAAAGCAGTCTTCAAAGCAATCTTCAAATCTTCTAGCTTGTTAGATGTCGTTGGATTCTTTCGCCAATCCCGGAGCATTTCCAAAGTTCCATTATATGTTATATTCTGGGTTTTGTGATTAGTTGCTATGTAATCAGAAATATCGTCCGGAGTAAATCCAAGTTTTTTTCCTAAGTTGTCGATCTCCAAGGTCTTGCGGACTCTCTTTGCAACTTCCTTTAACACGTCGTCGAAATCTTTGGTGTTCCTCGGAAGACCTGGTGACGGAAAATACATGAAATATCAAGAAAAAACAAAAATATAATTCATAAGTATATTTCTCTTCAGGTGACTATACTGTGAAAGAAAAGAACTGCCTGGAAATAATTGGGAAAGGATTGTGTAAAACATGAGAAGTGGTGTAAATTGTGAGACTTTGAAATCATTATAAATGATGAGAAATTTACTTGCTTAAAGTCTTACACACAGAACATTTCAAGAACAATTATTTTGCAAGGGGACGATTGTTCTATGACATTCTTCTCTTCTACTGGTTTCGAAGAAACGAAAACATGCTTCTCTTAGGAACCTTTTGCGGTCGATTTGATTTGAATTGATTTGATTATTTTTTCCCACTCAAATATTCACAATTTAAAATGACATATAAAATCCATACAATTTTACAATATATAAAATTGAACGAATGAATTATACAAGTAACGAAAAACTGATAGAAATACTGAAGTATGTACGTAAACAAATACGATTTCAGAGTCCATTTAAGTTTGAGAATAAGACAAAATATTTGTTATCGCTTGATTTAACTGAGAGGGGTAAACAAGGTAATCTCAGAACAGCTAGGCTTGTTGAGTGAGATTGCCATTATAATTAAGTACTAGACCATCGTCAGCGTGCATCAAATCCTGCACATGTCTGCTCCCAGATAGACCAAAGACGCGCTAACTCATCCACCCACGCCAGATCTCTGGGTCTCCCCGCCAAGTCCCATTCCGCATACATCTGTCTGCCGTTGCCAGGTCAAACACGCTCTAGATTTGTCCGACCTGGCATCCAGCAACATAAAGTTTTGTACACCGAACAAGCTCCAACAAAAGAAACACATAGGCGACCGAACCCGCGTGTGCGAAGACTCTCCGGGAACAAACACGCAGAAACCAGAAAACAAGCTGAAAATGGTCCAATGTAATTTTGTACAATCGTATAGCATTATGAGCGATAGAAAAACGAAACAGATGAAAAGAAAAGAAAAGAAAAGAAAAGAAATGGGAAAGCAGGATAGGGCTACATAACGGGTGATCTATTTGTAATTTCTTAGCGATGAAGAAAAAAACATAATCACTGAGAGGAATCGGAAGGCATAAGTAAAATAACAAGATAGAATGAGAAAGCAAATCTGTGCTTCGTGATAGATTTGCGTAATGAAGTTTGTTTGTGCATACTTAATTTATTTTGCGCAGATTGACGACTTAGGGTTGGAGCCCAGTTTGATTTCACTTGAAAAGAGTGAGATCTAGGGATCTCTTGACACAACAGATACTTGGGTGTTGTTTTAGGGGGGCAATTATCAATACAGCCTCAATAATTGAGGAAAGATGTTCTATTGCTAATAGATCTAGAACTTATATCAATAGGAATAAGGTCAGAAATACTTGATATCTTCTTCAGGGGCAACTTGGCATTCAACATTCTCTCCTCTTTTTGTTATTAATTCTATTGCAATGAAACAAATGTAAATTGTTATTCCCTCTCTTATTCTGGGCACCATAGATGCATTGATGAAAGTCGGTATTGAATTCCCTTTGAAACCCAATTACAAAAGTCCGGAATCCACTTCACTCTAAATACAAGAACATTTTTTTAAAGGCTGTACAGCCATTTAAAGGTTACTAAAAGGAGAAGAAAAGGAAAAACAAAAAATAAGAACAAAAAGAAAGAAAAAGAAAATGAGGAGGAACAAGAAGAAAGAAATGAGAAGAAGAAAAAGAAGAAGTAGAATTATATACTCAAAAGCATATTTACGTTCTTGTAATCAACATAGTGAATATTGAACTCACCTGCCATTAGAAATGGATGATGCCAACGGAATTACTTGGTAGAATCAATAGGCCCTGTAATAATAGAGAAAACCATTGTAGGCTACATTTCCAAATTGTAAATACCGGTTTGTGAATAGCGTTTTACATTGATTCGAAATTGATTCATTCACATATTAATTGTATTTGATAATAGTAGAAAGTAAAACGTTACGATGAATATAATTGGTGACTGTTTATTTGTATAGGTAACGCCAACAAAAATAGAAAACAAAAAATCATAGCCTTTAACATACCCTATTATTGAATGAAAACTGTTATCATGAAGGTCATGACAAGTGAATAATATATTACTAAGTTATCAATATTATGTATGTTCTATAGCTTACATGTTGTACAAACGTACATGCAACGATCCTATTCATATACAAGCATTACCGGATGAGGTAATGTAGACTACTAGAGATAGGACAAGTAAAAAAAAGGACAATATATCACAAATTCACAACTAAATTATGAAAATAATTTGATTTAAAGTCATTATCACTTACCGTAGTCACAGTTAAAGTAGTCGTATTTTTGATGAGCCTTCAATATTACTATAGCAGGAGTTTTACACGTAGGCCGGCTAGGTATGGATCCGAAGTTTTTTTTGTATAGCTATATGTATGTACTGAAGCGAAGCTTGTCTACTGAATCACGTGGTTCGTTCGAGCCGCTAAAAATTGCTACCTTTGTTAAACGTATGTACTTTGAACATGATGGAAATGCATAACAGCATTAAAGAGAAGGTTGAGTTCTGGGAAGAGGTGCAAAATAATTTGTGAGCGTCATCATTCTTATTATGCAAGTGTGAAGAACATCAGATAAGACATGTTCCCTGAAAAGCATGGCTCTTCAAATGCCTTTATATTCTAAATATGTCATGTAACATCGTAAAACTCGGGGGTAGGATTTTTACGCCACGTGTTCGTGTAGTCCCATATACATCTTTCTGTGTACAGTGTTTGTAACTTTACCAAGACCTGGCCAAATTTCTTATCATTTTGATGATTTCAGAACCTTGCAATACACACAAATTCGTATATGCTAGATGATCAACCTTTTCTGGTCGATTCCACACCGTTTCTTTCACAATGCAATCGCATGACCAGAACTCAACTTCATCTTTAAGTTAAATCACCACGAGGTATTATGTCCGGGAGTTTTATTGGTATTGTCGTCGTTGTTGTTGTAATTGCCGTAGCTTTTCATTATCTTACCAAATGATAGAAACGTCATTACTGACATATACTCTGAGTAGTAGAGTAGATCTGTTCATTTTATATCTGAAAAGTACTCGTATGGAAAGCTTATATATATATATATATATAAAACTCACATATGTGCATATATATATTCATGTCTTATAGTAGAGACGACGGCTTGAAGTAAATTAATCCTTCCTGGACAGGAATAATTAAAGTGGAAAGTTGGTAATAAATTCCCTTTAAAACCTTATTACTAAGGTTCCAATACTTTTTTGTTGTAAATACGGGATAAATTTGGATTGGCTGTACATGCCTTAATAAATTACTATAAGAAGAACAAGAAGAACAATAATAATACGAAGAGAAGAATTATACAACTAATAAGAAGAACAACTAGAAAAGAAAAGGAATAACTAGAAGAAAAAGAAGAAGAAGAAAAAAAGAACAACAATAGAAAGAAGCAGAAGAAAAATAAAAAGGTAAAGAAGAAGAAGAGGAAAATAATAATAATAAGAAGAACAAAAAAAGAACAAGAAGAGAAAGAAGCAGAAAAAAAATAAGAAGGTGAAGAAAAAGTGTTTTTTTTTTTTTTTTTTTACAACAATGTATCCCTAACCGTAGTTACAGTACAAGTAGTCGTAATTCTAAGAGGCTTCAATGTTATTATGGATTGGGTTTTACACGAAAGCTTAGATGAGGTAATTGTTAATAAATGTTTGTATGAAACCAAAGCTTGTCTACTGAATTACGTGTTACTTTCGAGTCTCCAAAAAGCAGTCGTAATTCTGATGAGCTTTCAATAGTACTATGACAGGGATTTTACACGTAGGCCGGCTAGGTATGGATCTGAAGTGGTTAAAAAAAATACATGTATGTATGAAACCGAAGCTTAGATGAGGTAATTGCTAATAAATATTTGTTTATGAAACCAAAGCTTGTCGATCTACTAAATCACGTGTTACGTTCGAGCCTCCAAAATGTCTAGCTATTAGAAACGAATGAACTTTGTACTTGGTAACATTGCACAACATAATCTAGTTGAATTAGCACAAATCATAAACTGAACCCAATGAATAATGGTTTAGTAATGCAATCAAAACATGTTCGAACATACAAATAATCTTACTTGAACAGCAATCGAACCTGGATCAACTATATTTATACGTTATGTTAGCATAATGCAATTATCCATTCTAAAAAGGTAAGAACATGTTATTAACAAAAATAATACAATATACTTAAAGATGAAGTTGAGTTCTGGTCATGCGATTGCATTGTGAAGGAAACAGTTTGGAATAAATCAGAAAAGGTTGATCATGTGGCATATAAGTATTAATGTGTACTGCAAGGTCTTGGAGTCATCAAAATGATAGGAAATTCGGCCCAGTCTTGGTAAAGTTACAAGCACGTGCTGTACACATAAATATGTATATGGGACTACAAGAACATGTGGCATAAAAATCCGTCCCGATTTGTATGCTGTTACATGCCTTATTTAGAATATTTAGGCATTTGAAGAGCCTTGCTTTTCAGGGAACGTTTTTTTTTCTTCTGATGTTCTTCTACACTTGCATAAAATCAATGATAACGTTCACAAATTATAGTCACCTCTCCCCAGAACTCAAAATTTGTTTTTGTGAGATAATGAAAAAATGAGTGTCAAATTTGAAAGAACATACCATTTAAATGACAAATTCATCTTTGTGTAATCAAAATCGGTTCTGGGACGGCTGTAATATAATGATTTCTAATACTTGTGTACCACCACAAATGAAAAATTTGAAAAAAACCGTTGACAAAAACGAAATTACGCCTTTTACGTCGTATTTCAGTCAATGCCGATGTTGGGTTTTGTGTTAGCATTTTCGTGTTGCTTATAATTAGCCAGCTAATGTATTGTTATTTTTAATAAAAAAATGAATTACCGGTCACCGTGTTTTTCGAAAGTGGATCTGAATTGGTATGATCGGATTGGCAAAAATTCACACATTCTGGGGTCTAAAATTACCTTTATAGCAATTATAGGTTCTAAAAGGGCACTATAAATGTCATAGATAAGAATAAGAACAATAATCATGCACTTTGAAGGCATTTGTGGTCTGAAAACAGGACTCAACTATCCCTTTAATGTTATGAACGTGACATACACATAGGATAGTGGTGCAGGTCTGATTATCATATTAAAACAAATAAAAACAATCATTCCAGGTCCTACATTTTTAAAGGGCTCAACATATTGATTGGTTTTCTTCAAATTAGAAATGATATTTTTTCTTTCTCTTAAAAATAAAATAAAGTTCTGGTCATGCGATTGCATTTTAAAACAAACGGTGTGGAATCGATCAGTAAAAGTTTATCATGTAGCACTGGCATATACGTCTTGGTGTGTACTGCAAGGTTCTGGATTCATCAAAATGATAAGGAATTTCGCCCAGTCTTGATAAATTAACAAGCACTGTACACAGACGGATGTATATGGGAATACACAAACATGTGGTATAAAAATGAGGCCCGATTTTCAAGCTGTCAGTTACATGTCATATTTAGAATGTGAAGGCATTTGAATAGTCATGCTTTTTAGGGAACGTTTTTCTCTGATATTCTTACACAGTTGCATGATAAAAATGAAAACGTCCATACATTTATTTTCACCTCCCCCCTGAACTCAGCCTACTCTTTCATTTCATCTAATGAAATGTAATCGCCCTGGAAACAAAACACAAAGGTTGGATCTTCGTCGATAATTCGTGGAAGAAATATCCCATATTTTCATCAGAAAACGGTGATTTTAAATCTCTAAATGCAAAACCAAATTGAATACATGTTCGTTAAACCTTATTACCCCTCTTTTAAAACCCTTTCCAAAAGGCATTTACTTTTGATGAAAACAAAATAGACAGAGTTTGTGAAAAACATTTTGCCCTTCCTACTTATGCATCTGGTATATTATTAGTGTCTCTGAGTCTGGATCTCATAGTTCGCGGCACTGATGTCTTTTGGTTAGACATCTATCTCTATTTGACGTGTTTGCCACCTTCGATCTAGGTGAGGTAAATGGGTACCTTGCAGGAATTAATTTACTTGAATGCTAAACCACCATAATAGCAGCAATGCTAAAGCTGGGGTAATAATTGTGGAGCGCCCGGAGTTTGACTGACATACAAGAACCCACTACCTTTAGTATTTGTTCCCTCTCTCTTTCTTTCTCTTCTCTTCTCTCTTCCTTTTTCCCCTCCCCTTCTTTTATAAATTCGGCTGTGTGTATATATATATATATATATATATATATATATATATATATATATATAATAATATACATATATTTATTCACTTTGTTACAAATTGGTATGAAATGCATGTAAATTATTAATGTATATATAAGATGGTATTGTATATTACCTTTCATTACTTAGCACGAAGCATTAACATAAAAAAATCTTTCAATCAATCTATCAATCAAATTCATTGCCTAAATAATTGCAGGGCCCTCAGGAGCATTAGTATTAGTGCTCAGCATGTGTTAACAACAGTTAACTAAGACTAAATTATAAAATCATATTATTACTACACTGTAGCCCATGAAGTTGAACAAAGTTTTCTTTTACCTCTTTTCATGACATGATTGTGACAATATAATGTTTTCTCCTTAGATAAAGGTTTTATCTGCTCATAACTTTGTTGATCACTCGAAAGAGTCAAAGAGATTTTTCAAAAAAGTTGTGTGAAGAAACAACTTTATCAATCAAGTATCAACCACCATTCTCGCAATCAACTTTTGAAAAGAGGAAAGAAACATTTTTCCAACGTATTATTATTAAACAAATTAATATGGATTTGTGTGTGTGATATATCCATAGGTCGGAAAGAGAACTCCTGAAACTGGCAGGTTACCTTCATGCAGACTCCTACACACGCAGGTCGTCATTAACTTAGAGGTTGGGTATATCAAACACGACAACATCAGAAGGGAAAAAAAAATCATCATTTAAATATGCTAATTTCAAAATGTTAATGAAATGGAAACGCAAAGAGGATGGTGAAAAAGTGAGAGACATTACATTTACAAATATATTCCAATCTCATCTCAAAAGCAATAACTGGGTTATTTTGAAAAGCAATGTGCATTAATGTTTTCCTCTGGAAAGCCCTTAAACTTCAATTAATGTAAAAAAAGGTTATGACTGATCAGGTTTCGGGCAATTTCATGCCTAATTTGCATTTGTGTAATGTTTTAGCATAACCACCATTTTCTTCAGAACTGAGGTGAAGACGCCTAAGTTAGGCCTACAAATTGCCCGGCACTTAATTGGATTTATAATTACGCTCATGGATGATCTTTTATTTTATTTTAGCAAAGTCCATTTTTGGGCGTATAGATTAAAGGAAATGCGGTATCACTCAACCCAGGTGATATAAACGGGTACCTGGCAGGAATTAATTCCTTGAAATACTGGAGCGCTGTATAAACGGCAGCTAGGCTAAAGCCGGGGTCATAATAAATGCGCCTCGGAATAGAATTATTCAGATAGACGGCGCTATAGAAATGCCTATTATTATTATTATCATTGTTATTATACAATGATCGAATACAATTGCTGTTATTGAATATCCATGGGTAATATACAATCATTGTTGTAACTTGTTCATCCATTTTAAACTAAAGCTCTCAGTATACAAATAATGCACTGTTGCGAGTGTGTTAGGGCAGTTCCAGCGCACGAAGTTTAGTCAGTGCCCATAGTGACAGTGCACTGACTAACCTAGGTGCACTGGAACTGCCCTAACACACGAACAATACATGTTAACAATATAGTCTAGATCTACAGTATAGATATATATGACATCTAGATCTAAGTTAGACCTAACTAGATCTAGGCCTAGAATATTCTAACGTTATTATTATTATTATTATTACAACTATGGACAAATTAAAGTAGGCTCATTACGCAAAAGCTATATCGGCGGAAATCGAGCATGTATTATTCATTTTTGATGGGAAATTGTACGGTGGAAAAAATGAATGCACGCCCACGTGATGTCAATTGACCAATCGGATTGCTTTGATTCTAGAACCCGTTTTATAATACACATTGCCGAATTGCAAAGTGATTCAGTGAACAATATCAGGACATTTTTATTTCTAAAGCATATCACGCGATGAGCTAAGAGACGCTCCGACCTTCACATGTCAGTGAAAAGACACAAAGGCCCAAATTCATATGACGAACGTGACACCTCCTTTGTGCATTCGGGCCATCTCGTTTGGTGCATTGGACCCTATAGCCGATGAAGAAAAAAAAATAACGAAATTACAATTTACGAACTTGATTGTCTCTGCATACCGTGCAAATATAATACACTTCACTAAATTAAATCCTCTCTTTCTCGTCAATTTTCTTTCTCCAATTTTGTTTGCAAACATTATTATTCTCTCTTTCTCTTCCTCTCTCTATCTTGTCTTTCTTTTCCTATCATGCTTGCTTTCTTCGTTTCTTCTGTTAACTTTACCTGTCTAGTAATTATTCTTCTTCTCCTTCCTTTATCTCAATTTTTCGCATTTTCAACCTTAGTTTCCTTTTTTCTCTTTCTTTCCCGACAAATGTCTTTTGGCAAGACATTTGCCGTGCTTACCACACTTTACCCACGCGTAAGCTTAATGGGTACCTGGCAGGAATCGATTCCTTGAATGCTTAACCGCCATAATGGCAGCCATATGCTCAAGCTGGTATTAAAATGATAGTAAACCATACCTAACAACCTATAAAAAATTCAATTCAATTCAATTTATTACAATTACAATATACGTGTACAATAATTCATGAAAATATGAAAACATGGGGTAATCAGCCCCTGAAGAAGTTTGCATACAAACCTGTGGTTGGGAGCATCAACCATGACATATATATCGAGAAATTAACTAAAACAACATTAACGGGAAAACAAATATATACAAGAAAAAGATTACGAAGACCTATATGAGCATACGAAATTTACAGCAAAGCACCAGCAATGAACGCACAAAAGACACGGCGTCGAGCGACACTTTGTCCCCATATTGGCCCGTTGCTGGTGCTTATTGCTTTGCAGTATTACAAAACATAACAAAACATATGGAGCAAATTATTCACTATTTAATTGGGAGAAAGGAGAAAGGAGACAAGCTGGATCCATCCAACTACAGAGCTATAACTCTACTCTCAATACCCGGGAAAGTTTTCTGTAGAATGGTCCTCATGAGAATCCAAGGAACTATCGAGAATCATCTGACGGAGGAACAATGTGGATTCAGAAGTCTTAGGGGCACCACAGATGCTGTGTTTGTCGTCAGACAGATCATCGAAAAGGCCAGAGAAAGAAGGATACCAATCCACCTGAACTTTGTTGACTTTAAAGCAGCATTTGATACCATATGGCGAGAAGCTCTTTGGAAATGTCTGCGTTCCATTGGAGTGGACAAGCCCTTAGTTGACCTCATAGAGAGCATGTACAAACAAACCAAATGCTCTGTTATGGTGAATGGAAAGATAACTGAATGGTTTGATGTCATAACTGGGGTAAGACAAGGCTGCCTCCTCTCTCCAAGTCTCTTCAACCTATTCCTGGAATATGTGATGAAGGACATCCAACAACTAGAAAGTGGAATACAGATGGGTGACATGCGTATCAACAACATCAGATATGCAGATGACACCACCCTGATGGAACTCATATTTGAAAACCTCCAAATCTCAACAAATGAACTGGAGAAGGCTTGTAGAAGATGGGGTATGAAAATCAATGCAACAAAATGCAAAGTCATGACAGAGGATCATCAAGATATTTCACTTAACAACACCAACATTGAGAAAGTGGAAAAATTTGTCTTTCTCGGCAGCACAGTTCCATCCATAGAAGAGGACGTGAAGAGACGTACACGACTGGCTGCTTGGGCATTCGGAAGACTGAAAAGTGCCATCTGGTCCAACCAAGATATTTCTAGGAGTCTCAAAGTCAGGATCTACAGAGCACTTATCCTCCCTATTGCCACATATGGAGCAGAATCCTGGACTCTCCGAAAATCTGATAGAAATAAGCTTGAAGTATTTGAAATGAGGTGTCTCCGGACCATCCTTGGAGTTCACCTAATGGACAAGATTAGGAACGAAGAGATCAGGCAGAGACTGAACATCCCAAGCACCATATGCGAGGAAATAACCAAACGTTGCTTGAAATGGTTTGGCCATGTTTTACGCATGCCGCATCACCGCCTACCATACCAAGCATTCCAAAATGACTTTAATGGACGCAGACCTCGGGGACGCCCTCCAAAGAGATGGAAGGACCAGGTTCAATACGATGTGGGATTATCCACACAAGAGGCAGAGCAACGAGCCCAGGACAGATCAGACTGGAACATGATTTCTCGTAGGGGAGCAAGGGGACACACCGTCCTATGCACCTAAGTCAAGTAAGTCAAGTAATTGGACAAGGTTTTTATACTGCAAGAAAATTTCATTCTTCAAGAGTTTTTTAAATTTATCAAGAGATTTTACTTAGTTTAAATATCATTGTCTAGGTCATTCCATAACTTAATTCCATTACAACGTAAGGAATTTTGATTAATTGTAGTTTTGGGAAGAAATTGATGAAGATCTGCGTATTGACGGGTGAAATATGAGTGATAGGAGGCATTTGTGCTAAAAAGATCATTGCAAATATCAGGCAAGGCGTTCGTATGATAATGATACATAGATATATAAGTATACTTACGTACAAGGTCAGAGAATTTCAATGTTATACATTCAAGGAATAAATTGCTCATATGACTATTAAATGGTGCATTAAAAACTGTTCTTATTTTTTTTCTGAGGAATAAAAAGTCTATTCAAGTGTGTTTAAAATGTACCCCCCCCCAATCATACAACAGTAAGTGAGATGAGGCAAAAATCAAAGGGTTATATAATGAAATCATAACATGGCTAGGTAAAGTAAATTTAAATCTGCGGAGGACACCAGTAATTCTACATAAACGAGTATATAGATCATTAATATGTGGTTTCCAAGATACGAATTCCTTTATTTTGACAGCTAAGAAGTTGATATTAGATATTTGGGTAATAATCTTGTCATCCATAATGACTTGTGGAATATCTTTACCAGCCTTCTTTTGTTGGTGTTTTTAAAGAGAACATATTTAATTTTTTCTAAATGTTAAGACAGTTTATTGCATTTCAACCAGGTAACAACATTATGGAGTATCTCATTTAATAGGTGAATTAATGTGCTGATTTTTCGGTTAGCAATAGTAATACTGGTATCATTCGCAAAAAGTATGAAATTAAGAATTGAAGAACAATTTATAAAAATCATTAATATATAACACGAATAATAACAGGCGGAGAACAGACCCTTGCGGAACTCGGTATATCATGAAACTAGTCAAAAACATGACCTCTGATTCCATAATGTTCCATTTGTTAAGAAGTATGTCATTTTCAACGGTGTCGAATCCCTGTGAGAGATTTAAAAATATACCAAACATGACAATGGGGTTTAAAGATATAAAAAACAGAAATCAATAACAATAGAAGGTACAGTAAACGACTAACAAGAGTCAGAAATGAGTCCCCATCCCCCAACAAAAATGTGGAGGGACAAACAAAGGCAAAAGTCCGTTATACCTCAGAGATTAACGGACGATGAGAACAAACTTAAACAACCTTACACGCATATAAACACACACACACAAAGAAAGTGCATACTACGAATATTTCATGAAGTGGTGTAAGAATTGAACACTTTAGTTTTATATTTTTTATATCTCGACAGAGAAAGGTAACTATTTATTTCAGATTTGAGGCTATTCCACAACCATGGACCACTTAATGTAATATGACTGGACTGCCTGGTACAGTATGGAACAAAATAACGATTTTCATGAAGCAATCAACTACAAACTTAGATAGCAAATGCTTTATTTGCAGATGAAATTTTGAACACATTATGAGTGGGGAAAAAATTACAAATGTATTGAATGCAGGACGAGAATAAACATGATCCTCATTCGCAATGCAACACAGGCGCTTTGTGTGTGTGTGTGTGTGTGTGGGGAGGGGGGGGGGCTGTGTTCCGAGTGCTGGAAAGTGTTGCGTGAGTTGCAACTCGATAATTCACAATTACTGTGATATCTATTGTACACTTTTTGCGCCTCTAAGGGAGGTTTTGTAATCATGTCCTAGTATTGAAATGATGGGTTTTCCCCAATTCTAAAAGTATATCATTTGTCCTAGTTATTACTTGATGTAGAGAAACAAAATGCTGAAAACCTACATCACTATGTGACAATAAAGATCAAATTGCATACACATTATGATAATTATATTGGTCCAGATTTGTTTTAAAGTTGAAATTTGTCTGCAGTGGCCTAACAAATGTTAACAGCATTGTAATAACGATATATACGTACATTCAACATTATTATCATAAGTACAAAATTAAAGTTAGCGAATGAAATGGGAGAAAGGAAAACGGGAAAGAGAGAAGTAGGGAAGAGAGGAAGAGGGAATGATATGGACGGGGAACGCAGGAATATAAGCAGGGTGCCAGAAATATCCACTTGGGTGGAAAGAGAGACAAAAGAAGAACTAGATTGCAGTTCAAAGCGAGAAAGAGTACATACCAACGTTTTAAGAAGAATGATAATAATTGAATAAAGAATAATCCATATTCTAATGTTTCCTTTTTTCTGTGGACAATATTTTAGCAAGGAGTTGAGAGTATTAGTAGACATCTTGGATTATAACACAGCAATAAAACCTGGGTACATATGGTGTAAAAGGTAATTACAATAACAATAAAATGATTACAAAATAATGAGGATCGTAAGTTAAAAAAGGCGTGTAATTAAATCTTGTTGGCGATATATTCATTTGCAACAGTCAAGATGAAATTCAGTACCCTTTTGACACTTTAATAAAGACCATTTTTACATTATTGAAGCCAAACAAAACGCTCACTCTGGCACATACCCCCAAATGAAAATTAAGCTCTCTTAAAAAGAAAGAAAGAAATTGTTTTGCAATAATAATATGTAATACAATAATGATACTAATTCTCATTTTAATATAATGATTATACAAACAATGATAGTCATTGTTGGTTTAATAATAACAATAATAATGAAAGTAATAGACCAATCGCTACTAAACCGTCTGTAAAATATTATCCCTTCTTATTCCAAAAATAAAAATATATACATTTATGTATGATTGACATAAAAAAACATTCACACAAATACTCTACGCTAGAGAGACTAGGGATATACAGGAACGATTTAAAAACACCAAATAATTTAACTTTAAGAAAAAAATGAAACCTATTAGTCAATGTAAAAAAAAACATTTACTATGGTAACAACATATCAAATAACAGAGCATTGACCCACCCGCCCTCTTTCTAGAACCGTAACTGATTCTTGCCATGCTTGATGTATTACTCACTGGAAGGAAAGAGATCATCAGCAAGACCAGTTTGTCCAGATTGCTCCAAAGCAGTCTTCAAAGCAATCTTCAAATCTTCTAGCTTGTTAGATGTCGTTGGATTCTTTCGCCAATCCCGGAGCATTTCCAAAGTTCCATTATATGTTATATTCTGGGTTTTGTGATTAGTTGCTATGTAATCAGAAATATCGTCCGGAGTAAATCCAAGTTTTTTTCCTAAGTTGTCGATCTCCAAGGTCTTGCGGACTCTCTTTGCAACTTCCTTTAACACGTCGTCGAAATCTTTGGTGTTCCTCGGAAGACCTGGTGACGGAAAATACATGAAATATCAAGAAAAAACAAAAATATAATTCATAAGTATATTTCTCTTCAGGTGACTATACTGTGAAAGAAAAGAACTGCCTGGAAATAATTGGGAAAGGATTGTGTAAAACATGAGAAGTGGTGTAAATTGTGAGACTTTGAAATCATTATAAATGATGAGAAATTTACTTGCTTAAAGTCTTACACACAGAACATTTCAAGAACAATTATTTTGCAAGGGGACGATTGTTCTATGACATTCTTCTCTTCTACTGGTTTCGAAGAAACGAAAACATGCTTCTCTTAGGAACCTTTTGCGGTCGATTTGATTTGAATTGATTTGATTATTTTTTCCCACTCAAATATTCACAATTTAAAATGACATATAAAATCCATACAATTTTACAATATATAAAATTGAACGAATGAATTATACAAGTAACGAAATACTGATAGAAATACTGAAGTATGTACGTAAACAAATACGATTTCAGAGTCCATTTAAGTTTGAGAATAAGACAAAATATTTGTTATCGCTTGATTTAACTGAGAGGGGTAAACAAGGTAATCTCAGAACAGCTAGGCTTGTTGAGTGAGATTGCCATTATAATTAAGTACTAGACCATCGTCAGCGTGCATCAAATCCTGCACATGTCTGCTCACAGATAGACCAAAGACGCGCTAACTCATCCACCCACGCCAGATCTCTGGGTCTCCCCGCCAAGTCCCATTCCGCATACATCTGTCTGCCGTTGCCAGGTCAAACACGCTCTAGGTTTGTCCGACCTAGCAACCAGCAACATAAAGTTTTGTACACCGAACAAGCTCCAACAAAAGAAACACATAGGCGACCGAACCCGCGTGTGCGAAGACTCTCCGGGAACAAACACGCAGAAACCAGAAAACAAGCTGAAAATGGTCCAATGTAATTTTGTACAATCGTATAGCATTATGAGCGATAGAAAAACGAAACAGATGAAAAGAAAAGAAAAGAAAAGAAAAGAAATGGGAAAGCAGGATAGGGCTACATAATGGGTGATCTATTTGTAATTTCTTAGCGATGAAGAAAAACAAAATCACTGAGAGGAATCGGAAGGCATAAGTAAAATAACCAGATATAATGAGAAAGCAAATCTGTGCTTCGTGATAGATTTGCGTAATGAAGTTTGTTTTTGCATACTTAATTTATTTTGCGCAGATTGACGACTTAGGGTTGGAGCCCAGTTTGACTTCACTTGAAAAGAGTGAGATCTAGGGATTTCTGGACACAACAGATACTTGGGTGTTGTTTTAGGGGGGGGGGGGCAATTATCAATACAGCCTCAATAATTGAGGAAAGATGTTCTATTGCTAATAGATCTAGAACTTATATCAATAGGAATAAGGTCAGAAATACTTGATGTCTTCTTCAGGGGCAACTTGGCATTCAACATTCTCTCCTCTTTTTGTTATTAATTCTATTGCAATGAAACAAATGTAAATTGTTATTCCCTCTCTTATTCTGGGCACCATAGATGCATTGATGAAAGTCGGTATTGAATTCCCTTTGAAACCCAATTACAAAAGTCCGGAATCCACTTCGCTCTAAATACAAGAACATTTTTTTAAAGGCTGTACAGCCATTTAAAGGTTACTAAAAGGAGAAGAAAAGGAAAAACAAAAAAATAAGAACAAAAAGAAAGAAAAAGAAAATGAGGAGGAACAAGAAGAAAGAAATGAGAAGAAGAAAAAGAAGAAGTAGAATTATATACTCAAAAGCATATTTACGTTCTTGTAATCAACATAGTGAATATTGAACTCACCTGCCATTAGAAATGGATGATGCCAACGGAATTACTTGGTAGAATCAATAGGCCCTGTAATAATAGAGAAAACCATTGTAGGCTACATTTCCAAATTGTAAATACCGGTTTGTGAATAGCGTTTTACATTGATTCGAAATTGATTCATTCACATATTAATTGTATTTGATAATAGTAGAAAGTAAAACGTTACGATGAATATAATTGGTGACTGTTTATTTGTATAGGTAACGCCAACAAAAATAGAAAACAAAAAATCATAGCCTTTAACATACCCTATTATTGAATGAAAACTGTTATCATGAAGGTCATGACTAGTGAATAATATATTACTAAGTTATCAATATTATGTATGTTCTATAGCTTACATGTTGTACAAACGTACATGCAACGATCCTATTCATATACAAGCATTACCGGATGAGGTAATGTAGACTACTAGAGATAGGACAAGTAAAAAAAAGGACAATATATCACAAATTCAACTAAATTATGAAAATAATTTGATTTAGAATCATTATCACTTACCGTAGTCACAGTCAAAGTAGACGTATTTTTGATGAGCCTTCAATATTACTATGGCAGGAGTTTTACACGTAGGCCGGCTAGGTATGGATCCGAAGTTTTTTGTGTATAGCTATATGTATGTACTGAAGCGAAGCTTGTCTACTGAATCACGTGGTTCGTTCGAGCCGCTAAAAATTGCTACCTTTGTTAAACGTATGTACTTTGAACATGATGGAAATGCATAACAGCATTAAAGAGAAGGTTGAGTTCTGGGAAGAGGTGCAAAATAATTTGTGAGCGTCATCATTCTTATTATGCAAGTGTGAAGAACATCAGATAAGACATGTTCCCTGAAAAGCATGGCTCTTCAAATGCCTTTATATTCTAAATATGTCATGTAACATCGTAAAACTCGGGGGTAGGATTTTTACGCCACGTGTTCGTGTAGTCCCATATACATCTTTCTGTGTACAGTGTTTGTAACTTTACCAAGACCTGGCCAAATTTCTTATCATTTTGATGATT
Organism: Strongylocentrotus purpuratus; assembly: GCF_000002235.5. Lineage (NCBI taxonomy): Eukaryota > Metazoa > Echinodermata > Echinoidea > Camarodonta > Strongylocentrotidae > Strongylocentrotus > Strongylocentrotus purpuratus. Next base: position 26,479,004 of record NW_022145594.1, on the reverse strand, counting down.
TCAGAACCTTGCAATACACACAAATTCGTATATGCTAGATGATCAACCTTTTCTGGTCGATTCCACACCGTTTCTTTTACAATGCAATCGCATGACCAGAACTCAACTTCATCTTTAAGTTAAATCACCACGAGGTATTATGTCCGGGAGTTTTATTGGTATTGTCGTCGTTGTTGTTGTAATTGCCGTAGCTTTTCATTATCTTACCAAATGATAGAAACGTCATTACTGACATATACTCTGAGTAGTAGAGTAGATCTGTTCATTTTATATCTGAAAAGTACTCGTATGGAAAGCTTATATATATATATATATATATATAAAACTCACATATGTGCATATATATATTCATGTCTTATAGTAGAGACGACGGCTTGAAGTAAATTAATCCTTCCTGGACAGGAATAATTAAAGTGGAAAGTTGGTAATAAATTCCCTTTAAAACCTTATTACTAAGGTTCCAATACTTTTTGTTGTAAATACGGGATAAATTTGGATTGGCTGTACATGCCTTAATAAATTACTATAAGAAGAACAAGAAGAACAATAATAATACGAAGAGAAGAATTATACAACTAATAAGAAGAACAACTAGAAAAGAAAAGGAATAACTAGAAGAAAAAGAAGAAGAAGAAAAAAAGAACAACAATAGAAAGAAGCAGAAGAAAAATAAAAAGGTAAAGAAGAAGAAGAGGAAAATAATAATAATAAGAAGAACAAAAAAAGAACAAGAAGAGAAAGAAGCAGAAGAAAAATAAGAAGGTGAAGAAAAAGTGTTTTTTTTTTTTTTTTTTTACAACAATGTATCCCTAACCGTAGTTACAGTACAAGTAGTCGTAATTCTAAGAGGCTTCAATGTTATTATGGATTGGGTTTTACACGAAAGCTTAGATGAGGTAATTGTTAATAAATGTTTGTATGAAACCAAAGCTTGTCTACTGAATTACGTGTTACTTTCGAGTCTCCAAAAAGCAGTCGTAATTCTGATGAGCTTTCAATAGTACTATGACAGGGATTTTACACGTAGGCCGGCTAGGTATGGATCTGAAGTGGTTAAAAAAAAATACATGTATGTATGAAACCGAAGCTTAGATGAGGTAATTGCTAATAAATATTTGTTTATGAAACCAAAGCTTGTCGATCTACTAAATCACGTGTTACGTTCGAGCCTCCAAAATGTCTAGCTATTAGAAACGAATGAACTTTGTACTTGGTAACATTGCACAACATAATCTAGTTGAATTAGCACAAATCATAAACTGAACCCAATGAATAATGGTTTAGTAATGCAATCAAAACATGTTCGAACATACAAATAATCTTACTTGAACAGCAATCGAACCTGGATCAACTATATTTATACGTTATGTTAGCATAATGCAATTATCCATTCTAAAAAGGTAAGAACATGTTATTAACAAAAATAATACAATATACTTAAAGATGAAGTTGAGTTCTGGTCATGCGATTGCATTGTGAAGGAAACAGTTTGGAATAAATCAGAAAAGGTTGATCATGTGGCATATAAGTATTAATGTGTACTGCAAGGTCTTGGAGTCATCAAAATGATAGGAAATTCGGCCCAGTCTTGGTAAAGTTACAAGCACGTGCTGTACACATAAATATGTATATGGGACTACAAGAACATGTGGCATAAAAATCCGTCCCGATTTGTATGCTGTTACATGCCTTATTTAGAATATTTAGGCATTTGAAGAGCCTTGCTTTTCAGGGAACGTTTTTTTTTCTTCTGATGTTCTTCTACACTTGCATAAAATCAATGATAACGTTCACAAATTATAGTCACCTCTCCCCAGAACTCAAAATTTGTTTTGTGAGATAATGAAAAAATGAGTGTCAAATTTGAAAGAACATACCATTTAAATGACAAATTCATCTTTGTGTAATCAAAATCGGTTCTGAGACGGCTGTAATATAATGATTTCTAATACTTGTGTACCACCACAAATGAAAAATTTGAAAAAAACCGTTGACAAAAACGAAATTACGCCTTTTACGTCGTATTTCAGTCAATGCCGATGTTGGGTTTTGTGTTAGCATTTTCGTGTTGCTTATAATTAGCCAGCTAATGTATTGTTATTTTTAATAAAAAAATGAATTACCGGTCACCGTGTTTTTCGAAAGTGGATCTGAATTGGTATGATCGGATTGGCAAAATTTCACACATTCTGGGGTCTAAAATTACCTTTATAGCAAGTATAGGTTCTAAAAGGGCACTATAAATGTCATAGATAAGAATAAGAACAATAATCATGCACTTTGAAGGCATTTGTGGTCTGAAAACAGGACTCAACTATCCCTTTAATGTTATGAACGTGACATACACATAGGATAGTGGTGCAGGTCTGATTATCATATTAAAACAAATAAAAACAATCATTCCAGGTCCTACATTTTTAAAGGGCTCAACATATTGATTGGTTTTCTTCAAATTAGAAATGATATTTTTTCTTTCTCTTAAAAATAAAATAAAGTTCTGGTCATGCGATTGCATTTTAAAACAAACGGTGTGGAATCGATCAGTAAAAGTTTTTCATGTAGCACTGGCATATACGTCTTGGTGTGTACTGCAAGGTTCTGGATTCATCAAAATGATAAGGAATTTCGCCCAGTCTTGATAAATTAACAAGCACTGTACACAGACGGATGTATATGGGAATACACAAACATGTGGTATAAAAATGAGGCCCGATTTTCAAGCTGTCAGTTACATGTCATATTTAGAATGTGAAGGCATTTGAATAGTCATGCTTTTTAGGGAACGTTTTTCTCTGATGTTCTTACACAGTTGCATGATAAAAATGAAAACGTCCATACATTTATTTTCACCTCCCCCCTGAACTCAGCCTACTCTTTCATTTCATCTAATGAAATGTAATCGCCCTGGAAACAAAACACAAAGGTTGGATCTTCGTCGATAATTCGTGGAAGAAATATCCCATATTTTCATCAGAAAACGGTGATTTTAAATCTCTAAATGCAAAACCAAATTGAATACATGTTCGTTAAACCTTATTACCCCTCCTCTAAAACCCTTTCCAAAAGGCATTTACTTTTGATGAAAACAAAATAGACAGAGTTTGTGAAAAACATTTTGCCCTTCCTACTTATGCATCTGGTATATTATTAGTGTCTCTGAGTCTGGATCTCATAGTTCGCGGCACTGATGTCTTTTGGTTAGACATCTATCTCTATTTGACGTGTTTGCCACCTTCGATCTAGGTGAGGTAAATGGGTACCTTGCAGGAATTAATTTACTTGAATGCTAAACCACCATAATAGCAGCAATGCTAAAGCTGGGGTAATAATTGTGGAGCGCCCGGAGTTTGACTGACATACAAGAACCCACTACCTTTAGTATTTGTTCCCTCTCTCTTTCTTTCTCTTCTCTTCTCTCTTCCTTTTTCCCCTCCCCTTCTTTTATAAATTCGGCTGTGTGTATATATATAATAATATACATATATTTATTCACTTTGTTACAAATTGGTATGAAATGCATGTAAATTATTAATGTATATATAAGATGGTATTGTATATTACCTTTCATTACTTAGCACGAAGCATTAACATAAAAAAATCTTTCAATCAATCTATCAATCAAATTCATTGCCTAAATAATTGCAGGGCCCTCAGGAGCATTAGTATTAATGCTCAGCATGTGTTAACAACAGTTAACTAAGAATAAATTATAAAATCATATTATTACTACACTGTTGCCCATGAAGTTGAACAAAGATTTCTTTTACCTCTGTTCATGACATGATTGTGACAATATAATGTTTTCTCCTTAGATAAAGGTTTTATCTGCTCATAACTTTGTTGATCACTCGAAAGAGTCAAAGAGATTGCTTAAAAAAGTTGTGTGAAGAAAAATCTTGATGAATCAAGTATCAACCACCATTCTCGCAATCAACTTTTGAAAAGAGGAAAGAAACATTTTTCCAACGTATTATTATTAAACAAAATTAATATGGATTTGTGTGTGTGATATATCCATAGGTCGGAAAGGAAACTCCTGAAACTGGCAGGTTACCTTCATGCAGACTCCTACACACGCAGGTCGTCATTAACTTAGAGGTTGGGTGTATCAAACACGACAACATCAGAAGGCAAAAAAAAAATCATTATTTAAATATGCTAATTTCAAAATGTTAATGAAATGGAAACGCAAAGAGGATGGTAAAAAAGTGAGAGACATTACATTTACAAATATACTCCAATCTCATCTCAAAAGCAATAACTGGGTTATTTTGAAAAGCAATGTGCATTGATGTTTTCCTCTGGAAAGCCCTTAAACTTCAATTAATGTAAAAAAGGTTATGACTGATCAGGTTTCGGGCAATTTCATGCCTAATTTGCATAAGTGTAATGTTTTAGCATAACCACCATTTTCTTCGGAACTGAGGTGAAGACGCCTAAGTTAGGCCTAAAAATTGCCCGGCAGTTAATTGGATTTATAATTACGCTCATGGATGATCTTTTATTTTATTTTAGCAAAGTCCATTTTGGGTGTATAGATTAAAGGAAATGCGGTATCACTCAACCCAGGTGATATAAACGGGTACCTGGCAGGAACTAATTCCTTGAAATACTGGAGCGCTGTATAAACGGCAGCTAGGCTAAAGCCGGGGTCATAATAAATGCGCCTCGGAATAGAATTATTCAGATAGACGGCGCTATAGAAATGCCTATTATTATTATTATCATTATTATCATACAATGATCGAATACAATTGCTGTTATTGAATATCCATGGGAAATATACAATCATTGTTGTAACTTGTTCATCCATTTTAAACTAAAGCTTTCAGTATACAAATAATGCACTGTTGCGGGTGTGTTAGGGTAGTTCCAGCGCACGAAGTTTAGTCAGTGCCCATAGTGACAGTGCACTGACTAACCTGGGTGCACTGGAACTGCCCTAACACACGAGCAATACATGTTAACAATATAGTCTAGATCTACAGTATAGATATAATATATTATATGACATCTTGATCTAAGTTAGATCTAACTAGATCTAGGCCTAGAATATTCTAACGTTATTATTATTATTATTATTATTACAACTATGGACAAATTAAAGTAGGCTCATTACGCAAAAGCTATATCGGCGGAAATCGAGCATGTATTATTAATTTTTGATGGGAAATTGTACGGTGGAAAAAAATGAATGCACGCCCACGTGATGTCAATTGACCAATCGGATTGCTTAGATTCTAGAACCCGTTTTATAATACACATTGCCGAATTGCAAAGTGATTCAGTGAACAATAGCAGGACATTTGTATTTATAGAGCATATCACGCGATGAGCTAAGAGACGCTCCGACCTTCATATGTCAGTGAAAAGACACAAAGGCCCGAATTCATATGACGAACGTGACACCTCCTTTGTGAATTCGGGCCATCTCGTTTGGTGCATTGGACCCTATAGCCGATGAAGAAAAAAAAACAACGAAATTACAATTTACGAACTTGATTGTCTCTGCATACCGTGCAAATATAATACACTTCACTAAATTAAATCCTCTCTTTCTCGTCAATTTTCTTTCTCCAATTTTGTTTGCACACATTATTATTCTCTCTTTCTCTTCCTCTCTCTATCTTGTCTTTCTTTTCCTATCATGCTTGCTTTCTTCGTTTCTTCTGTTAACTTTACCTGTCTACTAATTATTCTTCTTCTCCTTCCTTTATCTCAATTTTTCGCATTTTCAACCTTAGTTTCCTTTTTTCTCTTTCTTTCCCGACAAATGTCTTTTGGCAAGACATTTGCCATGCTTGCCAATATGCTCAAGCTGGTATTAAAATGATAGTAAACCATACCTAACAACCTATAAAAAATTCAATTCAATTCAATTTATTACAACCATTACAATATACGTATACAATAATTCATGAAAATATGAAAACATGGGGTTATGAGCCCCTGAAGAAGTTTGCATACAAACCTGTGGTTTGGAGCATCAACCATGACATATATATCAAGAAATTAACTAAAACAACATTAACGGGAAAACAAATATATACAAGAAAAAGATTACGAAGACCTATATGAGCATACGAAATTTACAGCAAAGCACCAGCAATGAACGCACAAAGGACACGGCGTCGAGCGACACTCTGTCCCCATATGCGCCCGTTGCTGGTGCTTATTGCTTTGCAGTATTACAAAACATAACAAAACATATGGAGCAAATTATTCACTATTTAATTGGACGAGGTTTTTATACTGCAAGAACATTTCATTCTCCAAGAGTTTTTTAAATTTATCAAGAGATTTTACTTAGTTTAATATCATTGTCTAGGTCATTCCATAACTTAATTCCATTACAACGTAAGGAATTTTGACTAATTGTAGTTTTGGGTAGAAATTGATGAAGATCTGCGTATTGACGGGTGAAATATGAGTGATAGGAGGCATTTGTGCTAAAAAGATCATTGCAAATATCAGGCAAGGCGTTCGTATGATAATACATACGTACAAGGTCAGAGAATTTTAATGTTATACATTCAAGGAATAAATTGCTCGTATGACTATTAAATGGTGCATTAAAAACTGTTCTTATTTTTTTTCTTCTGAGGACCAAAAAGTCTATTTAAGTGTGTTTAAAATGTACCCCCCCAAAAAAAATCATACAACAGTAAGTGAGGCAAAAATCAAAGGGTTATATAATGAAATCATAACATGGCTAGGTAAAGTAAATTTAAATCTGCGGAGGACACCAGTAATTTTACATAAACGAGTACATAGATCATCAATATGTGGTTTCCAAGAAACGAATTCCTTTATTTTGACACCTAAGACGTTGATATTAGATATTTGGGTAATAATCTTGTCATCAATAATGACTTGTGGAATATCTTTACCAGCCTTCTTTTGTTGGTGTTTTTAAAGAGAACATATTTAATTTTTTCAAAATGTTAAGACAGTTTATTGCATTTCAACCAGGTAACAACATTATGGAGTATCTCATTTAACAGGTGAATTAATGTGCTGATTTTTGGGTTACCAATAGTAATACTGGTGTCATCCGCAAAAAGTATGAAATTAAGAATTGAAGAACAATTTATAAAAATCATTAATATATAACACGAATAATAACAGGAGGAGAACAGACCCTTGCGGAACTCAGTATATCATGAAACTAGTCAAAAGCATGACCTCTGATTCCATAATGTTCCATTTTTAAAGAAGTTTGTCATGGTCAATGGTGTCGATTACCTTTGAGAGATTTACAAATATACCAACAGTAAAATTACCCTTATCTATTTCTTGCATTAAGCGATCATACATAATGAAATATGTATGTAGAGCATTTGTTACGAAAACCAAACATGACAATGGGGTTTAAAGATATAAAAAAAACAGAAATCAATAACAATAGAAGGTACAGTAAACGACTAACAAGAGTCAGAAATGAGTCCCCATCCCCCAACAAAAATGTGGAGGGACAAACAAAGGCAAAAGTCCGTTATACCTCAGAGATTAGCGGATGATGTGAACACACTCAAACAACCTTACACGCATATAAACACACATACACGAAGAAAGTGCATACTACGAATATTTCATCAAGTGGTGTAAGACTTGAACACTTTAGTTTTATATTTTTTATATCTCGACAGAGAAAGTCAACTATTTATTTCAGATTTGAGGCTATTCCACAACCATGGACCACTTAATGTAATTGTGGTACGAGAAAGTTTATATGCTAATATGACTGGACTGCCTGGTACAGTATGGAACAAAATAACGATTTTCATGAAACAATCATCTACAAACTTAGACAGCAAATGCTTTATTTGCAGATGAAATTTTGAACACATTATGAGCGGGGAAAAAAATACAAATGTATTGAATGCAGGACGAGAATAAACATGATCCTCATTCGCAATGCAACACAGGCGCTTTGTGTGTGTGTGTTTGTGTGTGTGTGTGTGTGTGGGGGGGGGGGGGAGCTGTGTTCCGAGTGCTGGAAAGTGTTGCGTGAGTTGCAACGCGATAATTCCCTATTACTGTGATATCTATTGTAAACTTTTTGCGCCTCTAAGGGAGGTTTTGTAATCATGTCCTAGTATTGAAATGGTAGGTTTTCCCCAATTCTAAAAGTATATCATTTGTCCTAGTTATTACTTGATGTAGAGAAATAAAATGCTGAAAACCTACATCACTATGTGACAATAAAGATCAAATTTGCATACACATTATGATAATTATATTGGTCCAGATTTGTTTTAAAGTTGAAATTTGTCTGCAGTGGCCCAACAAATGTTAACAGCATTGTAATAACGATATACACGTACATTCAACATTATTATCATAAGTACAAAATTAAAGTTAGCGAATGGAATGGGAGAGAGGAAAACGGGAAAGAGAGAATTAGGGAAGAGAGGAAGAGGGAATGATATGGACGGGGAACGCAGGAATATAAGCAGGGTGCCAGAAATATCCACATGGGTGGAAAGAGAGACAAAAGAAGAACTAGATTGCAGTTCAAAGCGAGAAAGAGTACATACCAACGTTTTAAGAAGAATGATAATAATTGAATAAAGTATAATCCATATTCCAATGTTTCCTTTTTTATGTGGACAATATTTTAGCAAGGAGTTGAGAGTATTAGTAGACATCTTGGATAATAACACAGCAATAAAACCTGGGTACATATGGTGTAAAAGGTAATTACAATAACAATAAAATGATTACAAAATAATAAGAATCGTAAGTTAAAAAAGGTGTGGAATTAAATCTTGTTGGCGATATATTCATTTGTAAAAGTCAAGATGAAATTCAGTACCCTTTTGACACTTTAATAAAGACCATTTTTACATTATTGAAGCCAAACAAAACGCTCACTCTTGCACATACTCCCAAATGAAAATTAAGCTCTCTTAAAAAGAAAAAAAGATTTTTTTTTGCAATAAAAATATGTACTACAATAATGATACTAATTCTCATTTTAATATAATGATTATAAAACAATGATAGTTATTGTTGTTTTAATAATAACAATAACAATGAAAGTAATAGCCCAATCAGTACTAAACCGTCTGTAAAATGATATCCCTTCTTATTCCAAAAATGAAAATATATACATTTATGTATAATTGACATAAAAAAAAAACATTCACACAAATACTCTACGCTAGAGAGACTAGGGATATACAGGAACGATTTAAAAACACCAAATAATTGAACTTTAAGAAAAAAATGAAACCTATTAGTCAATGTAAACAAAAACATTTACTATGGTAACAACATATCAAATAACAGAGGATTGACCAACCCGCCCTCTTTCTAGAACCGTAACTGATTCTTGCCATGCTTTATGTACTACTCACTGGAAGAAAAGAGATCATCGGCAAGACGAGTTTGTCCAGATTGCTCCAAAGCAGTCTTCAAAGCAATCTTCAAATCTTCTAGCTTGTTAGATGTCGTTGGATTCTTTCGCCAATCCCGGAGCATTTCCAAAGTTCCATTATATGTTATATTCTGGGTTTTGTGATTAGTTGCTATGTAATCAGAAATATCGTCCGGAGTAAATCCAAGTTTTCTTCCTAAGTCGTCGATCTCCAAGGTCTTGCGGACTCTCTTTGCAACTTTCGTCAAAATGTCGTCGAAATTTTCGGTGTTCTTCGGAAGACCTGGTGACGGAAAATACATGAAATATCAAGAAAAAAACAAAAAAATAATTCCTAAGGAAAATTCTCTTCAGTTCATATATCGTGGAAAAAAAGAGGTGCCTGGAATTAATTGGGAAAGAATTGTGTAAAACAATTCCTTTCAGGGAACAATTCTTCTATGACATTCTTCTCTTTTAGATAAACTGGTTCCTTAGAAACGAAGGCGTGTTTCTTTTAGGAACCTTTTGTGGTTCAGCAAGTATCAGTACAAGTTTGAACGCAAAAGGACTCTTAGTGCATGGTTCTCCTACGAACCTCAACAATAAGGAAATAAATAGATCTAGAAATAATATTAGTACTTAAGGGCAGAAATACTTGATATCTTCTTTAGGGGCAACTTGGCATTCAACATTCTCCCCTCTTTTTGTTATTAATTCTATCGCAATGAAACAAATGTCAGTGTTTATTCCCTCTCTTATTCTGCGCATCATAGAGGTATTGGTGAACGTCGGTGGTGAATTCCCTTTAAAACCCAATTACAAAGGTCCGTAATCCACTCCGCTCTAAATACTGTACAAGAACATTTTTTAATAGGCTGTACAGGCATTTAGAGCTTACTAAAAGAAGAAGAAAAGGAAAAACAAAAGAGAAGAAAAAAAAGGAAGAAAAAGAAAATGAGGAAGAAGAAAAAAAAATGAGAAGAAGAAAAAGAAGAAGTAGAATTATATACTCAAAAGTATATTTACGTTCTCGTATACAGCATAATGAATATTGAACTCACCTGCCATTAGAAATGGATGATGCCAACGGAATTACTTGGTAGAATCAATAGGCCCTGTAATAATAGAGAAAACCATGTTAGTCTACATTTCCAGATTGTAAATACCGGTTTGTGAAAAGCGTTTCACGTTGATTCGAAACATATTATTTCACGTATTATTTGAATTTGATAATGCTTCAAATTGGAAAGTAAAATGGTACCATAAATCTAATGTCTGACTCGTTATCTGTTTTGCTTATGCCAACGAAAAATTGAAAAAAAATAATCATAGATTTTAAGATTATCAAAAGAATTATTAGTAAAAGAAATATTTTATCATGAAGGCCATGCCAAGTGAATAATCTATTACTAAGTTACCAATATTAAGTATGTTCTTCTTTTTTTTTTGATTGAGAAAGCATATAGCTCTCATTTATTTCTTCCAATATGTACAATTAAAAAACAAACAAGTTAACAGTATGTCATGCATAATTTCATGTTTCCATCAAGATAACAGAGTAATACCTACATAACAGCTAGTAATACAAATAAATGAAAGAAAAGGGTGTCCCGAAAAAAAGCCTCAGGGGCTTGTAAGGAGGGGATCACCAGAGTAAAAAAAAAAAAAAAAAAAAAAAAAAAAAAAAGCTTACATGTACAGGACGGACATGCAACGAACCTATTCATATACACGCATTACCCGATGCCGTAATGTAGGCAACCGGAGATAACACAAGGCAACACAGGAACAATCTTTTCATGGATTCACGACTATATTATGAAAATAGCTTGATTTACAATCAATATCACTTACCGTAGTCACAGTAAAAGTAGTCGTAATTCTGATGATCCTTCAATATTACTATGAAAGGGATTGTGCACGTACAGACCGGCTAGGTATGGATTCGAAATGTTCTTTTTATAGATACATGTATGTACTGAAGCAAAGCTTGTCTTCTGAATCACGTGGTTCGTTCGAGCCGCTAAAAATTGCTACCTTTGTTAAACGTATGCACTTTGAACATGATGAAAATGCATAACTTAATTAAGTTAATTCACCATGAGATATTATGTCCCGGAATTGTATTATTATCGTTTTCGTTGTAATTGTTGTTATTTGTTTATAATTTCCTAACAAATCATATCAACATCATAAACTGACATTATACTCTGAATAGTAGAGTAGGTCTGTTCATTATATCTGAAAAGTACTCGTATGGAAAGCTTACATAAATATTAATGTCTTATGGTAAAGACGACGGCTTGAATTAAATTAATCCTTCCTGGACAGGAATAATTAGAGTGCTTAGTAGAACGTTGGTAATAAATTCCCTTTAAAACCTCATTACATAGGTTCAGGAGCGGCGATCCCGGGGGGACGGGGGTACACGTCCCCCTTTCAACTTTTTAAGGGGGGGGGGTCGTCCCCCCCTGGAAATTTAAAAAAGTGCAAAACAAATTGTATATCATATACTGAATAATGACTGCAACACACTTTTAGGCTCCGGAGGGCCAAAGAGTGCAGCGTTTAGACTAATAAAATTGCACACAAAAAAATCGCTCGGTGGCAATGCTCCCTCGCATAACATCCTTGTAAAAAAAAAAAATCGCATTTCCTCCCCCCCCCCCCCGGTCATTAACAGAAATCGCCGCCCCTGCATAGGTTCCATTATTTTTGGGTTGTAAATACGGGACAAATTTTGGATTGGCTGTACATGCCTTTAGAGATTACTAGAAGAAAGGAAGAACAAGAATAAGAACATTAAACAAATGGAATGATAATAATAATGATAATCAGAAGAAGAAGAAGTAGAAGATGAAGAAGAAAAAGAAGAAAAAGAAGGGAAAGAAGAAGAAAAAATAAGAAGGTGAAGAAGAAGATAAAAAGAAGAAGAAAATAATTTGTTTTCAATCATTTTTCACTTACCGTAGTTATAATACAAGTATTCGTAATTATTATGAGCCTTCAATATTATATACAATGAACTAAACGAAAGCTTAGATGAGGTAATTGTCAATATATATATATATGCAACCAATGCTCGCCTACTGAATCACGTGCTGTGTTCAAGACTCCAAAAATTGCTGCCTATTATAAACGAATGAACTTTGAACTTGGTAAGAATGCACAGCATAATTTATTTCAAATTAGCATGACTCATCAACTCAAACCAATCTATAATGATTTATTGATGCAATCAAAACGTGTTCGAACGTACAAATAATCGTACATGAACAGCAGCCAAACCAGAATAGACTTTGTTTATATGTAATGTTGGCATAATACAATTATCCATTTAAAAAAAAACTGTATTAAAAACAAAAATACGTTATACTTAAAACGATTATAAAATGGCATTCCAAAGTTTTGTGGAAAGCCAAATTATTAAACAGTAATCTGATTAAGAATAAATTGCATTTTCACTAGTTTAAAAACTTATCAGTAGGGACTTAAATTGACAAATGTACAAGACGAAAAGACTATGACTATGACAGAAAACTAGTTTCATTCTCTTAATGATTAAAAGAGCAGAATCATTCAACTGTGATGACCTAAATTGATCAGGTAAGGTCTGGGCTTTTTGGGGAAGTGGTTATTCTTGTATTTGAATTGGTATTAGGTTGGAACATGGCGTAATGGTATTTTGATTTGTTTTGTAGGAGGAAGTCAGGTCTGGCAATCAGGGTGATTTATGAAAGATTCTGAAATGTTTCTTCATAGATTAACAATTATGTCCTCTAGGGGGAGTAAGTTGCTTACTGGACAAGCCTTTGAATGTGAAATGAAATTATGTTCTGAAATATTTCTGCACAATCTACGTTGTATCCTTTCGAGAATGTACGACTCAGGTACAATGAGCTATTACTGTTCCAAAATTCTATTTTGATTGGTGTTGTTGTTATCGTCGATATTGTTGATTTTGTTGTTGCTGTAGTTTATGATTATCTTAATCAATCATATTAATGTCATGAACGTGGCATACACTTACGACAGTAGTGTAGGTCTGTTAATTAAATAAAAAATACACATGGTTCAGCACATGCATATTAACTAATGGCTTTTTTAGTTACTGACGGCCTACTTTAAAACAATCTTTCCAGGACCTGGATTTTTGTATTCTTCAAAATAGAAATAATTGTATTTTTCTTTCTTAATGTCATCTTGTTCTAATGAAATGTAATCGCCCTGGAAACAATGTACATGGATTGCCTATTCGTCGACAATTCAAACAAGAAAAAAGCTCATATTTTCAACGAAAACTGGTCATTTTAAATGTCTCAACGCAATACCAATTAAATACATGTATGTTAAACCTTATATTCCCTTTTAAAACCCCTATCACAAGACATTTAATTTCATGCAACAAAAATGGACAGAGTTTGTGCACAACCATTTTGCCCTTTCTTCTTATGCATCTGGTATATTATTAATGTCTCTGAGTCTGGATCACATAGTTCGCGGCACTGATGTCTTTTGTTTAGACATCTATCTCTATTTGACATGTTTGTCACACTCGACCTAGGTGAGGTAAATGGTTATCTAGCAGGAATTGATTTCCTAGAATGCTAAGCTCCCATAAGGCCTAAAAAACATGTGGTATTGCCCTTTAGGTGCCAAAATATGGGTCTCTCGGTCGGAACTATTGTATACACCAGTCTTGTTCAGACGGGGTATTGCTAGTCGGTGTAAGTTAATCCCGGCATCATTAAATATCTAATGTATATTTCACTTACACCAATAGTTGACCACACGTTTTAGTACTCGGACCAATTTGAAACGAGTAACTTACTCAGAGACAGATACACAAACAAAATGGTATAAAAAGGACATTTGTATACAAAATAATGCATTAGCACCAATACCCAGAGTCACCCGGTTAAAACAACAGAATGTACGTCGTGCTGTGACCCGGTGAAACCAAATTGGCAAAACTCAGTGTATGGATGGCTCGTGAAAGGTCAGATATACTACTAGGTGTAAGTTGAGAGCATCCACACGGTCAACTTAAGCTAGGAGTAAAATAGGTCGGGGGTAAAGGTAGCTACACGTAGGTGTAGCTAACACGATCATCGTTCAGACGGTCACTACCCCCAACATTTACACCAACCTCGGCATATTTACCCCGAATAGCTAGCTCTTAACACGACCTTTACCCAATAGGGTAAATTACCTTCGTCTGAACAAGACTATTGTCTTTACTGCAAATTTATAATAGGGAACAATAGCGGGGAATTCCAATTTCTACTACATATCACGCTATGAGTAGTAGACAAGATTCTTGTCAAATTTATCGCTTTGATACAGCTTTAATAATCGCGCGTCCCAGCCCATTAGTAGCATGTAATAGAAGCACGCGCGTGTAATAATGTATGCATGTATTGTGTGTATGGCAAGCCGTTTTATCATTTATTCATATTTCTTGATATCAAGAAATCAATGCTTGATATCACGAAATTGAATTCTTGATATCAAGAAATAAATTCTTGATATCACGAATTGTCAAAGTGAATGATTTCGAACGCAAAAGTATTGCACGAATTCATCATGAGCGCGCCGTTTTAATATTTATTCCTGTTCCCTGATTTCGAAGGCAAAAGTTGTGCAGGAATTCATCCCGACCGCGCCGTTTGAACATTTATTCCTTTTTCTGATTTTGTGCTCAAAAGTTGTGCAAGAAATCATTACGAGATGTGTTGCGAACGCAAAAGTTGTGCAGGAATTCATCCTGACCGCGCACTTTTAATATTTATTCCTTTTTCTGATCTCGTGCTCAAAAGTTGTGCGATAAATCATTACGAGATGTGTTGCGAAGGCATATTTTTTGTTTTAAATGATATTTTATTTCCTTCCTCATAATTTCATATAACAAGAAATTCACATAACAAGAAATTATCAAAATAAGCAATATAAAACAAGATCTTTGATACAAGACATATCATGAGTTACATCAATCAATGAACATAGAACAAAATCTCAGATTCTACATGATTCTACATTTTTTTCTTGCATGTAACAGTGTATAATCAAAATAATAACACTCTCATACCAACAAACTCATGACACCCTCCCCCTCTAGCCCACCCACACAACACCCCCTTTCACACACACAAACACAAACACACACACAACACACACACACTGCATGCAACCTGTTTCGGAAATGTCCTTCCTCATACAATTCAAAAGAATCATCACAGTATGTTATAAAAAGCAAGATCTACGTACGATACAAAAACATTTCATGAATTAAAATGAACATAGAAAAATCTCAGATCATACATGTTTGTACATTTGTTCTTTCATGTAACAGTTAATAATATAGCTCCGGTTAGTCTCATTTGAGAACGCCCCCTATCGTCAGAGTCCAGCAGCCTTTAAACATGTTAGCCTATGGACTTTTACCGGAAAAAAAAAAATCGTTAAAAATTCACGAAAAGCACATCCACCCCGACGTACATGCACGTTGACACTAGCCCTTTCATTGGAACCCTCATGTCCCATTGAATTTTGCAAGTTCACCCACCGTACCTTGATCAAAATAGGTCGCAAGCTCGCCATTGAGTATATAACGCATGTGTAACAAGTCGAACTTTGGACGCAATTTACCACGCGAATGTAAGATTATAGGTCAGGCACACGAAGGATATGAAGCATGAATTATCATAGATCAGTTCTGCTTGGTTCATTATGTCCAACCCCCCACTGGAATTTTTTTCATTTAGTATAGGCAAATATTTTGCCGAGGTAAGCAAAAACATGAATATTCATGACACACCTTGGACTATTCGATTATTAACAGAGAGGTTTAATTGTGCACCACATCAAACTCCCCTACTTCCAGTCAAGTATTTCATTGTATTATGTAGTTTGGTAGGTTAATTTTAATAACTGTTTAATTATCAGATATCAATGATATTTTAAAGATATGGAAAAGGTTCTTGTATTTTATATTTAGCAAAGCAATCTCACATACAGAATCATTATCAAGTGTCGTCTGATCCGCCGTTTGCCGTCTGCTATATACGTTCTATAGACGGCGAACTAGCTACGTTTGTGCTGGCGAAAATGAGACAACCGGAGCAATATGGCAACAGTTGTGCAGGAATTCATCCTGACCGCGCCGTTTTTTTAAACATTTATTCCTATTCTGACTTCGTGCTCAAAAGTTGTGCAGGAAATCATTACGAGATGATTGCCAGTTTGAAGTGCATTAAATGTCTATGTGAATTTCCTTGTAGAAAATAGTTCTTTAGTACCGTTTAGACATGTTTTTAGTAAACAATGTTCTCATGCTGAAATTAAAAAAACAGGCATGTTTGTTTCTAGTTCAATTACTTGTAATGCATTATAATAAAAACGCATCTTTAAAAGATGTTAAACGGCAACATATCACGAAATCATTTCGTGATATGTTGCCATTTTACGTTTTTGAAAGACGCGTTTTTTGTATGTTTTATAGCAAGTAATTAAACTGGAAAAAATCACAACCAAGATTTTTATGGTAACATTACCCAATGATCTAAATAAACAGATCTTTAAACAGTATGAATTAAACAAATTCCACGAGGAGTATCACAGAGACAGTAAATGCACTGCAAACTGGTAACATGAATTCTTGCATTAGTTGAATTCTCGCGATAAACTAGTACGGAGGTAGATTTTCACCTTCGCCGTGATTGCAAACGATGGGATACAGGATACGCTATTCTGCAGTGATTTTCTTTCAATCCAGTATCATTTGTACGGTAAGAAACCAAAGTTTGTGATTGTGTATTTTTATGACGATCCTTCAAAAGATAAAGCTGATAATACGATGTAAAGTGGGGTAATGTTTAATGAGAGTTGTTCTTTTAGTGTGCATTTTGCGTCGACGGATTGCCTTTTTAAGCTGTTAAACACACAGCTGCATTATTATCCTGGCTGTGTATTAAAAGCTGTGCCATTGATTCTCAACATTTTACACCACTGTACTAAACTGAAGTGATATCCAATCAGTACTTTAGTGACAATTGATGACACCTAAATAGCAGTAAAATACAATTTTTTCAACTTACCGATGTTCTAAAGAATAATTTAAAAATTCAAATTTCAAGTCTACTGTCAAACCATGGACCTATTACGGATTGACATTCGTCGTTTTCTTAACGAATTCATTGTGATATCCTCCGTCAATGTCGTCTCAAAAATATTCCGTACATGTTTCTTCACTTTGATCTCACGAGGTCCAACGCCGAAAAGCCGGGACAGAATCAAGAGAGCGATTTTACACATGTTAATCTACATGCGCAGAAGATAATAACTCGCTCAAATCATGGAAAATCGATGTGCAGTTCTGGTTTATAATCGGAAATTGTTGTTCCGTCTACTGTATTTTATTTTGAAAAACATGTTGATATTACCAGATAGAGGTTACATTTGGATTTGTTGTGATTTAAAATCCCGTTTCCGCCAATTTCCTCATAATATTTCAAAGTTACAACGCACATATCTTATAAAGATCATGGCCTTATTATTGTTTTATAAGGTCATGGGTGTGAATCAGTAATAATACGTCACCAAAATCGTCTGCTTTTCAACTTTGCTGCTCGGCCGTCAGATGGTAAAACGGTCTAACTCGAAATTTTGACTTTTTGAGGTAAATTCACTTTCCGGGTAATGTGAGGGCGCTATTTCCAATGGTGCTATCGAGAAAATCCCATCATGTCTTCTCTTAGAGATAATTCCCGCTATCTTGGTACTTTTTTGTATTTTTCCTTCAGATTTGATGGTAAAACAGTCTATCTCTGAGTTAGCCAATTGCCGGTAATATCGTTTGGGGGTAAAACGATCTTTTACATAAACCTTTTAACCTTCTGAATTGAGATTTTTTAATCATCGCTGTCAGATGGTAAAAAGGTCTATCTTCGATTTAGTAGTATGGCAATAGTGTTTATGGTCTTTCTAGAAGATAGACTATTTTACCATTTTATGATGTGTAGTGGGAGTGTATTCATGTGCTGTGGTTAAACAGTCTATCTGCACAAAAATCTCGTTTATTTTATAATTAAAACCCCAAATAAGCACAAAATTCTTCAGTTAAAAATGGATTATACCCATCTCCTAAAAAAGCTGAAACCTCTAAACTTCAAAGTCATTTTTCTCAGAACAGCGATTTTCGAGTTAGACCGTTTTACCATCTGACGGCCGTGCTCCCCATTAAGGATGTGTTTATTTAAGACACACTCTTACGGAGCACACCATCCAAACAAAACCCAAGAGAGGGAAACTGCTCCTTTAAATTATCAATGACCGAAAATGCTTGAGCAGTCGTTATTGTTAAAACAGCTGAATGTTGTCATTACGATGCACATAATCAGAAGGCGGTGGATCTCATTGGATCAAAGAAAGAATCACGTCGAATGTCCATCCGTAATAGGTCCATGGTCAAACTTGCCGATCAGCCACATCGGCATGATTGTGTTTATGTGTGTATTAAAAGTGTATTGACTATTCATGTATGCAAATGCTGCCTATTAACACGTAGTGCAGTGCTAAAGGTCCATAGCATTAGCATCGACTCTCTATGCTTTGCTGGAGTGCTAAACACTCGTGTTTAGCACTCGGGTAGAAATTAACCACATGTACAGTAAAATTAGATTCATGTCTCAGGATATATGAATAAATACATACTTTATAATGGAATACTACAGGGGGATTCAAAAAAAAATTCCCACTTTTTAAAAGTTGTATTGTTTGAAGTTTGACTATCTAATCAGGGGTTTCATGATATATCTTGATAGAGTTATCCTCCCAGTACATTTAAGTACCATTTTCATTTGAATCTCTTCATGCATGACTGAACATCAGACAATCTTTACAAGACTGCCATATTTCACTTGCGCCAACTTACTGGGTGAGGAACAAAACAGTGCATTGAACAAAGACAGTCAGACAGAGAGACACACACACACACACACACACACAAACGCACACACACACAAAAACACACAGACAACACACACGGTTACAATTGTGTAATAATTTCTCCTTTTCTGATTAAGCATTGATTTTTATCAAGATCCCTGAATGTTTAAGTGGCATTTCCCTGTCAATCTTTCCCTTTAGTACACATTCACTACCCCCATCATATCATCATCATAATCTTAATCTTAATCATCATCTTTAACATCATCATCATCATCGTGAAGTGCACATGAATCCTCTCGACGTCTTGTGGGGGCACTTGAAGTCAAGGATCTTCAGCAGCCCACTTGTGAACATCAAGGAGCTTCGGAGGAGAATCGTGGACAAGACAGACGTGGTACGCCAAGATGGGGACATGATCCGGCGAGTTTTTCAAGGAATGCTTCACCGTGCACAACTGTGCATCAGGAGGAATGGTTGTGTAAGAATGGCATTAAATAGAGGGCCTAAAATACCACTTTTTTGGGCTATTACCCATTTCCACTTCGAAAATGTGTCTTTTTTCACAAGGTGTTACTATGGAATTACACAAGATATGCCATATCTTTTTTTGCCATCTTGTAGTCCTTTTTATCTCCACTCAGTATTTTTTTAAGGCTTAAGAATTGACCCAAGAGTTGCGATACAGTGGTTATTTCTGTGAAGAGAGACAAGCACCTTTTTAAAAAAATAGCTTTGTGCATAATTTTGCTTCTATAATTCATATATTTTAGCTTTATATTAATTGATAATTGGTTATATTTTCTGAGTAACATGTTGTCCTATCATCAGAAACAAAAAGAATCAAACATAGATAGTGATACAAACTTAACAAATATATTTGCCCACATTCCGATCATAAATTTTGTCAGGAATTTCCCGCAGTGTTCATAACGGTGTCTTGCCTGCTTTATAAACATGTTTTCAACGTTCTTATACACTTTGCTTAGTGTAACTACCCCCGGGGACTAGCTGGGGTATAACAATGTTCAGCTATTATACCAGTTTTTTGTGTGCAATTTAATGAATGGCATTTTTAATAGTCAGGTTGCTTAGTAAAATTATCGTTACCGGCCGGTTACAAGCGCCATTTTTGTTACAAGGCTTCCTTACGACCTACTAAATGATATAAGGGTAGGAGCCCCCGGAAAAAATTTCAAATAGGGGTGTGGTGGGCGGGGCCGTCGTCTCGGAGCCCCCAAATAAGAAATAAGGTTAAATAACATTAATTTGTTGTTGTACAAATGTAATTTTGTGTACAGGGCTTCCTAATAATAAGGTTAAATAACATTATTTTTTTGTTGTACAAATGTAATTTTGTGTACAGGGCTTCCTAAGGACTTACAAAACAATATCAAGATAGAAGCCCCCTGTACAAATTGCATGTAAGGGCGTGGTGAGCGGGGGCGTCGTTCCAGAGCCCCCAAATAAGAAATAAGGTAAATTAACATTGATTTGTTGTTGTAAAAATGCAATTTTGAGTACAGGGATTCCTTATGACCTTCTAAACGATGTGAGGGTAGGAGCCACCGGTATTATATTTATATATGTGTGAATGGGGGCGGGGCTTTGTGCCAGAGCCCCTATATTATATATATATAATGTAAGATCACATAGTATGTATTTGTACGACCGTCTGTTTTTGATATCAAGAATTTATTTCTTGATATCAAGAAGTAATTTTACGTTGTGAACCACTGGTAATTCTTGATATCAAGAATTGATTTCTTGATATCGAGAATCATGATTGAATGTTAAAATGGCTTGCCATACGTCCGATCTACATTCGCTCGTATCGCATGGATCATTGCATGTGTACAACAACCCCTACTCAGTGTTATTTAGGGTACGCGTATGCTTATTCCCTCTTTTTGAAAGCATCCCCTATCTGAGGACTGCCAACATTTCCGTAACCCCCTTTCGCGGGCTTTTCGCGGGCTTGTCCTGCCTTGGAGACTCCCCTCAATCCGGAAAAATGCTCATTGTACGTCCCTAAATTTGGAATAATTACTCAGGAGTCCAAAGAGATGAGAGAAAAAAGAAAAAACACCCCCTTTTTAAAGAAATCTCCGGGTGAAAAGTCAAATACCCCCCCTTTTTTTTTTACAATTCTCGGGCCGCACTTTGTCGCACGAAAAGTACCCCTCTACCAGACATTTTGGTAACACGCGCGGTATTCCTCCGTTCTCGGAATGGGGGGGGGGGGGGGGGGGACAACAACTACGAAGTCAGCCAAGGAAGTGAGCTACGATGAGCTAAGAGACGCTCCGACCTTCATATCATGTCAATGAAAAGACACCTTCTCTCGTTTGGTGTATTTGATCCTATTGCCAATGAAAATATAAAAAATATAATTTTCAAACTTTGTCGTCTCTGTAATCCGTGGAGATACACTTAACTAAATCAAATCCTCTCTTTGTCTTCGCTTTTAATTCTTTATCTTATTATTTTACACACAATTAGTATCTCTCTCTCTCTCTCTCTCTCCCTCCCTTCTTTTCTCTCAAACGAATATAACCATCATTACGATAGTGACTGATCATGAGCAGTAGCAAGCCAAATAATCAGCTTCAACGTAGAGGGCAATATTATAATTATGAACAATCATACTTTGATCAAGTCTGCCAAATACATGTACATACAAGAATGAGAATTAGAGATTCAAACTTTGTTAGTTTTGTGTTCTTTATTTCAAGGAAATTGGAAATAAAGAGTCACACCCTAAGGTTAATTATTTATCTGAAAACACAAAAATATTCAAAAACCTATTCTAGACTTTACTGCAGAAACTCAAAAGGATGAATGTTGCCTCGCATCGAACCCAAGCCCGGTATTTTCGGTCAGAAATTGATCAATATTTGCCACTCGATCTCTACCCTTGTGTACTATTATCATGATTATTATTATTATTATTGTCTTCATCATCACGAATATTTTCATCATCGATATTGTTCTTATTACTACATGACTTGTTATCACCAAGATAATGAGGAGATATGTAGAAAACATAACTTGACTTCGGGTTATAAACTAAAAACTCACGTTGTACTCTGCTGCCACTGTATGGCGTACAGGTCAAGTTCGAGTGCTTACTTTGCTTATAAACATGTTTGTTCAGTTGAGTTCCATCTGGTTCTATCCGGAAACAAATGAATCATTCAAATATAACATAGTAAGCTGTGAATTGCTTATGCATACGGTTCTACAGCAGCTTATGATAAAGTACATGTATATAGGCTAAGGAAACAGTTCCTCTATAATATTGCTCTACATGCAATTTCCAAATGTGAGAATTCCCACATTTGTGTGTATAGAAAAAAGTGTACGTTTGGACTTGTATTCTGCGATGCTGCATCGGTGTGTACAAGTTTAAGTTACATGTACGTGATAGAGGGGACGAGGGTAAGGAGGTAGCGAACCTAACCAGTCTCCCCAAAGCCCTTTGTCTTTCCACATGGATTGATTCGATTAATTGAATGGTTCATGCTTTTATTTATATTCCATGCACACACAAAAAGGGAAAACGAATTAGAGAGATAGTAGTAGTATGGAGTGAGATGTAACTAGTATTTTTCTTAAAGACATTCTAGGCATTTATGCGAGATGTTAAGGCGAACAACAATGATTTGTGTGGGTCATTGTTCATACTGCTGGAGAAAATAACGTTTCACTGCATTCCTGAAACAATATAAGCGGGCCTGTCCTTCAAATCATGTTGGCCCTGTTAAAGTGAAAATAATTACTTGCAGGTAAGGTTCTCAGGTTTGAAATGTGATAGGATCCCGCTTACCCAGTGGGGTTGCTGTGTAATTCGGTTTATTGTCTGAACATTGTTAAATCAATTCCGGTGACTCATCCCAACGAAGCTACAACAAAAAAAAATCCCCAAATATGAAATAACTGGTCACGTATCTTAAATTTTGTGTTCAAGTGAAAGAGTGTTTATGTATGTACTCGAAAGCCTGAATGACTTATAATTGATATGGCCCTTTTATGTCTCTGCCCCTTTTTATTAACATGCTGGCACAACTGATCCCAGTCAAAGTATTGAATACTCTTAATGGTAGTGTTGAGGATTCAATCCCCAGCCCCAGCATTAACTACCCATTTTTATCCAGACATTTATTCACATTCGTCACTCTCCACCCAGATGTATAATCATTATTTTTGTTTTTGTTGTTGTTGTAATTGTTGTTACCATTATTGTTATTGTTATCATCACTGTTATTATTATTTGTGTTATTGTTATCATTATTATCATTAACTATTAACGATAAACTGGATCAGAATCCCATATTCATAACTTATTACCCGAACCACAAAACCCCTAACCCAAAATACCACAGACTAAATAAACAACCACCCCTTTAAAAGACACTCTTCTGCTTAGAAAACCATATCATTTCAAATCAAATCAAAAGCTAAACGGAGTAAAATCTGATCTCTCTCTCTCACATACACACACATTATTATTGCTATCATTATCATCATGAATATATTCACCATCATTATTTTTCTAAATATAATCATGTAAAATTAAAAAAAAAGAAGTTGATTTTGAATTTAAACCCAAAATTCACGTTTTAAACTTTGCTGCCACTAAATGGCGTACAAGTCATGAGTGCTTATACTATAAACATGTTTGTCAATTGAGTTAAGGGAAATGTAGCCTTTCACGGTATCACATCAATGAAGACAATTTCACTGCATTACAGCATAATTCCTTGCGATAATTTCTCTTTAGACCACTTAAGTTATACAATTCATGTGGATGAACAAAATCTTTTGTTGTTTAAACAAATATTTCAACATTCTTATTTTGAGTGATATAAGGATTACATTCTTTGAAAGATAAAATATAATTTGTATTTAAAAGAGTCCTAAATGAAACTATATGATTTCAATTCTAGTGTGACAGAAAATCAAAGAAAATGTGTTCCTAATAACTAATATTCTTACAGTGAGCTCATAATTGAAAGAAGCTCCCAACAAATAACTTCAATGCTTGGAATAAAGAAATAAATCAACCCTATTGGTTGTATCATCTAGTATACACATTTCAGTTTTCAGAATTCAAATGCATTATTCAAATTGACATAGTTACGCAGCCTGCAGTCACAGAAATAAAGCATTGGTAGGTTCCAATCTACAAGGGCCTTTGTGTTGATATTATCATGTTTGCTTCGCATGCTCTTTCAGTCGGTTATTGATTGGACTTGAACAATCGTTTGTGAACAAGGAAGCTCTATGTAGCCTTTTGTATATTAAGCGTTACCCCCCACCCCCCCCCCCCCCAGCATGGCGCAGCTGGGGCATTAGTCCTCGTCTACAAGAGGAGGGTTTTCAACGTTATTTTATAGTCACGGCTTTGTATGCTCTTTCAGTCTGTTATTGATTGGACTTGAACAATCGTTTGCGAACAAAGATAGCGATCTATGTAGCCCTAGTGTATATTATGCGTTACTCCGCTCCCCAGTGGCGTAGCCAGGTGGACAAGGTTTATAGTCTAGAAGATGAGGTGTTTTCAACCTTTTTCTTAAAGTCACGACACCCTTTAATGCATTAAATAGCTTCGCGTTACTCCAATCCCAAATTCATTACAGAGGATTCTCTTTCCATCACTCTAGCAGTCATCATTTGCCATGTACAGAGGTATGCGTATTTCTGATTCTAACAAGACATTTTTGATATGGTTAAATATATATTTTGTAATCAAAACAATAGCTAGGATTTGCAATTATGTCTGCTGGCACCTCGCAGAACAATATACATGGATATAAAAAAAATCCTATATTCGGGCACATCGAAACGCGAATATGAGGATATCCGGCCATGTGATTGCCAAAATGTTGCAAGCAAGTGAAGCAAATGAGTGTGGCAAAAATGCAATTTCGATATGAAAGATATAATATATACTTATTTTGGTAACTCGCTGTCAAACAGAATTATTTTCGTTGCCCGCAAAAAGATGTATACATGCATTCTGCAGCCAACCTGTTTCGTAATGTTGTGAGTAAGCAAAGCGAGCGAAGAAGAAAGACCTTGTATTATCTTCTTACTTGCTACTTTCTCGTGAAACCACATACTCTCGTAGTTTCTAACCTTGGGTATTTAATCGTTGTGATTAGGTAAGCCCACCGATAAAGAACCAGTGAGGTATATACTATAACGCCTACGCATGCGGAAATCACCCGTTTTCTTGAAATAATTAAGTACATGTACGTCGTCTGAACAATTAAAAACAAGGTTTCCAATGTATGTATGTATGGGTGTATATGTAAGTGTGTGTTTGTGAGTACACATGTTTAAATATATGACCTACCCTTGACCTACGCCTTCCACATCGTATGGAAGATGTGTAATGGTTTCTCCTTGATCATGACCTCCAGCCAGATCTTCCTCTCTTCACCTCCCTGTTAGTGTTAACGTACACTATCTAACCATTTCTTGGCTAGTCTGCTCCGTAGTCTATCACCATGAATATTTGAAGTCAGTTAGAGTATCTTTTGGCAGCGTGATGGTGTCATCCTGTTAACGTGGCTAAAGAATCGCATATATAAATAAATATGTATATTCACATGTACATGTATACACATATAACTTCCCATCTATCTCTTTATTTTGTATTGATATTTCATGTAGAATGTGTACGTAGTTTGTATGTCTAATATGTCTGTTTTGTTATGGCGAACCTCCAAACCACAAAAGTCACTTTTAGGAATTGTCGCCTCTTTCCTAAATAACATATAGTAAATATATA
This sequence comes from Strongylocentrotus purpuratus, assembly GCF_000002235.5. Taxonomy (NCBI): domain Eukaryota; kingdom Metazoa; phylum Echinodermata; class Echinoidea; order Camarodonta; family Strongylocentrotidae; genus Strongylocentrotus; species Strongylocentrotus purpuratus. The sequence goes on along the minus strand of NW_022145594.1, from coordinate 26,452,896 downwards.
TTTTAGAGTAAAACATCAATACATATTATCTCCGTCTCTTTTCCCGGCTGATATGCATGAAAGATAAGATGACACAACGGAGGAGTGTTTATATGTGTGTGTGTGTGTGTGTGTGTGTGTGTGTGTTAGTGTGATCGTCTGCGAGAGAAAGAGAGAGAGAGAGAGAGAAAGAGAGAGGGAGAGAGGTGGTTAGGTAGTGAGATAGACTACAACACCTTTATATGTGGAATTCCCCAGTTTTCATGAAAAACATGCATTTCGTCTGAAATATGACAAACAAGGTCCCCAAGTCATTTTTGGCGTGGCTTGTTTCATTGTTTGAGAGGCACGATTATTACCAAAAGTGAACATGTAACCGTATTGCGCCCCGAGACCATGGAGATAGCAACGGTTTACGTTTTGTAGTTTGGGACTTTGTATTTAGGGGCACTTTTGATCACACAGCCAAAGTAGTTAGAGTCTGACTAAATTCATTCCATATGCCTCTTTATGTATGGGCACCTTTTTAATCGTTTATCTTACAATTTTTAATGACCCTCTGGGTAGGCAGGACAACCCCTCTCACCATTTCCCACGTAGAAGCCTCCTCGTCCCCAATAAGTCGCTAACTCTGCATTAATTAAAATAATTAATTAGAGTATTGTTCCTCGATATATAGGTCTTGTAATCACACATCTCTGTCTAAACTGTTTACAGCTCTTCTACAAGTTAAGTATGTTTAATTGTTGTACAAGACGGACATTGTGCTATTCAAGAACCCACTATCATTATTGTATGTTCTCTCTCTCTCTCTCTCTCTCTCTCTTTCTCTCTTCTCGTCTCTCTTCCTTTTCCTCCTCCCCTCTCTCTTATCTATTTGGGTGTTCACTATGCATGTTTATATATATTTGTTAATTTTTTTACAATTTGGATATTAAATGCATGTAAATATTAATGTACATACACAATTGTATTGGATTTGATCTTGTTATAACTTTACACGATGCATGTCCATCCTATGTCATTATCTGCGAAGCTGCCATGTTGTTTTTACTAAACAATGCCCTTTCAAGCAATATATCAATCAAGTTGATTGCCATAATGCGTGCGTTATAGTGGGCTAGTCAATTACTAAATGGCAGAGAAAATTAATCGACGTATAACAAATGGAATGCAATATCTATATTAAATATGTTATATTTCCATAACGTTTCCCAATATTGTCTCTCTATATTTCCGCTGATGTCATATACTGTATTTCTTCTTAAGATAAATTAAATATTTTTGAGTTATCAATTAATATGTGAATATCTGATAATTGAAGGTTAATTGTTCATTACATTAATAACATTTATTTAACATTATATAGGATCAACAAAATGTCAAGGTTTGTAAATAAAAGCCGGCTCGATCTGATGTTCTGAAGATTATATCCATACAATTTATTTAACATTATAGGATCAACAAATCCTTGAAATGCTAGAGCGCCGTATGGCAGCCGTGCTAAAGCCAGGGTAATAATCGGGAGCGCCAGAAGGGTCAAATCTGACTGACATGAGCGCTATACAAGAACCTAATGTTATTATCATTTTTAATGTATTTAAATAAAAGCCTTCATAATATTTGTATCAATTTTAAATTCAATTTCATTAAAATTCATTTCAATCCATTTCAGTTTGATTACTATTCAAGTATATTTTTTACACAATTCGATACAAAAAAACAATAAAACCTACCAAACAACCTATAAACATGACAATTTAGTAAAGGTGTAAAAAAAAATCACCAATAATAAAAGATAAAATACACAAAATTGCAATAGATAGAAATACCCCCCCCCCCTTAAAAAAAGAACATACCCATACAAAAAGGTGGGACAAGCAGAGGCCATAGGCATACCGCAGGCTTATCCCCGATTCATATAATACATAACGATACACCTCATAGAATAACGGGTAGTTTAAACACACACAAAAACTTATGCTCGCTCAAACACACAACAAGTACAGGGTATAGTACGAATAGTTCATCAAGCGGTGTAAAACTTGATCACTTAACTCTTGTATTATTTTTGTTAATCTCAACAGAGAAAGGCAACTCCTTATTTCCGACTGAATGCTATATATTCTACAACACTGGACCACCAAATGTGATTGTGGTACGAGAAAATTCGAACTAAAAAAAAAAAAGGGATGCTAAATAGACTCCCTGGTAGAGTATGGAAGAAAAGAATGATTCTCATTAAAATAATAATCTAAAAACGTCGACAGCATGTTTATTATTTGCAGATGACATTTTAAACGCATTATGAGTGCGGAAAAGGTATAACTGTATTAAATGCAGGATGAGCATAAACCTGATCTTCCTTCGCAATACAAAAAAAGGTCCTTTGTGTGTGATTTGTGTGTGCTTTGTGTGCTTTGTGTGTGTGTGTGCTTGTGTTATTGCAAAGTTGCAACGCGGGAATTCCCTATTACTGTGGTATCTATTGTAAACTTTTGGGCCCTCTAATGGAGGTTTTGTAAACATGTCCTAGTTATTGTAGTGGTTGGTTTTCCCAATTCTAAAAATACCCCATTTATCTCAGTTGTTACTTGATGTAAAGAAATATAATTTTGAAAACCTGCAGCAATATCTGACAATAAAGATCGCATTCGCATACACATTAAAATAATTATATTGCTCCAGACTTTAACAGCGTTTATTGAAATTAACCTCCAGTGGTTTAACACATGTAAACAGTATAATTGTAATAACGATATACATCCATTCAAAAATAATTATCAAAAATACCGATGTACCGATAGCGAGAGAAATTGGAGAGAGGAAGAGAGGAAGAGGGGAAGGATCATGGACGCATGAATATATTAGGCTGCCAGAAATGACCACATTTAGGTTGCGAGGGAGAAAAGAATAATAAGGTTGCAGATCAAAGCGAGATACAGTACATGTCATAGTTTTAATAATAACAATAAGTTAAAAAATGTAAATCTATATTCCGCTGTTTCCTTTTGTTTTCTTGAAAATATTTCAGCAAATAACTTAAATTTACAAAACAAATTAAATGAAAATTACGGTTAAACTAAATATGTAATAAGGAACAACAAGAAACGTGAAATGAATATTGCGCTTAATTTGGACGAATTGCTTAACTAACAATGTATAACAATAACATAATAATGAAAAATGAAAATGTAAATACAATAATTAAGTAACATTAATGAAAGTGCACTAATTATGTACGTTGGATAATGAATAAATTACAAGAAGATAGGACATGTGTTTATAAATACGGTATGATGATGGGGAATTACTTTGTGTTGAGTAGATAGGTCTGGCAGCTTTGGTTGCCAGCTGCTTGCGGGGAGCCTAATTCCCTCCTGTAGATTTGCGAGCGGTCTGCTTGGTGCGTGCCATAGTTGCTTGAGAGACAGTAGTTTACGTTTAAAAGTGTCAATAGTTGGGGATTCACGGACAGAGACAGGGAGATTATTTAAGAGGATAATAAGTATAATTATGATAATAAGGATAAAATTAATTTTACAAAGGAAACATAATAAATTAATAAGGGTGAAATCAAATTAATGTCAGTTCGGCATTAGATTCATTTGCAAAACGGTCAAGGTGAAATTCACAACCCTTTTTACACGTTATTAAAGTTACGTTTACGTTTACTTTCTTCTAGGTAAATAATTGCTAACAGTAAACTCTCACTCGGGCACATACCAAACCTTGCTCATTTTTATTTTGTTTAATTTGTTGTGATAATAATTAGTATTACAAAAATAATAATAATAATAATAATTTTGATGATTAAAATGAAAACGAGATAAGAATTCGTCACTGAAGACGAATGAGGTGGTCTGTATTATTTTTCTTTCTCCGAAGGAACTATAGTGTTAACGGTCAGATGAAGAGAGAGAGAGAGAGTAGTGGAGAGATATGGTAGTATATATATATATAGATAGATAAGGAGAGAGAGAGGGAGACGGGATATAGTCATATAAAAAAAATGAGCTAGAAAAGGGGATTAAAGAGGAATCAGAATGCAACTTAAAAGAAGGCAGGACAGTAAAGAAACATGGTAGAAGTGAAATAAGAATACAAGGGGCAAAGGGTAGAGCAAGAGAATAACTGGAAAATATAAACGGCTGGGAAGAAGACTAGCATCATAGAAATGGGACGATTTGCTATTGTAGCCTTTGGACATCTACCATATAGGTATAATACACGACAATGCATCATATTTCCCATAGGGTTGTACCAAACTATTGACATTCCTCTTCCATATAGATATAACACGCAAAAAGGCATTTTATTACATTGTTTGTGATTATATATGATACGTTATAGTACACGAATAAGATGATACAATCAAACAAATCAAATGAAAGCAACAAATAAAAAACAATAGAAAATTTGACCCACCGGGAATCGAACCGGGGTTACCGAAATAGAAGTCGAGTGCTTTAACCAATAGACCAAAATATGTTTCATGGACATTACATGCAAAGCTTTCAAACGGCCTTGGCATAGTCGTAATTTCAACATTTAATCTGATAAAAATGAGACGAATTTGCAATAGCTCATAGTCTCAGCTATAGAATACTAACATTTGGGAGCAAACAGAGTAAGAAACTAGAAATTTAATTCGTCATGGGGACGAATTAGGTGGTCTGTCTTCAATTCCTATGTTCATGCTCATCTTTAATTCAATATTTACTATATTGAAAAAGGGAGAAGTTATATAGACATGTAAACAATGATAATCATGATGATGATGATCTTGATAGTAATGGTGATGACGATGATGATGATCATGGTGATGTTGATGATCATTATCAACAGACCATTGATGACATCTGATTGAAAAAATGAGGGGACATTCAGATAGCGTATAGTCTCAGCTACAACATACTCAAAAATCAACAAAAATCAAGCTGAAATAACGGCGATATTGCTTGCAAAAAACATGAATGTAGAATCCAGATTTGAGAAAAAGTCATCTCCCTTAAGGATTACACGCAAAAAGTAATGGATCAAGTGATAATAGGGTTATAATAAAGTAAATATGGTTGTTTATTACATTATTTGCGATTCTACGTGTTTTAATATTCAAAGGAGTTGGTACAGTGAAAGGTCAAAAAGGAAAAAAAGTGAAGAAAAAAAAAATTGTTGGAGACGCCCGGACTCGAACCAGGGACCTCGAGGTCGGAAGTCAAGTGCGTTACCGATATACCAAAACATTTCCCTTAGAGATTACACGTAAACGGAAAATGGAATGATCAAATCCCACTTTGCAAGTGAGATATGAGCATGATCCCGGCATCTGATCGAAAAATGAAGGGCACATTGGTGATAGCTTATTGTCTCAGCTACAGCATACTCAAAGCTCAGCGTAAACAACGATAAAACGACGGAGATATTGCTCGCGGAAGACGAGAATGTAGAATCCAGTTTTGAGAAAAAGTCATGTCCCATAGAGAATGCACGCAAAATGTGAAAAATTGACATGCCTCCTTTAATCGCAAAAATACGCCATGATATTATTGTCAAAATGAATTATGGTGGTAACTGCATTTGTAGAGAATATTCTAAGGTAGAACATATCAAAATTTGAAAGAAAATTGATTAATATTTACAGAGATACAATCAATTTTCCAAAAATCTGCTGACGTCATAATATGCAAATTGATATTTTGAGTTCGGAGGCCATTATGATGACGTCATGAGTTAATTGAGGGTCAAATGAGACATGAAATCATATCTCCAACTCATGTTATTTCTAACCATGATATAAAAGTTTGGGTCAATGGACTATCTGAAGAGCTATTTTGATTTTTAAAATGGCATGTTTTTGATCAAATTTGCATTATATTGCCCATAGCAGCACGCGCGGATTTTTAACTTTGACGCGCGCTCACGGCCTTATGAAAGGTCAAGAGTAACTGAAATTATTGTAAATTGTCAATTACGGTAAAAGGAATCTAAATCATGTAACAAAAAAAAATTGAATTTGACCTTTTCCGCGCGCCATGAGCGCGCGCAACGCGCGCGGGGACACGTACGGACGGAAAATTTTGAAATGCTTAAAATGACCTGATTCGTACTTTCGTTTAATAGTTAAGTGATTTTGAGCATTTTAAAATTTTGACGCGCGCGTACGTGCGCGTCATGACCTTTATGTGACCTTTGATGACATGACTTGTTGACCCTTGACCTGAAGTATATATGATATTAATATGAATGACCTTTGATAATGCATCATGAAGATATGATGGATAATGTGATTCCACAAAATGGCGCCTGGATGACGTCACGATGACTTGATGACCTTGAAATTGTTCTTGTCACGTTTCATGACAATGACCTATCACTGTGTCAAAATTGAAAGAAATTAACAAAACCAATCTTGAGTTATCCTATGAACAAAAAAGTGTAGGAAATAAATAAAAATAAAGAATAAATAAATAAATAAATAATAATAAAGAAAATTCTGACGAAAACAATAGGTGATCTGTTTTCAACAGACCACCTAAAAAGCGAAATACTGCTAAAAGAACAATGTCATACAGATTCGTGATGTCAACGAGATTCACCTTCCATAGGCATAACACGTAAATTAAGAACATTTTTGACATGTCGCCTTTAATTGAAATTTTCACTATGAAAAAATGAGAAATGGTGACACCCATTCTTGTAGCGAATCGTCTTGGTTACAATGTATTAAAATGTGGAATAAAATCGATCAATCTTTTCAGAGACACAATCAATTTTCCATAAATATGCTGACGTCATAATATGCAAATTCGTTTCTTGAGTTCCAAGGCCATTATGAGGATGTCATGATATACTTATGGCCAAATGAGACATTAAACCCTATCTCAGCCTCATACTTTATCAAAATATGAAAAATTGGGGTCTCTAAGCATCCTAATGAGCTATAATGGATTTTGTATAGGCATGTTTTTTCCCCATATATGCTATGAATGAGAAAAGCTCGCGCGCACGGACATTTATCCTGAACGGACGCTCATTCCGTTATCAATTGTCATAAATAATGGAAATTCTTTTTGCCGAATTGATCGTGAGCCCGGCAGCCACTGAGCAGCGCCAGATCGACGTTGCTCTATCCCTTATTGTTGAACGCCAAACAAGGTAGCAGCAACCTCCCGTCTTTTAACATCTTTTGGTATCAGATTGTATGAAAAAGAATGTGAAATATTATGAAATTGTGAAAAGTAAAACAAATTGCATGCGCACTATCGCGTTTATTGACCTGAAATTGGCCGGACGGATAATGACCTTGATCATGATAAATATGAATGAGAGATATGATCATGAGTTGATTTTCAGAAAATTTGACAAAATATCGCCTGGATGACGTCATGAAGACCTTATGACCTTGATAAGGTTTTCTTTACGTTTCATGCCAATGACTTATGACTGTGCCAAAATTGCAAGATATTGACTAACTTGATCTTGAGTTATCCTCTAAATAAAAAAAGTGCGAAGAAATAAATAAAAAATAAAGAAATAATGAAATGATGATGATGATGAACAGCATTTGTATAGCGCCATTTATCTGCAAAAGCATTCAAAGGCGCCTGGCTCCCTCAATATGTCACATATTATTCGCAATGTTGACGAAATAAATAGGTGATCTGTCTGCCACATTTATCCATACTGTTTTCAAAATAATATCTCTTCTGGGTCCAAATAGACAAATATATATATATTTTTTACTAAATCACATCCACACAAACACTTAAAAAGAACGATTTCAAACACCAAATGATTGAACTTTAAGTAAAAATGAAACCTTTTTAACGATATATCACACAGATGTATTAACACATCACAAAAGGAGAATTATAGTTAAATATTTTCAAACACATGTATATTTGACTAATTCACACCCAAACAAACACATAACTCGTAATTCAACAGTGGTAAAACAAAACGACCAGAAACACCAAATGATTGAACTTTAAGAACAAAAATTAAGCCTATTTATCGGTATATCATATAAATGTATCCTAAAATAAAAAGGAGTATTATAGTACAACATTTTCAAACACCGATGCAGAGAAGAACAGAGGCTGATCTCGCCCTCGACCAGCTTCTACAGCAGCTAACTTTTTGCTATCATATTTTCATGTATTTACTGATTGAAGGTAAGAGCTCACCAGCAAGACGAATTTGTCCAGATTTCTCCAAAGCAGCCTTCAATGCTTCTTGCTGGGAAGATTCATTTGACTTTTTCCCCATAATAATATTAATAATAATAAACATTTATAATGCGCCATGTCTGTCAAAAAGTCCCATTCCCGGAGCATTTAAAGAATTCCTTCCCATGTTGCAATCTGGGTTGTGTGGTACTGCTAGGTTAGCGTATTCTCCTCAATTCGTCGTCGTAATCGTTATCTCCAGCAGACGGTGGAAGACCTGGCGACGGACATATTTGAAATATCAAGAAGTAACAAAACTCAAAATATGAATACTTAGTTCAGTTCTCCTCTTGTGGCTACATTGTGCAATAAAATAAGTGGCTGCCATCAATGGGGAAAAAATCGAGTAGTACATGAAAAAATGGTGTAAACTTCGAGGCTTTGAATTCATCAAAATTAAAGACAAATTGATTTATAATCTTGCTGAACGTCGTATGCATTGCACACAGAAATATATGTATCGGACTACAGGCATGTGTCATTAAACTTTGGTCCACGCAATTCACCTCTTTCTTGTCATATTTCGAATGGAGGAATATCTGAAAAGAAATTCTTTTAAGAGGGCATTTCTTCTTTACTTGAATCAAAATTCTTCTTTTTCAGATAAAACGGCTTCATTAGGGTTCTTGACATTATACATTGGATCTAGACGGAATGCCTTTTATAGAAACTTGTTAAGGTTATGCAAATATAAATAAAGATCAGACGGAAATGGGACTTATTGCTTTGATCAATAACTGATATACATACTTATAGAAAAAAAGACCAAACTACTTGTATATCTTGATATCTTTGTTAGTGGCGACTTATCTTCGAAATCATCTCTTTCTTGTTTTCTTATTCATTATATTAAAATAATGAAAATATGATTGTAGATTCGTATTTCCTATTTATATAGGATTAGAAGAAGTAGTGGTAGCAGTTACTATAGCAGAAGTAGTATTACCAGTATACGTGCTAGTTATAGCATTATGCGATTGCATTAATGGTTCGGTTACATCTGTAACATGATATAGGTTAGGGAATCCTGATTAACATGATTATGTAATTTTGCAAGATAAACCAGAATAGAAATAACGCTAAAAATGTTTCATGAGGGTAGATCTTCGATTCTTTAAATTGAATTTAGATATCATTACCCCGGCTTTAGCCCCGGTTAACCGAAACGCACATTGCATTCAAGGTAATTAATAATGTTCTCCCTGCAATCATATTATTAAGCGAAATATTATCTCCTAATTGTAATGCCTCAAGATGATGCAAATAAGTGTCCATGTTAAGTACTATATTATGATAAGGTTAAGTAATTTGATAATGTGTGTAAAACTGTTCTAAATGTGATCATGAAAATATTGCTTGATTAAAAGATGACAATATATGAAACAAGAGCCCAATATATCGAAAATTGCCCAAAATACACTCTTGTGAATAAGATTTTGACTCTTTGCCGTCAAATTACAGAGGGAAAATAATGGACAAATTGGGTAGATTAAATCATATAAACACAAAGTAATGCATTAATATCGTTATCAAAATCATTCGAAATCTTCTACGGTAAAAAGTTTAAACATATTGAATGCAGGATGATAATATTCCTTATCTTCCTTCGCAAATGCAACAAAGGTGCTTTGTGTGTTCGCTTTGTCTGTGTGTTGGTGTGGAACGGAGCAGTGTACGGTATGCGTCGTGTGTGTTATTGCACAGTTGCAACGCGGGAATTCCCAATTACTGTGGTATCTATTGTACACTTTTGGGCCCTCTAATGGAGGTTTTGTAAACATGTCCTAGTTATTGAAATGGTTGGTTTTCCCAATTCTAAAAATATCCCATTTATCCTATGTGTGGGATTGAGTAACTTTGTCTCAGATTCTGAAACAAAATTCCAGATTTAGCTCATGCTGCAATGATAATTATGAACCTTTAAGTCAATCAGGAACCCCATTACCTTTACAAGCCGATCGTAATTCTGATTATCAAGATATTTATGATTGGAAATCGAAAGAAAAAAAGTCGTTTTCCTAACGGTTTTTATACTAAACAGTACAGTCTACTCGGAGAAATGAGTAGGTTAAAACCGGTTACTCAAAGATTTTTTAATTTTCTTGAGGTACTTCACGGATCATTTTGAAGAGCAATTTTTTAGGGCTTCAATATTACACCATATCACATACACCGATAACACGTAGGGTCATGCATCTAATACAATTTAAAAAACCTGCAACACGATCTGACAACAAAGATAATAGACATGATCCTCATTCGCAATGCAACACAGGCGCTTTGTGTGTGTGTGTGTGTGTTTGTGTGTGTGTGTGTGTGTGTGTGTGTGGGGGGGGGGGGCTGTGTTCCGAGTGCTGGAAAGTGTTGCGTGAGTTGCAACGCGATAATTCCCTATTACTGTGATATCTATTGTAAACTTTTTGCGCCTCTAAGGGAGGTTTTGTAATCATGTCCTAGTATTGAAATGGTGGGTTTTCCCCAATTCTAAAAGTATATCATTTGTCCTAGTTATTACTTGATGTAGAGAAATAAAATGCTGAAAACCTACATCACTATGTGACAATAAAGATCAAATTTGCATACACATTATGATAATTATATTGGTCCAGATTTGTTTTAAAGTTGAAATTTGTCTGCAGTGGCCTAACAAATGTTAACAGCATTGTAATCACGATATATACGTACATTCAACATTATTATCATAAGTACAAAATTAAAGTTAGCGAATGAAATGGGAGAGAGGAAAACGGGAAAGAGAGAAGTAGGGAAGAGAGGAAGAGGGAATGATATGGACGGGGAACGCAGGAATATAAGCAGGGTGCCAGAAATATCCACATGGGTGGAAAGAGAGACAAAAGAAGAACTAGATTGCAGTTCAAAGCGAGAAAGAGTACATACCAACGTTTTAAGAAGAATGATAATAATTGAATAAAGTATAATCCATATTCCAATGTTTCCTTTTTATGTGGACAATATTTTAGCAAGGAGTTGAGAGTATTAGTAGACATCTTGGATAATAACACAGCAATAAAACCTGGGTACATATGGTGTAAAAGGTAATTACAATAACAATAAAATGATTACAAAATAATAAGAATCGTAATTTAAAAAAGGTGTGGAATTAAATCTTGTTGGCGATATATTCATTTGTAACCGTCAAGATGAAATTCAGTACCCTTTTGACACTTTAATAAAGACCATTTTTACATTATTGAAGCCAAACAAAACGCTCACTCTTGCAAATACCCCCAAATGAAAATTAAGCTCTCTTAAAAAGAAAAAAAGAAATTGTTTTGCAAGAAAAATATGTAATACAATAATGATACTAATTCTCATTTTAATATAATGATTATAAAACAATGATAGTTATTGTTGTTTTAATAATAACAATAACAATGAAAGTAATAGCCCAATCAGTACTAAACCGTCTGTAAAATGATATCCCTTCTTATTCCAAAAATGAAAATATATACATTTATGTATAATTGACATAAAAAAAAACATTCACACAAATACTCTACGCTAGAGAGACTAGGGATATACAGGAACGATTTAAAAACACCAAATAATTGAACTTTAAGAAAAAAATGAAACCTATTAGTCAATGTAAACAAAAACATTTACTATGGTAACAACATATCAAATAACAGAGCATTGACCAACCCGCCCTCTTTCTAGAACCGTAACTGATTCTTGCCATGCTTTATGTACTACTCACTGGAAGAAAAGAGATCATCGGCAAGACGAGTTTGTCCAGATTGCTCCAAAGCAGTCTTCAAAGCAATCTTCAAATCTTCTAGCTTGTTAGATGTCGTTGGATTCTTTCGCCAATCCCGGAGCATTTCCAAAGTTCCATTATATGTTATATTCTGGGTTTTGTGATTAGTTGCTATGTAATCAGAAATATCGTCCGGAGTAAATCCAAGTTTTCTTCCTAAGTCGTCGATCTCCAAGGGCTTGCGGACTCTCTTTGCAACTTTCTTCAAAATGTCGTCGAAATCTTCGGTGTTCTTCGGAAGACCTTGTGACGGAAAATACATGAAATATCAAGAAAAAAACAAAAAAATAATTCCTAAGGAAAATTCTCTTCAGTTCATATATCGTGGAAAAAAAGAGGTGCCTGGAATTAATTGGGAAAGAATTGTGTAAAACAATTCCTTTCAGGGAACAATTCTTCTATGACATTCTTCTCTTTTAGATAAACTGGTTCCTTAGAAACGAAGGCGTGTTTCTTTTAGGAACCTTTTGTGGTTCAGCAAGTATCAGTACAAGTTTGAACGCAAAAGGACTCTTAGTGCATGGTTCTCCTACGAACCTCAACAATAAGGAAATAAATAGATCTAGAACTAATATTAGTACTTAAGGGCAGAAATACTTGATATCTTCTTTAGGGGCAACTTGGCATTCAACATTCTCCCCTCTTTTTGTTATTAATTCTATCGCAATGAAACAAATGTCAGTGTTTATTCCCTCTCTTATTCTGCGCACCATAGAGGTATTGGTGAACGTCGGTGGTGAATTCCCTTTAAAACCCAATTACAAAGGTCCGGAATCCACTCCGCTCTAAATACTGTACAAGAACATTTTTTAATAGGCTGTACAGGCATTTAGAGCTTACTAAAAGAAGAAGAAAAGGAAAAACAAAAGAGAAGAAAAAAAAAAGGAAGAAAAAGAAAATGAGGAAGAAGAAAAAAAAATGAGAAGAAGAAAAAGAAGAAGTAGAATTATATACTCAAAAGTATATTTACGTTCTCGTATACAACATAATGAATTTTGAACTCACCTGCCATTAGAAATGGATGATGCCAACGGAATTACTTGGTAGAATCAATAGGCCCTGTAATAATAGAGAAAACCATGTTAGTCTACATTTCCAGATTGTAAATACCGGTTTGTGAAAAGTGTTTCACGTTGATTCGAAACATATTATTTCACGTATTATTTGAATTTGATAATGCTTCAAATTGGAAAGTAAAATGGTACCATAAATCTAATGTCTGACTCGTTATCTGTTTTGCTTATGCCAACGAAAAATTAAAAAAAATAATCATAGATTTTAAGATTATCAAAAGAATTATTAGTAAAAGAAATATTTTATCATGAAGGCCATGCCAAGTGAATAATCTATTACTAAGTTACCAATATTAAGTATGTTCTTCTTTTTTTTTTTGATTGAGAAAGCATATAGCTCTCATTTATTTCTTCCAATATGTACAATTAAAAAACAAACAAGTTAACAGTATGTCATGCATAATTTCATGTTTACATCAAGATAACAGAGTAATACATACATAACAGCTAGTAATACAAATAAATGAAAGAAAAGGGTGTCCCGAAAAAAAGCCTCAGGGGCTTGTAAGGAGGGGATCACCAGAGTAAAAAAAAAAAAAAAAAAAAAAAAGCTTACATGTACAGGACGGACATGCAACGAACCTATTCATATACACGCATTACCCGATGCCGTAATGTAGACAACCGGAGATAACACAAGGCAACACAGGAACAATCTTTTCATGGATTCACGACTATATTATGAAAATAATTTGATTTACAATCAATATCACTTACCGTAGTCACAGTAAAAGTAGTCGTAATTCTGATGATCCTTCAATATTACTATGAAAGGAATTGTGCACGTACAGGCCGGCTAGGTATGGATTCGAAATGTTTTTTTTTATAGATACATGTATGTACTGAAGCAAAGCTTGTCTTCTGAATCACGTGGTTCGTTCGAGCCGCTAAAAATTGCTGCCTTTGTTAAACGTATGCACTTTGAACATGATGAAAATGCATAACTTAATTAAGTTAATTCACCATGAGATATTATGTCCCGGAATTGTATTATTATCATTTTCGTTGTAATTGTTGTTATTCGTTTATAATTTCCTAACAAATCATATCAACATCATGAACTGACATTATACTCTGAATAGTAGAGTAGGTCTGTTCATTATATCTGAAAAGTACTCGTATGGAAAGCTTACATAAATATTAATGTCTTATGGTAAAGACGACGGCTTGAATTAAATTAATCCTTCCTGGACAGGAATAATTAGAGTGCTTAGTAGAACGTTGGTAATAAATTCCCTTTAAAACCTCATTACATAGGTTCAGGAGCGGCGATCCCGGGGGGACGGGGGTACACGTCCCCCTTTCAACTTTTTAAGGGGGGGGGGGGGGGTCGTCCCCCCTGGAAATTTAAAAAAGTGCAAAACAAATTGTATAGCATATACTGAATAATGACTGCAACACACTTTTAGGCTCCGGAGGGCCAAAGAGTGCAGCGTTTAGACTAATAAAATTGCACACAAAAAAATCGCTCGGTGGCTATGCTCCCTCGCATAACATCCTTGTAAAAAAAAAAAATCGCATTTCCTCCCCCCCCCCCCCCCCCGGTCATTAACAGAAATCGCCGCCCCTGCATAGGTTCCATTATTTGTGGGTTGTAAATACGGGACAAATTTTGGATTGGCTGTACATGCCTTTAGAGATTACTAGAAGAAAGGAAGAACAAGAATAAGAACATTAAACAAATGGAATGATAATAATAATGATAATCAGAAGAAGAAGAAGTAGAAGATGAAGAAGAAAAAGAAGAAAAAGAAGGGAAAGAAGAAGAAAAAATAAGAAGGTGAAGAAGAAGATAAAAAGAAGAAGAACAAATTGAAATAAAAAAAAGAAGAAAATAATTTGTTTTCAATCATTTATCACTTACCGTAGTTATAATACAAGTATTTGTAATTATTATGAGCCTTCAATATTATATACAATGAACTAAACGAAAGCTTAGATGAGGTAATTGTCAATATATATATATATATGCAACCAATGCTCGCCTACTGAATCACGTGCTATGTTCAAGACTCCACAAATTGCTGCCTATTATAAACGAATGAACTTTGAACTTGGTAAGAATGCACTGAAATATTTATTTCAAATTAGCATGACTCATCAACTCAAACCAATATATAATGATTTATTGATGCAATCAAAACGTGTTCGAACGTACAAATAATCGTACATGAACAGCAGCCAAACCAGAATAGACTATGTTTATATGTCATGTTGGCATAATACAATTATCCATTTAAAAAAAAAACTGTATTAAAAACAAAAATACGTTATACTTAAAACGATTATAAATTGCATTTTCACTAGTTTAAAAACTTATCAGTACGGACTTAAATTGATATTTGTACAAGACGAAAAGACTATGACTATGACAGAAAACTAGTTTCATTCTCTTAATGATTAAAATAGCAGAACCATTCAGCTGTGATGACCTTAATTGATCAGGTAAGGTCTGGGCTTTTTGGAGAAGTGGTTATTTTTGTATTTTAATAGGTATTAGGTTGGAACATGGCGTAATGGTGTTTTGATTTGTATTGTAGGAGGAAGTCAGGTCTGCCAAACAGGGTGATTTATGAAAGATTCTGAAATGTTTCTTCATAGATTAACAATCATTTCCTCTTGGGGGAGTTAGTTGCTTACTAATTTGTTTATAAACATTACAAAAACGGAACATGCATCATTAATCAACAATTAAGATTAGCATTGAAGAAAAAAGGACTGTGGGGAAGGCAAACAAATTATATTAGATGTAAGAATTTAAAATAAATTTCGGAGCTTGCGTTACAGTTTCAGTTTCAGTTTTATTTTTTATTTCCAACAGAACAGTAATTATGACAAGAAATCAGATATACAATGCAATATTCAATTATTTAATACATTTTACATGGTTTAAAGTTGTGAAATAGAAAGTATACATAATTATCCAATATAATGGGTTTTTTAATTCTTAAAAAAGATAAACCTGTGGAAATGGAGGGATCAACTGCAAAGCAGAGCTTGTAAATGTTGATCCCTCAAAATAATGACAAACATAATTTTTGTAACATGTAAATATAGCGACTTGAAAAAAATATATATACATAGATAACCAAAAAGTGGCAAAATAATAATACAATTATTTGATTTGCTTTGATTTGATTCGGTTTATTGAAATAAAAGAACATGCAGCTGGGAAGCTGAAATAATTCAATTTACAAAGTCAATATACAACACAATAAACGAACAAAATATGAATGACTAAAACGTACGACTATAAATTATGCAAAATGAGAATCAAATATTACATCAAAATCTAAATATATTACAAACATTAAATCAAAATCTAAATATATTACGATTATTACATCAAACTCGAGATATATTACAAGTATTACGATAAAATTCAAATATAATACAAATATTAAAAACATTAAAAACCTTAAAAAACCTTCTGTGTCATCAAAAAAAAAAAAGGGAGAGAGAGAGAGAGAGAAAGAGAAAGAGAAAAACGGAACTAGAAATATATTGTGTGAAGAAAGAAGAAAGAGGAAGAAGGTGATAATAGCTGAGGAAAGGGGTTAAGAAAAGAGAAAGAAAAAAGAAAAAGATGAGGATCTAAGAGAAGAGGAAGGAGAAGGGGTTTCACACAAAGCATGAGTAACATGATAAAGCACGAAATGTAACAACCTAAAAGTACAAGGATAATATTATCAAAAAGATATTGCACGAGGTAAAGTAATATGGGTGTATTACATTGAAGAACAATAAAATCAAAGTTATTAGAGGAAAGGTGCAATATGTCAACAACGTATTAAAGAGAATAATTATACAAGTAAAGAATTGAGAATACACAATAAGGCAATACACTTGCATGTAAACGGATAGTGATACACAGTAAAACTATTTGCTTATAAGGGGGAAGAAAGAAGAAAGAAAGAAAGACAAAAAAAAAGGAAAAAAGAAAATTGTGATGACCCTACTGACATTTCAAGGAATAGAGAAATCATGCATCTTATAAACGATAGAGAGGAAACAGATACGAATAGAAGAAGAGAGGGGAAGAGGGAAGACAAGAAAAAAGGGATTATAGAAAAGTGAAAAATAAGATCAAAGAACAGGGAATATCCATGATAAATAAATTTGCAAATTAAAGTGAACTGCATTATAGATAATCATTGAAGATCATTGCATTTTTACGTGTAATCTCAACAAAGTACCACAGCTATAAACAGTGAGAGAGATAAATAGATAAATAAATAGTTGATATAGCTGCATTACAATGACGAATTCAAAACTAATGGCATTCAAGGAAAAGAAAAATCATGCATCTTATAAACAATAGAGAGGAAACAGATACGAATAGAAGAAGAGAGGAGGAGAGGGAAGACAAGAATAAAGGTAGTGAAGATAGTGTAGAATAAGATCAAAGAACAGGGAATATCCATGATAAATAGGTTTGCATATTAAAATGAACTGTATTATAGATGATCATTGAAGATCATTGCATATTACGTGAAATCTCACAAAAGTAACACAGCTATGAACAGTGAGAAAGATAAATAGATAAATAAATAAGTTGATATACTGCATTACAATGAGGAATTCAAAAGGACTGACAGAGAAGGGATAGTTGATAGCCTATATCTCTGCGTTCTACAAAATGGAATGTCAAGACTTTGAGAGTTCCGAAGTTGTAATCGCGTACGGGACTGTGATTGTCTAGTAGGGGGCAAAAAGTTACGATAACGATCAGACTGGAGCAAACCTTCACCAAAACGAAGGAGAAGCTCATTCCTTCTTAGTTCCAAGGAAGTGAGTCCATACAGGATGAGTTGCTTACTATACGAGAGAACATTGGGGAAAGCTATGCAGCGGAGGACACGTTTTTGAACCCGCTCAAGTTCATCAACCTGAGCCTTGGTGAGACTTGATCCCCAGACAGGTGATCCAAACTCCAACAATGGACGAATATAGGACTTGTAGATGATCAATAAATCCTCTACATTAGCACCATTCTTTTTCAAGACGCTTAGGATGTACAATCTACGTGCAGCACGAGAGACCATGGTCTGGACTTGACGATCCCATTTAAGATTCGCTTGTATCACGATTCCAAGAAGAACTTGTGAGTCGACCCATTCTAAGCGACTTCCGTTGATGGTAAACGGTACTTTCGGTGGAGGATTTCTCAAGAAACTAAATCGCATGACTTTGCATTTCTCTGGTTTGGGCTTCATATCATTCACATTGCACCATTCACTCAGCGCATCGATGTGGGTTTGTAGGGAACTTTCTTGTGATTTATGAACAACTTCCAACATACTGAGGTCATCCACATACTTCCACCTATCCTCAGTAGTAAGGGCCGCATCGTTCACCATAACGAGGAAAATGATCGGACCCAATTTGGTCCCTTGGGGGACGCCGCAAGTGAGGTTCAACGATGTTGAGGTTTTACTCTGGTACCTCACTGTTTGAGAGCGATCGCTGAGAAAGCTGCACACAGTTGGTAGGATAGAGGCGTCTACACCTATTCCAATAAGCTTTTCAATTGCAATTCTGTGATTAACTAGATCAAAAGCCTTCATGAAGTCTACTGTGCAAAGGTTTACATGACATCCCTGTTTGTCAAGATTACTTTGGATGACGTCTAACATACTTATCAAATAATGATTAACAGAGCTACCTTTAATATTTCCGAATTGAGAAGGATCTATGTGGGATTTCAAATCTGACATTATCCAGTCCGCCAAAAAACTCTCAAAGACTCTAGCAAAAACAGAAGTGATGGATATCGGGCGGAGTTGAGAAAATTCAGATGCTCGAGGAACCTTCGGGATTGCACATACTGAGGCATTCTTCCATTTTCGGGGAAAGCATCCGGAGCGTAGACAATGGTTGAAGATCTTGGTAAGGGGCGCGGAAAGTTCTAAGGCAAACTCTTTAACTAAACGGACGGGAATATCATGCGGATGAGCGGCCTTCGAAGCATTGAGACGCTTGAGACGAGCATACACTTCATTATCCCGGATCACAGGGGGTGATGATGGCGCCGGAAGGTACGCAGGTAAAGTTGACAAATTCAAAGGAGGTAACTGCGTACATATACCAGTGAAATATGAATTCAAATCATCAGCTACTTGTTGAGGAGATTTTTCACTTGAAAATTTCAAAGGTTGTTTGGTGAAACCAACGAGAGAACGTATCTGGCGATGCCACTTTCCAGGTTCGGAGTGTTTCAGACATTCAATCTTATTTTTGTAGTAACTCGACTCGACTTATAAGTCCGTAATTTGACAACTTCTTACGATTGGGCTTCCTTGGACACAATATGGCGACTACTGCTTTGTTCAGCAAGCATAAAACAACAGAATTTACGCCGTGTAGTGACCCAGTGAAACCAAATTGGCAAAACTCAGTGTATGGATGGCTCGTAAAAGGTCAGATATACTACTAGGTGTAAGTTGAGAGCATCCACAAGGTCAACTTAAGCTATCCTCTAGTCGTGTTAGCGAGTTACTCCTGGATTTTCCTAGGATTAAAATAGGTCGGGGTTAAAGGTAGCTACATGTAGGCGTAGCTTACACGATCATCGTTCAGACGGTCACTACCCCCAACATTTACACCTACCCCGCCATATTGACCCCGAATAGGTCTTAACACGACCTTTACCCTATAGGGTAACTTGCCTTCGTCTGAACAAGACTATTGTCTTTACTGCAAATTTATAATAGGGAACAATACATATCACGCGATGAGTAGTAGACAAGATTCTTGTCTTTAATAATCGCGCATCCCAGCGCGTTAGTAGCATGTAATAGGAGCACGCGCGTGTAATAATGTATACATGTGTTGTGTGTACGTCCATATGGCAAGCCGTTTTATCATTTATTCATATTTCATGATATCAAGAAATCAATGCTTGATATCACGAAATTGAATTCTTGATATCAAGAATAAGATTTCTTGATATCAAGAATTAAATTCTTGATATCACGAATTTTTATAGTGAATGATTTCGAACGCAAAAGTATTGCACGAATTCATCCTGACCGCGCCGTTTTAACTTTTATTCCTTTTTTATGATTTCGTGCTCAAAAGTTGTGTAATAAATCATTAAGAGATGTGTTGCGAATGCAAAAGTTGGGCAGGAATCCATCCTGACCGCGCCGTTTTAACATTTATTCCTCTTCTGATTTCGTGCTAAAAAGTTGTGCAATAAATCATTACAAGATGTGTTACGAACGCATATTTTTTTTTGTTTTAAATGATTTTTGTTTTGTTTTAAATGATAAATGAGCATATAGCTCCGTTTAGTCTCATTTCAGAACGCCCCCTCTCGTCAGAGTCCAGCAGCCTATAAACATGTTAGCCTATGGACTTTGACCAAAAAAAAAAAAAAAAAAATCGTTAAAAATTTATTTTTTGTTTAAACGAAAAGCACATTCACCCCGACGTACGTTGACACGAGCTCTTTCATTGGAACCCTCATGTTCCATTGACTTTTGAAAGTTCACCCACCGTAATTTGATCAAAATAGGTCGCAAGCTCGCCATTGAGTATATAACGCATGTGTAACAAGACGAACTTTGGACGCAACTTACCACGCGATTGTAAGATTATAGGTCAAGCACACGAAGGATAAGAAACATGAATTATCACAGATCCGTTCTGCTTGGTTCATTATGTCCAATTTAGCCAGCCCCCCACCGTAATTTGTCCATTTAGTATAGGCAATTATTTTGCCGAGGTAAGCAAAAACATGAATATTCATGACACACCATGGACTATTCGATTATTAACAGAGGGGATTAATTGTGCACCACATCAAACTCCCCTACTTTCAGTCAAGTATTTCATTGTATTATGTAGTTTAGTAGGTTTATTTTACTAACTGTTTAATTATCAGATATCATTGGTAGTTCAAAGATATGGAAAGGTTCTTGTATTTTATATTTAGCAAAGCAATCTCACATACAACATCACTATCAAGTGTCGTCTGATCCGCCGATTGCCGTCTGCTATATACGTTCTATAGACGACGAACTACAATCTACATGTTAATAGGCAGCATTTAAATACATGAATAGTCAATACACTCAGAACACACAAATGCATACAATCATGCCGATGCGGCTGATCAACAAGTTTGAAAGTAGACTCATAATTTTAATTTTTAAATTATTCTTTCTAAAATCGGGAAGTTGAAAAAATTGTGTTTAACTGCTATTTAGGTTTCATCAATTGTCACTAAAGTACCGATCTTGAGTGAAATTACTTAAGTTTTGTACAATGGTGTTTGAAATGTTGAGAATCAAAAACACAACTTTTAATACACAGCCACGATAGCAATACAGCTATGTGTGATAGATTTGTCAATCTGGATATGGATATGATACTCTCATATTGATAAACTCAGCTTGAGCA
Organism: Strongylocentrotus purpuratus; assembly: GCF_000002235.5. NCBI lineage: Eukaryota > Metazoa > Echinodermata > Echinoidea > Camarodonta > Strongylocentrotidae > Strongylocentrotus > Strongylocentrotus purpuratus. Next base: position 26,431,429 of record NW_022145594.1, on the reverse strand, counting down.
TCTACATGGATCTACATGATCTAGTGTTGAAGAAGTGGTAAGGGATCTTTTGTTACTATTATTCTTGTGGTCAGAAATTTAATTTTGATTGTCTTCTTCCTTTTATTTATCAGTTGCAGCTTCATCGAACAATTTAGCTGTTCATTCAAAAGATGACGTAGATGTTACGAGATAGCTCATTCACACTGGACAACAGAAGCGCTACGCGACTTTCTACAAGGAAATCGAAAGGGCATTATTGCATGGGTGTTCCCTGCCTTGACGCTTGGGGTAACTGTTCAAACGTCCGAGGTAGAGATCTAGGGCAGAGACATATAAAGAGCTTCTGGTCTACAATGACCAGATATTTCCTGACCCCATGAGTTAACTGGACAATGGATGGATTGGGGGTGGGGGAGAAAGGCATGCAGAATTGGCCGCCTACTATGTATAGAGACATTCATGTGAACCTATTGGATAAGGACCCTCCATCACTAAAGGGAAGAATAATGAGAGACTACAAAGAGGGTAAGGCATATATACGATATAGCCACAATCTGGGTGCAACTATTCTACCTACAGTGTTACGCATCTCTCCTGGAAACACAAAGTCATCTAATCAAATGTCTTGTGGCCTGAAATGTAGGACCATATGAGTTCTTCATCAGGCAGCAACTTCTGTTTGAATTTCATTTGTGTTGGCTGTGTAAGAATGGTAATAAAGGGCCCAAAATACCACTTTTTGGCTATTACCTATTTGCACTTCGAAAATGTGTCTTTTTTCACAAGGTGTTCCCATGGATTTACACAAGATATGCCATATCTTTTCATGCCATCTTGTAGTCCTTTTTTTTTATTTTTTTTTTTTTTTTTTTTATCTCCAATCAGTATTTGTTTACGGCTTGAGAATTGACCCAAGAGTTGCGATACAGTGGTTATTTCTGTGAAGAGAGACAAGCGCGCTTTTTTGAAAAACAGCTTTGTGCAAAATTCCGCTTCTATAATTCATATATTTTAGCATTATATTAATTGGTAATTGGTTATATTTTCTGAGTAACATGTTGTCCTTTCATCAGAAACAAACAAATCAAACAAAGATAGTGATACAAACTTTACAAAAATATATGCCCACATTCCGATCATAAATTTTGTCCGGAATTTCCTGTAGTGTCCGTAACGGTGTCATGCCTGCTTTATGAAAATGTTTTCAAAGTTCTTAAACACTTTGCTTACTACCTCCCGGGACTAGCTGTGGTGTAACAATGTTCAGCGATTATACCTGTTTTTTGTGTGCAATTTAATGAATGGCATTTAGTCTGGTGGCTTAGTGAAATTATCGTTACCGGTCGGATACAAGCGCCATTTTTTGTACAAGGCTCCTTAGGACCAGCCAAATGATATTAGGGTAGGAGCCCCCGGCAGCGATTTTTTTTTCCCAAACAGGTTTACCTATGAGAGTAAAATCCTGCCTCCTGATTGGTTCAGAGGTATACGCATCATGAATATTCATGAATGAGCTGAGATACTAGTAGTATTACGCATGCGCGTGACACAAGGCGAAGCTGCTCATGCAGCTCATCGAAAGTTTGAGTTCGTTGATGCAGCGCAGCTATAATATAGTACGTAGGCTATACACTGCATGCATGGATATGCATGCGCAGTGATTGGCTCTAAGTTATAACTTTTACATGAGCTATTGTATTAGTATTATGGCGGAGTCTACAAGTACAACTCTCTGCAATTTTGGTCGCTCTAAAGAAGAGAATACCGATTTCTTCTGCAAGAACCATACAAGTCTTTATGTAAGTACCACAATATTATTGTGAAATTGTAAATCGGCCCATCCCATACCGCCATAGGCATAGGCGAATTTAGTCTATGAATTATGGTGCAGCAGTTTGGTTAAAATTGTTTAGACCCTAGGGTCTAGGCCTAACTTAGATCTAGATCTAGGCTAGTAATACCGTACTACTGAAGTAGATCTAGGCTACTAGTACCTACCGTATAGGCCTAGATTTAGGTAACTAGCCTAGATCTAGATCTACTACAGTACTTTATTGTCTAGGGTTAATTGTTGTGTGTATGTATGAGTATGAGATAGTAATGTTACATGACGAAAACTCGTTGTGAAACCTCCATTTGACTTTCACCACTAGGCACTAGAGCTGAGATTGTGATAAGCCCGAACATGGCCGAAGTAAACACTAGCGCTGTAATCCACCCCCACCGAGACCTTGATGAGGTGATAGTGAGAGAGAGAGAGATAAGCATGATACTAGAGGGGGAAAGGAAGGGAGAAGGGAGAAAGAGACACATGCAGGGGTAATTGCTGCCAGAGTTAAAATTGTTGTTACAGTAGACCCTATATCGCCAATTATGGGTCATTTTGCTTCGTTCGAACTTTCATTTTGGTCTTCATCTAACTTATTAGTGACTTTTGGACATGAAAATATCTTAAAACAAGTAAAATACTTATTTCCTACTTCTCATTTCCTTTGAGGCAGAGCCCCAGTAAGAGTTTGTTTACACTAGTATTACGTAAGATGATGAAGAGTCCAGCTGCAATCCATTAATATTATCTTAATCTCTCACTCAAGAGCCTCAAGGCTCTGTCCAAGTTTTTAACGAAAGAAACGAAATGGGGTAGAGCATGGACCTACTACTATCACAAGTAGTAGTAGTCTAGTAGTAGGTCCATTTGATAGAGGCACCCCACCAGAAGCTCTCGTCTCTCAAAGTTTTAAAGCCCAAGTCCACTCCAAAAATAACTTACTTTCAATAGAAGCAGAAAAATCAGACTAATTAACCAATCAAAAAAGTCTGAGCAAAATCGGATAACTAATAAGAAAGTTATGAATTTTTAATGGCATTACAAACTTTGAAAATCACTAGACAAATTGGCAACTCACTCATGAGTCTGTGACGTCATGTCCTCACTATCCACTAATTATTTTCTTCATCTCCACCACATGCATACCAACTCATAAAGCTAGAACAGGTGGTATGTTCTCTTCTCATTTACATATTTCCACTTCTTACTTATCAATGGTTCTCTTCTCATTCATTTCACATCATTTGCATATTCATTTCGTCCATTCATCTCCACCACATGCATACCAACTCATAAAGCTAGAACAGGTGGTATGTTCTCTTCTCATTTACATATTTCAACTTCTTACTTATCAATGGTTCTCTTCTCCTTTTTCTTATGAATATTCATTTTTATTCATAAATCCTATTTTGCTATTGGTTGATAACGTATTTTTCATTTGAATATAATCTGCATGAAGCACATGTACAGCCTCATATAATAAAACTCATACAGAGCTGGACTGGACTAACACTGTGTAAGAGGTATTGATTTAGAGTTCTGTTGGCATGATAAGTTAGAGACTTAATAGGAGAGAGGATTTGTGAGTTTGGCAGTGATTTGTATGATTGGTGTTTAATTCAGTGATTGATTGGCAAGAGATTAACTGGTTTTAGACAATGTGAGAATCGATCTGCTAGTAGACCAAGTGGATACAAACCACAATTCATTTTATTCTCGCCAACTTCATCTGTGAAGCACAACTTTAGTCAACCATGACTCTTCATACAAAACAATTAAACATGTCTTACTTCTTTCTTAAATTACAGGAATCCCTTCCACCTGACTATGCCTACCACATTTGCAATTATCAAGAGGTTGCGGATGGCAAATATGAGGCAGAATTCAGAATTGACATTTCCAATGAAGATGATGCTAAACTGTGGCTAGAAAAATACCAACAGCTCACCAAAGTGACATTCCGTGTTGGAGCAACAAAGCTAAAAAATGGATGGGTGAATCTGTTCAAGGTTTTTTACCGTTGCCAACACAAGACTCTTCCTCGGTCTGAAACAGCAAGTCAGAAAATGTCGTCAAAGAACACGAATTGTCCAGCGAAGCTAGCTGTGACTGTTAAAAAGATTCCTGGGAAACTAAGCAGGTAAGTTTCAAAAATATAAGTTGGCAACATGATGAAAACAACAAAATCACTATTTAAAAATACAAATTGGCAACTTTTCGTTAAAAATTTGCTATAATCGTTCATGTTAATCTCATGTTATATCCATATTTAATTTTTTCAAAATATGAAAATAAACAAAATTAACGATTGTTGCCAATTTGAGGAGCAAAAGCAGATTAATCTAATTGACCTTATGAAAGCTGTGTATCTCTTTGGGTTAACACAATATGCCCCAAATGGTGGAGTTGGGCCCTTCCTGTATTCCAGTATTCAATTGTTTGGTTCAGTTTGTATTGAATAAAAATGCCAGGGGTTAAAAGTTATTGGTTACATTCGTTCTTCAAGATTATATTTTATTTTATATCTTTCATTGTCAATTTCAGAGCCAAAAGTAAGGATCTTCACTTGCCAGCCTATCAAACTGTTGTCAAGATCTCTCACACCCATAACCACATGAATGATAGTGCCGATACACTGAAGCACAGAGATGTCAGCAAGGAGACGATTGAGAAATTCAAAGACTTGTTCTCTAAAGGCCATTCACCTGCATCAGCTTTGAACACACACAAACTGGATCTGCAACTACAGTATGACCAAGATTATGTGTATGAAGCTGCTGACCGTGCAAACTGTCCAGACACACAATTCTGTCACAGGTGAGAATTCATATTATAGTCTTGCCCCCCCCCCCCCCAAAAAAAAAGATGTCATTTTTTATGCCCCCACCCATCGTAAGTGGTTGCCGGAGGGATTGTTTTATCGGGTCGTCCATCCGCCCTCCATCCCATTTTCGTTCTTGCGATAACTAAAGAACCGTTTGACTTTATCAACTTAAAACTTGGTCCAAGTATACATATAGGATTGACGATGATCTGATTAGTTTTTGGGGTGATAAGGTCAAAGATCACAGAGGTCATTATATACCTGAAAATATCTCGTTCTCGCGATAACTAAAGAACCATTTAAGGGATCATCTTCAAACTTGGCTCATGCATGTATGGGAGTGACTGTGCATCTGATAAGATTTGGGGGTCACAAGGTCAAAGGTCACACAGGTCAATATTTGAAAATTTAAGAAGTTAGGCGTGTAATATATTTCTGATCTGGCAATGGCGGAGGCATAAATTTTTGAATGCGCGCAGTCAAGAATCCATCTAGTTTTAATGGAAATCCATCAAGATACCCTCGATTTTGGACAACAAAACTATGCAGAGACTCATTATTGAGACTAGCTGGTTACAAGCAGTTAATAGATATATCCATGCAAAATGTCTGCTGTGCTGTCTCTACTCTGTTTAAGAGTGTGCTAGGAATTGTTCAAACCTGACTCTTACACTGGTGATACATGTCTGACATAGCAACTCCTATGTTGTACTGTAAACAGTTGAATAGCTCTGGCAAAGCTATTACATAACACCGTTGATTGATAGCTCACTAATGATTGACAGTTGATGTCACTGAAGGCATGAGATCTGGAGGTTTTTTAGGGACGGAGCTGAGCAGGTTAAAAGAATAATTGTTCAAAAATCCATGAAACATGTTTGGATATTTGAATAGCAAATATGAGTTGTATGCTTGCAACTTGCATTTTGGTTGCAGAGGCTTTTGAAAGTCCAATTGCGAGAACAAGGAAGAACATCCTGAAATGCAGAGAACCTCAAATACATGTAGCATCAATTAATATGTGTTCTCTGTAACATATGCAGACAAGATCTTTTGGCATTGTTGAATAAGTTTGATCTCATCATTCACAGGTCAATGGTCAAATTTTTTAATTTAACATATCAATTGGGGAGTTAAGGAATCAAAATATAACTTTAAAAATTGAATCTATGTAGAAAATTTCATGGCATTGCCCATTTAAGATTCATTAAACATAACTGACGAAATTTGGAATTAATGTGTATTTTCAAATAAATCCTCATTGTAATGCATTCTGTTGCCTATCATTGAAAAATTCTCTTGGTCGATCCTCTCAGTCATGCGTATGTCTGAATAACATCTTGTAGTAGGAAGATGTAAATTAGTATTCTAAAACATTTACCATGTTATAGTCACCATTTATCCATTTTTATATTTTTGTATTCCAGGTTGTACCGGAAGATCTTTGACAAGGCATATGGTGCTGCAAGTGGCGAGAAAATGTTGAGTGACCTTGAAGCTGCCATTGCAGGGTACAACAGTGAGGTGGGTGAAGTCTGTGCCAAGATCGATCAGGTCAACAACAAGATTGCCATCGCTCTATGTTCTCCGCTCATGAAACGTTGCAGTCAGAAGCATGAATACAGCAGAGAACTTGTCTTTATCGATGCTACGGGGGGTATGGATCGATATGACTGCAGGGTATTTATGCTCTTGACCCACAGTGCTGCTGGTGGTTTGCCCGTGGGATGCCTGATTGTGACCTCTGAGTCTAGGGACTGCATTACCCTGGCATTGAAACTGTACTTGGACATCATACCAAAAGATGCCTTTTTTGGCCGTGGTACACTTGGCCCTCGTGTTTTTTTGTCTGATGATAGCGAGGCAGAAAGGCAGAGCCTGGCAGCAGTTTTTCCAGACGCTACGTTAATTCTTTGTGTTTTCCACTTGCTGCAGGCGGTGTGGAGATTCCTGTGGGAAGGAAAGAATCAGATCAGGAAGGAGCATAGACCACAGCTGCTTTTTGCTGTCAAAAAGATGACATTCTCAATGTCTGAGAATACTCTTGAGGAAGCATATGAAGAGCTCCAGGGTAGTGACGTTGCTCGCCTCTATCCAAACTTCCTAGCACATGTTGAGAAACTGTATAGTCGCCGTCAAGCATGGGCTGTGTGCTATCGTCAAGACTTACCCACTCGGGGTAACAACACCAACAACTATGCCGAGGCGGCAATGAGAATTCTCAAGGATCAAATCTTTGAGCGAGTGAGAGCGTACAATGTTGTTCAGCTGTTTGACTTTCTTGTGACACGTGTCTCCAGTTACTACGAGCGTAGACTCACTGACTTGGCTAATGGGCGTGTTGATGTGACAGTTTCAAGAAAGTACCTCCCTGGTGGGTCATCGATTCCAGCCACCAGCATCACCAAGATTGGTGCCCATTGTTACGAGGTGAAGAGTGAGACGAAGGAGGAAACAAAATACAACGTGGATACAGAAATTGGAGTGTGCACATGCATTACAGGAATGAATGGCGCTCCCTGCAAGCACCAGTATGCCGTTGTGCGACATTTCAACGAGACCTCGCTGAATTTCTTGCCCCTCAGAGACCCTCACTTGCGGGAACACATGCTATTTCTGGCAACTGGTCAGAAGAATGTGAGACCAGGATGGTTCACATCCCTACCAATTGCAGGCTTGCCACTAGAAGAGGATCCTGGGGTACAGGTACCAGACCAGATGGGTAGTCTGAGTGATGATAATGTAGTTGAATCCGAGTGCCCTTCTGTTGCTTCAGTTGCAGCTCCGTCCAGCTCCAATGTGGCTGTGGAGTCTTTGAATGTTCAGAGGATGCTGCAGAATAAGTTTGATATGAGGGGCAGTGGTCCATTGCAGTCAAATGTTGATGGAGGTGAACCACCCTGCAATGATAAATTAGCCTCTTTGGAAGCTGCTATCAATGACTGTGCCAGTCAACTAATTGCAAAGCTCAAGCGCGATCCGGAAGAACTCAGTGAGCCTGTTGAATCCTATGTTAAACAGTTCAACTCCTTGAAAACAAATTCTGCCCTTGTTGGTGCCCTGAAGAACTTCGGTAAATACACTGGTGCTTCTCTGGATATGACCTCTTCAAAGAAAAAGAAACAGGCTCGAAGGAAGGGAGTGGCCATCAAAGTTCAGCCAGCTGCTGTTAGTCGACGTAAGACTGTTCTTGGGGGCCGCAGATGCCTTCACACTGGCCGAAAGCTAAGAGAATTGAAGAAGCGAAAGACAGTGGACAGTTCCCAGTTGATTCCAAAAAAGAAACCAAGGAAAGCACCCCATTCTCTCAGTCAGTGTGTAACAAACAATGAAGGGATTGGTCAAAATAAATCTTCAAAGTGGTAGTTAGTTACATGTATAGTCAGCTAGACAGTTAAAGATGAAGTTGAGTTCTGGTCATGCGATTGCACTGTGAAAGAAACGGTGTGGAACCAACCAGAAAAGGTTGATCATCTAGCATATAAGAATTTGTGTGTATTGCAAGGTTCTGGAATCATCAAAATGATAAGAAATTTGGCCAAGTCTTGGTAAATTATAAACACTTGCACAGAAAGATGTATATGGGACTACACGAACATGTGGCGTAAAAAGCCGCCCCCCCCCGATTTTTACGATGTTACATGCATATTTAGAATATGAAGGCATTTGAAGAGCCATGCTTTTCAGGGAACATGTCTTAAAGAGAAGGTTGAGTTCCGGGAAGAGGTGAAAAATAATTTGTGAGCGTAATAATTCTTATTATGCAAGTGTGGAAGATCATCAGATAAGACATGTTCCCTGAAAAGCATGGCTCTTCAAATGCCTTCATATTCTAAATATGTCAGTAACATCGTAAAACTCGGGGGGGGGTAGGATTTTGACGCCACGTGTTCGTGTAGTCCCATATACATCTTTCTGTGTACAGTGTTTGTAACTTTACCAAGACTTGGCCAAATTTCTTATCATTTTGATGATTCTAGAACCTTGCAATACACACAAATTCTTATATGCTAGATGATCAACCTTTTCTGGTCGATTCCACAATTTCACAATGCAATCGCATGACCGGAACTCAACTTCATCTTTAAATGATGTTCTGCACACTTGCATAATAAGAGTGAGTAATGCTCACAAATTATTTTTCACCTCTTCCCAGAACTCAACCTTCTCTTTAATTGAAACCCAGACAATCAGTGTGCTTTCAGTAAATAAAGAAGAACAAGAAGAGTTAGACAGTGAAAGTTTGAGCGAAAGCGGGCAATCTGTTCAAGAGTTTAAGTAAATCCTTATTACGGGGATCCTTGAATTGGCAACTTTGCCAGCATCTGTAATGTCATTGTGGACAACTCTCCATTCATTTTTTACACAGAATTTAACATTTTCTTCATTTTCAAAAAAAATATAGATTCTTTTAATTCAATCGGTTTGAGTATGACATGGCTAGATTGATTCTGCAAGCATTTTTGGAAAAATTATGTTGATTCCTGGCTTAGAATTTAATATAAATCAATTTAAAAAAAATGATGCACAAAATGAATGGAGACTTGTCCACAATAGCATCACAGATGCTGCCAAGCTAGTTAAACCAGGTATCCCAATAATAGGGATTTACTGAACCCTTGAAAATTTGATGATAACTCTTGAACAGATTGTCTGATTTTATTCAAACTTTCAAACTTTAATTCTTTCCGTGCTAAGAGACTTTACATTTTTAATTGAACATTACTCCACTTAGAAAGATGGATATATGGTCTGACATACATGTATATGACATATGATATATGACATAGTTTAGAGGATACATATAGTATTTTAAATATTTATAAGTCACTATAATTATGCTACCATTGGATTTGTTTTGTTTTTAGAAAACTGCAGATATTGGGAAAGGATCCATTCTTATTTTAGCATAAAACAATAGCAAATAAATGAGAAATGAAAATTGAAAGGTCAAGAGAGATTAAGCTCATTTCTATTTCAAAATAATTTTCATGCATGACATTGAATTAATGGAATTATTTTGTATCATTTGAAAGGGTAATAAATGTTTGTAGAACTTTTGTGTACAGCATATCTGTATAGAAATTACTGTTGGAGATTTACAGGCGTTCGAAAAGCAGGCACTGTACATGATTTGGTAGAATTTGGGAACAAGCAAAACCCCTTGGCACTGTAAGAGTTAAAGGAGAATGAAACCCTGGGGAAATATCTATTTTTAACGAACAGAGAAGATAGAGAGAGGCAATTAAAAAAAAAAGTTCCATCAAAATCGGTTACGAAATGAGAAAGTTATGAAAGTTTGAAAAGTTTTGCGAACCGCACTTTAGTTGTACAATTCTCAATATGTTTTGTACACAAAATTTCATATTTTCTCCATTATCTCTGAAGATGCTGCTTGTCATTTTGTGAACTCAACATACATGTATGTTATCAAATACATTTTCCCATGATATATATCTTGAGCTAAGAAGGAGACAAGCTGCACCTTCAGAGATAATTGGGAAAATATGAATTTTGTGTACAAAACATATGGAGCATTGTACTACTAAACCTGCCACTTTGAAGCAACATTGCATATTTGAGGATCGCCAAAGAAAGTAAATTGAGGCTTTTCAAACTTTCATAACTTTCTCATTTTGTAACCAATTTTGATGGAACTTTTAAAAATTGCTTATCTCTATCCTCTCTTTTCATTAAAGTGGATTTTCCCCAGGGTTTCATTTTCCTTAAATATTTCCCAAATTTGATTTGTGAGCACAAAAATACTTCAATCACAGGCATATAAACAATTTCTGTCAAGTAAATTGTACCAAGTTAGATTCGAAGTGAGCTAATCAAGTTATAGGCATAATGCTATGAAAATTGTTAAGAACTTATATGAGACACAAAATAGTCTTGTAGGGTAGAATGAAGGCACATTATAACTTTTGAAGGAAATAAATGGAGGCATGAGTGAATTTGCAAGTAAGATATTATCTCACGCATATAGTCATTTTAATGACTGATGATTTAATTGGCTAATTTAGATTTTAGTTCATTCAAGATAACTTTTGTTCATTTAAGAAAATGGTGACATTTTTCATAGATTTCAGTAAGTGTAATACATACTTGTAATTAGAATGTTCAATGTATTGACAAAGAAAGATTATTAATAGAACAAAATCTTGAAAATAATTTGGGTAAAAGTTCATACTACTTTTTTATGTGAAAGGTCATGCTAAATTCTTGCACATAGAGTGTTCATGTCTAATTTCGAATCTGAGAATAAATAGTGAGAGTTCAGGTTTTAATTAAAATTGGGATTTATTTTTTATTTTCATGCTTTGAAATTATCAGTATATAGTGTCAGTAGGTTATGTTATTATGTATTCTGAATTAGTCTCAAAAGCAGTGACACATGCATGCAATATATATGGAGTCTCAAATTTAGTTGACAGAGGCAGTGAAATAAATGTGTGTGGGGATTGTATCTTAATAACAGAAAGTGTAAAATCATATCCTGTGCATGTCATATCAAGTTTAAATTCATGAAAGTAGGTCAAAGGTTATGAACCTGCTGTTTGTATTTATTGTTGAAAGCTCAAATTAATGCAATGAAATGGATGTCCTTTAAATATTGTTTTGATTCTGATTTAAGTTAGATAATCTTGAGAAAAGAAGTTTGAAGATATAAAGATTGAAAAGGACTTAGTCAGATATTCATGTTTAAATAAGAGATGAATCAGTGTAATGTGCACTTGGTATGCATATTAATAATAAAAGCTTGTCTTTGTCATGTGTAGAGCCTGTATATATTACTTTATGTCCTTTGTTTTCTTTGGCCAGGTTCATCTGTCACAAAGGAACCAGAACCACTGATATGTTTGTTTGTTTTGTTTTATTTCCACTTTTTTCATATCAATACAAAGAAACATACAAATAAATATAATGAATAACATGTAAGTTTGACAAAATTTGTTTCTAGTTAAAATAAAAGTTTCATACAAAAGGAAAAAGCAGGAGACCACATGTCGTAAGCGTAAATGCTTGGACATATGACCGTGGCCTCTGCCGAGTTAACAAAATAAAAGAACAACCCATGCAACTGCATTGTATTCAATGTTAAATAACATATAAGTGAAGTGATTAAAAGTGAGCATGGCTGAATTAATTTTGAGTGAAAATAACAAAACAAATTTAGTGAAATATTTCGTGTTGAGAAGTGCATTTGTGCAAGGTGCAAAAATTAGCTTGGTGGAACAAAAAAGAGACTAATACCGTGATATTAATTGTGTGTTGGTTTCAGTTACAGGTGATAATATTAAATGTTTGTCAAGATATCATGCTCAGAGCAACACAGTGGCTTTGAACCACATCCAACCATCTCATGTCTGACCATCCTGATAAGATAATTCATACCCCTTGTGTGTGTCTATTGTGTATTCTTGACAGCTAGTGTGTGCATTTGTTGCTTATGTGTTTGTAAATACATGAGGGTGGGTGGGTGTGTGTTTATAGAGAGAGAGAGAGAGAGAGAGAGCGAGAGAGAGAGAGAGAGCGAGAGAGAGAAAGAGAGAGAGAGAGAGAAAGATAGTGTTTGTATGTATAGCCTATGTGTGAAATTGGAATATTAGTGTGTGTACTGTAAGTGAACTCTTTGAGAAAAAAATCCGCAGTGTAAAACTATATAAACCAAGCACCAGAATAACCAGAAATGTTCACAAACAGACCCCCCCCTTCCCCCAATAAAAATCCCCTCGCACGCACCACAGCTAGCTCACATACATTTTGTACACCTAAATGGCCAGCAAAACTGAAGTCCACGCGCATGCGTAATACATATACTAGGTACTGCAGCTCAGCCACAGTGCTGTGAACTCAGCTCGTGAATATTCATGACGCGTATACCTCTGAACCAATCAGGAGGCAGGATTTTACTCTCATAGGTAAACCTGTTTGGGAAAAAAAAATTCGCCCCCCGGCAACAATTTCAAATAGGGGTGTGGTGGGAGGGGGCGTCGTCTCGGAGCCGCAAAATAAGAAATAAGGTGAAATAACATTAATTTGTTGTTGTACAAATGTAATTTTGTGTACAGGGCTTCCTAAGGACTTACATAACAATATCAGGATAGAAGCCCCCCTGCAAAAAACTGCATGTAAGGGCGTGGTGGGCGGGGGCGTCGTTCCAGAGCCCCCAAATAAGAAATAAGGTAAATTAACATTGATTTGTTGTTTTAAAATGCAATTTTGGGTACAGGGATTCCTTATGACCTTCGGATGTGAGGGTAGGAGCCAATAAATCGTACCAAACAACCTTTAAACATGGCAATGCATATTTCATTTCATTTCATTTATTTTCCACATTAAAAACCAAAAAAATATACAAGGTAACATATTACATTGTACACATTTGACACATAGAGCAAGTGAAAACAAATACATAAGCATAAAAGAACAATGAAAAACTACATCAGTTAACAAAATAACATTAAAACATAAAGAGGTAAGTAATGTAGATGGGGCTAGAAAAAGCGATATCACAGGCTTGTCCCCGATTCATATAATACATAACGATACGCCGCAGAGAATAACGAATAGTTTAAAAACACACAAACACCCATATTACCAAACACACAAAAACGTGTGCGCTCACAAACACACAAAAATCATCGGGCATAATACGAATAGTTCATCAAGGGGTGTAAGACTTGATCACTTAAATGTTATATTATTTTTGTTAATTTCAACAGAGAAAGGCAACTCTTTATTTCAGACTCAATGCTATTCCACAACACTGGACCACCAATTGTGATTTTGGTACGAGAAGATTCATATTTAAAAATTGGTATGCTAACGTGACTGGTAGAGGATGGAACAAAATAACAATTGTTATGAAAACAATCATGTACATTCTTAGAAAGCATTTGTTTTATTAGCAGTTGACGCTTTCAAACACGTCATCATGAGTGGGGGAAAGGTATGAATGTATTGAATAAGGGATAGAAGTTGGGGAGGGGGATGTGTGCCGTGTGCTTAAATGTGTGTTGCGTGTGTTACTGATAAATTGCAACGACGGGATTTCCCTTACTGCGGTATCTATTATAAACTGTTGGCGACTCTAAGGGAGGTTTCGTAAACAAATCCATTTTATGGAATGGTTGTTTTTCACCAATTCTAAAATAAATCCAGCTGTCTTAGTTGTTACTACAAGTTGGAAAACGACATTATGAAAACTTACAGCACTTTGTGACACAACAAAACAATCAATTTCGCATACACATTACAATAAATAAATTGATCCAGACTTTAACCACGTTTATTGAAATTCGCCTCCAGTGGATTATCATATAAAACATAATTGTCATAACATTCAACATTATCATCATAAATACCCAAATTAAGATAGCGAGAGAAATGGGATAGAGAAAAATGGGAAGGAGAGAAAAAAAGGAAGAGTGGAAGAGTGGAAGGATATGAACGGGAAACGTAGTAGTTGAAGCACGCTGCCCAAAATAACCACATTTTGGGTGAAAGAGAGAGAAAAAAAGGAATTGTATCGCATTTCAACGCGAAAATTCAGAAATGCAAATGCGACTTAACTGTCTGTTAGAATGATTTTAAGGAAAACAGCTGCAGTCATCTAAAGTGACTAATAAGTGATTAATAAGCAGAAGAAAATTTGAATACGACAATATAAGCGTGGAAAAGGTATGAACGTATTGAATGAGGGATAAGAATATACCTGATCTTCTTTCGAAACACAACAAACTTTGTTATGTGTGTAATAGTTTTAATAATAATAATAACAATGATTATACAAAATTATGATCTATATTACAATGATTCCCTTTTTTCTATCGATAAGATTTCAGCAACGAATCGAGATTTTCGGTAGACATCTTGGAAGTAGAATAGCAAAAAATCCTGGGCACATGAAGTGTCAAACATAATAATAATAAGGAGAACGATATTTTCAAAAATGTGTGAGATAAATTAACACGTCTGTTCGGCCTCATATCAATTAACAAAACAGTCAATATGAAATGTATTACCCTTTTTAAACGTAATCATAGATCACATTCACTCGGGCACATATCAAACAATTAACACAATTTGTTTTTATTTTGTTTCAATGTATACCGTTTGTGATTGCAATAAGTATTGCATTGATGATAGTAGTAGTAGTGGTTATTTTACCTGACCACTCAGAAAGCATAAATGCTAGTTAGTAAGCAGCCAGAGGACCGACGGCTTTAGGTCCTCTCCGAGAGACCTGGTAATGAGGATTATAGCCTTACCAAAGGGCACTAGCGCATCGCCTTGGATTACAAGACTACTGCTCTACCAACTGAGCAATCGCGCCTCCTTTGAAAATAAATGCTATTAAAAAGGATGATAATACAAATTAAATTTGTATAGTAACCAAAATAATTAAATAATAATCATTTGTATGATGATAACAATAACAATGATAACTAGACTTTAATTTGTCGTTGAGACGAATCAGGTGATCCGTTATGTAATTTTAAGTCGTTCCTCTATTTAAAAAAATGTGATTATTTCAGAAGAAGAGTGCGCATTACAGCAAAGATTTTCTGAGACGGTCCATGCTGAGTCATGGAGGCTGTTCACACCGCAGTGAGATAGCGCGGTCTATCGTAGCACCCCCTTTTTTGAGAGGTCCTGTTGCCATGCCGCGTCACGTCATGAGGTCAGAGCGGTCATATCTGCTAACCCACGAAAAACAGCGCTATCTCTGCCGATGTGAACAGCCTCATGGATGTGAGGCGCGAGTCTAAGTCCGCATTGCAACGCTGTGTTGCAGCAAGGCTTTTCTGAGACGGTCCATGATGACACATGCATGACTGCGAGACGCGAGTCCAAACACCACGACTACGTAAACGAAACCCAATGCAATCAACACATGTCAGAATTCAAACACGCAGCACACATGACCACACATAATATACATGCACTGTACGAATGTGAATAGCATAAAAATGATGCACAGGTTTGAGTGCGTCGGGAGGAATTGTGTGCACAAGGTACCTTTGAATGGTTTTGGACCAAATTTGAAGGTACCGCGCGCACACAATTCTACCTACCCACGAATTACACCTGTGCATCATCTGTTTTATAAAATAAAAAAATTGTCAAAAATACAAAAGTCGCTTATTTTACCGATTTACCGGGTGCATTACAGAATCATGCTTTCCGGTAATTGCCGGACGCATGATTTTGACAGTATACCACTTTTATATCAGTACTTTTGTCAGACTATTTGTCATGTAAAGATATATGAGAGGTATTCATTTCATGTCAGAATTATATTCAATTACAATTTATTATGATTTACATTTGTCAAGGTCATTTTCACTCTTTACAATATTGGACATGTGATTACGTAATGAAGATGACGTTAAATCGAGATTACGTCCACAAACCGAATGTAGGGCAACACACGCACTAACTAACGGTCTTTATTAAAAGTCGTTACGACATTCCATTGGTTAGATATGATTGTCGAAAGACATGCATGAAAAACAACAAAATGGCGCCTGGATGGTCACGTGACTATTTTTTCGAAAATATCTGGACTTTATGTTCTGGACATTGACTTGACACATCATGTTAAAACATTTCTTTGATTTAGCTCTTTCCACTATTGAGATAATTACCGAACACATTTACATGAGATCGCTACGCAACGTATCACCTTATGATAGCCACGTTTATGCGTACTAAACTGTGTGTAAAAGAATATCCCTTCTAGGTCTAAACAGGCAAATATATACAAATATGAATATTTGAAATAAAAAACCCACAAAAACACTTTACTCGTCAGACAACAGTGATACAAAAAACGATTGAAAACACCAAATAACTAAACTTTAAGAAAGAGTTAAACCTAAAAGTCGATGTCAGAACATTTTACTATGCTAGAAATTTACCAAACACCATTGCAAACAAAAACAGAGCATGACCCTCCATCCCTCTGTCTAGAACTGCTACTGATTCCTGCCGTGCTTCATGTATTTACTGACTGGAAGGAAAGAGATCATCAGCGAGACGAATTTGTCCAGATTGCTCCAAAGCAGTCTTCAAAGTTCCTTGCTCGGTAGATTTATTTTGAACTTTTCGCCAATCCCGAAGCATTTGTAAAGTTCCTTCACATGTTGAATTCTGGGTTTTGTGATTAGTTGCTATGTAATCATAAATATCTTCCGGGGAAAATCCAAGATTCTTTCCTAATATGTCGATTTCTGAGTTCTGCCAGATGCGTTCGGCAACAACCCCCAAAATATCGTGGAAATCTTTAGTGGACGGTGGAAACCCTGGCGCCGGAAAAAAATAATATCAAGAAATACCGCAAATTATTACTAATTAGTTTAGTTCTCCTCTGGTGACTACAATGTGAAGAATTAAGAATACAAATTAATTCCAACTTTATCCTGAAACATTCTATTAGACTGATTATTGTTATGTGTAAAGAAAGTAGGCTATTATTTTGTTTTTGATGTTTAGTTCAAAATACAAACAGAGCAATCTGACATTTATATTTTATAATAGAGGCCAATTTTGAAGTTTACTTAAAGTTTTCATTTACCTTCATTATCATTTTGACTTGTTACTGTATTAGATTTAACCATCCCCATTAGCGTGGATGAACGCTTTTTTGTACATGCAGCCTCTAAAATAAATACAAGTGTATAAAAAAGACGCGCTCGTCTGCGGACCGACCTAACATTTTCAGCAAAAAAAAAAGATACTATTACTGTTTATATTTTATAAAACAAGATAAATGTCATACCTTCTTCATGTTTGGAACAGTTTTCTGTCGGCCCTTCAGTTGGTTTTGATGATTCTCCTAATGTTATTTAGAAACAAAAAGGAAATAACTTTGAATGAGTACACCACAGATATTCTGGACGATTTAGAATATTTTGAATAAATTTGAATATGTTATGAACCTGTACCTGACGTAATAATTCTTTTTTTCTCTGCTTCATCGAGAATATTCATCTAAAATTTGATCTAAATTCCTATATCAGATTTGAATATTGTAAAGCGTATGGATAATCTTATATTAATCATGGTATTGAGTTAAACAAAATATGACAACAAACTCAAAGTTTGATAACTAAAATATTATATTTAACATGGTATTGAGTTAAACAAAATACGACAACAAACTCAAAGTTTGATAACTAAAATATTATATTTAACATGGTGTTGAGTTAAACAAAATATGACAACAAATTCAAAGTTTTGATAACTAAATGTGAATATCTTCCGGGAAAAAAAAAAATTCTTTTCCAAATATGTCGATTTCTAAGTTCTACTAGACACGTTTTGCATCTACCACCAATATATCGTTTAAATCTTTAGTGGACGGTGGAAGACCACGCGACGAAAAATGCATGAAATATTAAGAAATACAGGAATAGTAGGTTCTCCTCTAGTGACTACAATGTGATAAAAAGTGATAAGAAATTTACACTTTAACCTGAAATATTCTATCAGACTGAATAACTTTATGTGTAATGAAAGTAGTTTATTATCTTGTTTTTGATATTCAGAATAACTAAAAAAAAAAAAAAAAAAGAAGAAAATACCAAAAAGAGGAATCTGACATTTGCATATCGTGGGGTACTAAACAGAGGCCAATTTTGAAAGTTTACATTAAGTTGTCATTAACCTTCATTCTCTTTTTCACTTGTTTTTAAAAAGAATGATCCTCATGGGCGTGGATGAAAACTTTTTTGTACATGCAGCCTTTATAATAAATACATTTGTTTACAAAAGAAGTGCTCGTCTGCGGACCTACCTAACAGTTTCAGCTAAAAGAAGATACTGAGAAAAAGGGAAAGTATATTCCCCCTTTTATCACTGTTTGTATTATATGAAACAAGATATATTTCTCACCTTCTTCATGTTTAGAACAGTTTTCCGTTGTCCATTCAGTTGGTTCAGAAGATTCTCCTAATGTTATTTAGAAACAAAAAGAAAGTAACTTTGAAGAAGTACTCTATAGATATTCTGAACGATTTCGAATATTTTGGATAAGTTTGAATATCTCATGAACCTGTACCTGACGTAATACATCTCTCGTATCTCTGCTTCATCGAGAATATTCATCTAAACTTTGATCTTAAATTCCTCCACCAGATTTAAATATTGTAAAGCGTAAGAATAACATAATTACGACAAAACACTCAAATACTTTTCGTTAAGTATGGAAACTAAGTATTCTTTGATAAAAATATAATTTATCAAAATATCCTGACGATTATTTTTGTTCTTGTTCGACTGACTGATCTTCTTAAGTTAAGAATGGCGCTCTTCTTTATTAAAACTGTTTTAAATAAACACATGTGCCACAAAAGTATTGCTTATCTTTGGACATTCCTAATATTGGGTCAGCAAAGCGATTTAGTTGCTTATTTTTTAATGAAAGCACCACATTTGGCAGACAGGTAGATCACAATATTTTGAGAAATCTGAATTTTGAGTCATCTCAAATTCGACCCGTGGAGACCGTTGTGCCAATCTTCTTAATGGAACCTCATGTTTCCTCGTTTACTTTGTCCAAATTGTTGTTGTTGTTGAAAATCCAACTTTATGAAGTTATAGTTATAGTAATTTACCGAGGGTAGCCTCCTCAGTGAGTAATTCTGTTCTCCCTGCGATCAGTTATTATCATGTTGACATATTATATTTATGCCTCAAGATAATGCAAATAACTTATAGGCCCTCATTTTAAGTACAAGATGATGATAAGGTTATGTTATTTGATAGTGGGTGTAAAACTGGTCTAAATGTGAATACTAATTTCATAACTTTCAGGAATAACTATCCAGTATTCATATTTGCGTGTTTTACACTTTAGTAGAATGACTGCAGTGTACTCACATTGGCTCATGTGCAGAAAACTTTCTTGAGCACCACCAAGTATTACATTTCTCGAATGTAGTAGAAATTAACTTTGTTCGTTCATTTTTTTATGAGCACATATACAATGATTCATCTCTGTGGGTATTTACGAATTTTGATAACAAAATGACCTCTGTGAAATCATGTCAAGATTGTACGAATAAGATAAATTGAAGCCATCGTATACCTCCTAAAGAAAAGAATTCACCTACAAAGGCCGCCAAACCAGAGTCACCCAGTGCCTTCACTAAATCGAATATTTGTTTCATTCTTTGGCTGTTTTTCCCCATTCAAAAAGCATGTGGTAGTTCTTTAGAAACTATCACTTTTCTTATTCATACCCAGAACATCTCGATCTTTGTTTGCCTTAATCCGAGTTTTAGACCTATCGTACATAAACTCCTGTCTACGGCCAAATCCTCTACCAATTCGCTAAATGGTTAGAGTAACATAGCGATGGCTGCTGATTTTACTTGTACTACTACTTTTACTACTCCTATTACTACTCATACTACTACTACTACTACTACTACTACTACTACTACTACTACCATAAACATCACTATTGATACTACTACTACTACTACTACTACTACTACTACTATGATTATTACTACTACTACTCCTACTGCTAATACTAAAACCATTACTGCTGCTGTTTCAGACCAAATGTATTGGGAATGAGCAAATAAGCAATTCACTATAGTATCTTCAATTACAAACATGTTATTTCCATCGTAATTCGAATTCTCGTAATTGTCTACATGAAACGCATCATTGATAACAACGAATCTCTTACCAATTACGGAAGTGCTTAGATATTGATCTGCAAGCTTTACAAAGTGAGCTTCTAATAGTGCCTTCCTCAAGGCCGCTTTTTCAGTTGAAAGTGTTTGCCTTTTTCGCCAAGTCCTGAGCAGATCCAATGTACCCATATAATTCCCTCCTTGATTGGCGTTATCTAAAATTTTGCGTCTAATATATTCATACTGAAATCCCAATCTCTTTCCTAGATCATCGATGTCTACTGGCTTGTATAGGGCCTCTGCTATTTCCTGCAAGATGTCGTCAAAATCGCTGTTGACCACGGAGCTCATTCTGTAAATAGTTTTTTAAACTGTCAGGATAAATATTTACAATAAATGAGGATGCTGCATAGCAGGTCAAAATGCTCGAATGTTCACGATTACGGCGTTCCCAATGATAACTTGTTCATGACATGATCATGAATAACAAAAACAGCTAAGATTACCTTGGTTCAATGATAACGTTAAACGTAGCTGTAAATCCCATATTATTAACATAATAACCTAACCATGACAAGCTTACTTCACAATTAAACGTTATCACATGATTTTATTTTATACGGTATAATTATTATAATATTATTTTTTCGTAAGATGTTTTTTCGTATACCCTGCATCTTCCAGTAATTTGATCTTGTCGTGGGCTATTATGTGACATTTGTTTATATACTCTGATAGGCCCATTTAAACAGCCTTAACACCATTTTGAAAAAAACATCAATTTTGGGTCTGTAATTTACGCTACTGGAAAATAATTGAAATTAAAAAAAAATAAACATATTAATCGATCTCATATACGATATGGTAACAATTTATCAAACATCATTGCAAACAAAAAACAGAGCATGACCCTCCATCCCTCTTTCTAGAACTGCTACTGATTCCTGCCGTGCTTCATGTACTTACTGACTGGAAGGAAAGAGATCATCAGCGAGACGAATTTGTCCAGATTGCTCCAAAGCAGTCTTCAAAGCTCCTTGCTCGGTAGATTTCTTTTGAACTTTTCCCCAATCCCGAAGCATTTGCAGAGTTCCTTCACATGTTGAATTCTGGGTTTTGTGATTAGTTGCTATGTAATCATGAATATCATCCGGGGAAAATCCAAGATTCCTTCCTAATATGTCGATTTCTGAGTTCTGCCAGATGCGTTCGGCAACTACCACCAATATATCGTGGAAATCTTTAGTGGACGGTGGAAGACCTGGAGCCGGAAAAGCAAAATATCAAGAAACTCGGCAAATTATTAATAACTAGTTTAGTTCTCCTCTGGTGAGTACAATGTGAAGCAAAAAGAAAATTATTTCACACTCTATCCTGAAATATTTTTTTCAGACTGAACATTGTTATGTGTAATGAAAGTAGGGTAATATTTTGGTTTTGATGCTCAGTAGAAAAATTTAAAAAAAATGCGAAAAGAGCAAAGGGACATTTATATTCCATTTAGTACCAAGTATTATAATGAATGATCCTCATACGTAAGGAGGAACGTTTTTATATATATGCAGCCTTTATATTAAATACAAGTGGTAACAAACATATTACCCGTTTGTGAAACGACCTAACAATTTCAGCTAAAAGAGGATACTAAGAAAAGAAGAAAGTGTTTTCCCCTTTTGATTACTATTCATATTTTATGAAACAAGATAAATCACTCACCTTCTTCATGTTTGGAACAGTTTTCTGTTGTCCCTTCAGTAAATTTAGAAGATTCTCCTAACGTTATTCAAAAATAAGGATACCTTTGATTGATTACACCATAGATATTCTGGACGATTTAGAATATTTTGGATAAGTTCGAATATCTTATGAACCTGTACTTTACAAATAATTCTTTTTTTCTCTGCTTCATCGAGAATATTCATCTGAAATTTGATCTAAATTCCTCTATCAGATTTGAATATTGTAAAGCGTATGGATAATCTTATATTAATCATGGTATTGAGTTAAACAAAATATGACAACAAACTCAAAGTTTGATAACTAAAATATTATATTTAACATGGTATTGAGTTAAACAAAATATGACAACAAACTCAAAGTTTGATAACTAAAATATTGTATTTAACATGGTGTTGAGTTAAACAAAATATGACAACAAATTCAAAGTTTGATAACTAAATATGAATATCTTCCGGGAAAAAAAAAATCATTCCCCCCCCCCCCTAATATGTCGATTTCTAAGTTCTACTAGAAACGTTTTGCATCTACCACCAATATATCGTTTAAATCTTTAGTGGACGGTGGAAGACCACGCGACGAAAAATGCATGAAATATCAAAAGATACAGGAATAGTTGGTTCTTCTCTAGTGACTACAATGTGATAAAAAAAGATAAGAAATTCACACTTTAACCTGAAATATTCTATCAGACTGAATAACTTTATGTGTAATGAAAGTAGTTTATTATCTTGTTTTTGATATTCAGTTTTACTAAAAAAAAAAAAAAAAAATAAACTAAAATACCAAAAAGAGGAATCTGACATTTACATATCGTGGGGGTACTAAACAGAGGCCAATTTTGAAAGTTTACAAAAAGTTGTCATTAACCTTCATTCTCTTTATCACTTGTTTTTAGAATGAATGATCCTCATGGGCGTGGATGAACACTTTTTTGTACATTATAATAAATACAAGTGTTTACAAAAGAAGTGCTCGTCTGCGGACCTACCTAACAGTTTCAGTTAAAAGAAGATACTGAGAAAAAGGGAAAGTATATTCCCCCTTTTATCACTGTTTGTATTATATGAAACAAGATAGATTTCTCACCTTCTTCATGTTTAGAACAGTTTTCCGTTGTCCCTTCAGTTGGTTCAGAAGATTCTCCTAATGCTATTTAGAACCAAAAAGGAAGTAACTTTGAAGGAGTACACTATAGATGTTCTGAACGATTTCGAATATTTTGGATAAGTTTGAATATCTCATGGACCTGTACCTGATGTAATACATCTCTCGTATCTCTGCTTCATCGAGAATATTCATCTAAACTTTGATCTTAAATTACTCCACCAGATTTAAATATTGTAAAGCGTCAGAATAACATAATTACGACAAAACACTCAAATACTTTTCGTTAAGTATGAAAACTAAGTATTCTTTGATAAAAATATAATTTATCAAAATATCCTGACGATTATTTTTGTTCTTGTTCGACTGACTGATCTTCTTAAGTTAAGAATGGCGCTCTTCTTTATTAAAACTGTTTTAAATAAACACATGTGCCACAAAAGTATTGCTTATCTTTGGACATTCCTAATATTGGGTCAGCAAAGCGATTTAGTTGCTTATTTTTTAATGAAAGCACCACATTTGGCAGACAGGTAGATCACAATATTTTGAGAAATCTGAATTTTGAGTCATCTCAAATTCGACCCGTGGAGACCGTTGTGCCAATCTTCTTAATGGAACCTCATGTTTCCTCGTTTACTTTGTCCAAATTGTTGTTGTTGTTGAAAATCCAACTTTATGAAGTTATAGTTATAGTAATTTACCCAGGGTAGCCTCCTCAATGAGTAATTCTCTTCTCCCTGCGATCAGTTATTATCATGTTGACATATTATATTTATGCCTCAAGATAATGCAAATAACTTATAGGCCCTCATTTTAAGTACAAGATGATGATAAGGTTATGTTATTTGATAGTGGGTGTAAAACTGGTCTAAATGTGAATACTAATTTCATAACTTTCAGGAATACTTTCTAGTATTCATATTTGCGTGTTTTACACTTTAGTATAATGACTGCAGTGTACTCACATTGGCTCATGTGCAGAAAACTTTCTTGAGCACCACCAAGTATTACATTTCTCGAATGTAGTAGAAATTAACTTTGTTCGTTCATTTTTTTATGAGCACATATACAATGATTCATCTCTGTGGGTATTTACAAATTTTGATAACAAAATGACCTCTGTGAAATCATGTCAAGATTGTACGAATAAGATAAATTGAAGCCATCGTACCTCCTACAGAAAAGAATTCACCTACAAAGGCCGCCAAACCAGAGTCACCCAGTGCCTTCACTAAATCGAATATTTGTTTCATTCTTTGGCTGTTTTTCCCCAATCAAAAAGCATGTGGTAGTTCTTTAGAAACTATCACTTTTCTTATTCATACCCAGAACATCTCGATCTTTGTTTGCCTGAATCCGAGTTTTAGACCTATCGTACATATACTCCTGTCTACGGCCAAATCCTCTACCAATTCGCTAAATGGTTAGACTAACATAGCGATGGCTGCTGATTTTACTTGTACTACTACTTTTACTACTCCTATTACTACGCATACTACTACTACTACCATAAAAATCACTATTGATACTACTACTACTACTACTACTACTACTACTACTATGATTATTACTACTACTACTTCTACTGCTAATACTAAAACCATTACTGCTGCTGTTTCAGACCAAATGTTTTGGGAATGAGCAAAGAAGCAATTCACTATAGTATCTTCAATCACAAATATGTTATTTCCATCGTAATTCGAATTCTCGTAATTTTCTACACGAAACGCATCATTGATAACAACGAATCTCTTACCCATTACGGAAGTGCTTAGATATTGATCTGCAAGCTGTACAAAGTGAGCTTCTAATAGTGCCTTCCTCAAGGCCGCTTTTTCAGTTGAAAGTGTTTGCCTTTTTCGCCAAGTCCTGAGCAGATCCAACGTACCCATATAATTCCCTCCTTGATTGGCGTTATCCAAAATTTTGCGACTAATATATGCGTACTGAAATCCCAAGGTCCTTCCTAGATAATCGATGTCTACTTGCTTGTATAGGGCCTTTGCTATTTCCTGCAAAATGTCGTCAAAATCGCTGTTGACCACGGAGCTCATTCTGTAAATAGTTTTTTAAACTGTCAGGATAAATATTTACAATAAATGAGGATGCTGCGTAGCAGGTCAAAATGCTCGAATGGTCACGATTACGGCGTTCTCAATGATAACTTGTTCATGACATGATCACGAATAACAACAACAGCTGAGTTACCTTGGTTCAATAATAACATTAAACGTAACTGTAAATCCCATATTATTAACATAATAACCTAACCATGACAAGCTTACTTCACAATTAAACGTTATCACATGATTTATTTTATACGGTATAGTTATTATAATATTATTTTTTCGTAAGATGTTTTTTCGTATACCCTGCATCTTCCAGTAATTTGATCTTGTCGTGGGCTATTATGTGACATTTGTTTATATACTCTGATAGGCCCATTTAAACAGCCCAAACATCATTTTAAAAAACCCATCAATTTTGGGTCTGCCATTTACGCTACTGGAAAATAATTGAAATTAAAAAAAAATAAACATATTAATCGATCTCATATACGATATGGTAACAATTTATCAAACACCATTGCAAACAAAAACAGAGCATGACCCTCCATCCCTCTTTCTAGAACTGCTACTGATTCCTGCCGTGCTTCATGTACTTACTGACTGGAAGGAAAGAGATCATCAGCGAGACGAATTTGTCCAGATTGCTCCAAAGCAGTCTTCAAAGCTCCTTGCTCGGTAGATTTCTTTTGAACTTTTCCCCAATCCCGAAGCATTTGTAGAGTTCCTTCACATGTTGAATTCTGGTTTTTGTGATTAGTTGCTATGTAATCATGAATATCATCCGGGGAAAATCCAAGATTCCTTCCTAATATGTCGATTTCTGAGTTCTGCCAGATGCGTTCGGCAACTACCACCAAAATATCGTGGAAATCTTTTGTGGACGGTGGAAGACCTGGCGACGGAAATACATGAAATATCAAGAAATAACGCAAGCTATGATTTTAAGATTATAGGTCAAGCACACGAAGGATAAGAAGCATAAATTATGATAGATCACTTCTGCTTGGTTCATTATGTACATTTCATCCAACCCATCACCGTAATTATTCCATTTAGTAAAAGCAAACAATTTGCCGAGGTAAGCAAAAACACGAATATTCATGAACAATACAGCATTTTAGTACGTAACGTATAGCGAATGGGTATGGGCGATGATCCGTCCAGGAGGTAGAGGTCAGTGGTTTGTGCTGGCAATGTTTCAGCGAGCGAAAATGAGACAATCGGAGCAATATGTATGCTGAGCGCCTAGCTAGAAGGCAGAAGGTTCCATTATTATAAGTCATTGGTATGACTCGGCCGGGGTTCGACCCCATGACCTCCCGTTCATGAGGCAGGCGCTCTAACTACTGAGCCACTATGCCCAGTAGTGTCCATGGGGGACAATTGTCCTCGGGGGGAGGGGGTAATTGTCCTCGGGGGTAGTTGTCCTCAGGGGGTTGTTTTCCTTGGGGGGTAATTGTCCTTAGGGGCTTATTGTCCGCGGGGGATAGTTGTCCTCGGGGGGAAATTCTCCGGGGGGTAATTGTCCTTGGGGGGTAATTGTCCTTGGGGGGGGGGAATTGTCCTCGGGGGGTAATTCTACGGGGGAATTTTTCGGGGGGTAATCGTCTTACGGGGGTTGTTTTCCGGGGGTGATTGCCCAGGGGGTAATTGTCCCATTATTAGAGTGAATGATCCTCATAAGCGTGGAGGAATGCTCTTTTGTATATGCAGCCTTTATAATAAATACAAGTGGTAACAAACGTATTAGCCGTTTGTGAAACGACCTAAGGTTTCAGCTATTAAAAAAAAGATACTAAGAAAAAAGAATGTGTTTTCCCCCTTTTATCACTGTTTGTATTTTATGAAACAAGATAAATTTCTCACCTTCTTCATGATTTGAACAGTTTTCTGTTGGCCCCTCAGTTGGTTTTGAAGATTCTTCTAATATAATTTGTTTGTAAAGGAAGTAACTTTGAATGGTTACACCATAGATATTCTGGACGAGTTCGACTATTTTAAATAAGTTCGAATATGTTATTAGTTATGACCCTGTACTTGACGTAATAATTCTCTTGTATCTCTGCTCCATCGAGAATATTCATCTAAACTTTGATCTAAATTCCTCCACCAGATTTTAATATTGTGAAGCGTAAGAATAATAAATGACAAAACACTCAAATTCTTTTCGTTAAGTACGAGAACTGAGTATCCTTTGTTAAAAAGTATCTTTTTTTCAAAATATCATGACATGCATTTTTTGTGCTGTTCGGCTGACTGATTTTGTTAAAGGTATTACAAAGTTTTGGTATCAGATCATGAATTTGCATATGCATATGCATATATTAAACTCTTTATGTTGTTTAGCTCCCTCTCAAGGTCAAGATATTTATTAAGCTATACAAAAATGTTTCTTGACTACAATCGACCAATTTGCTATTCCCGTTTAGAAATTATATATCACAACTACATATTCTGAGATTTTCATGGTCGCAGCTACCATTGTATGGCCGTAGGCGCTATTTGAAATTTATCAAAATTTACCGGGAGCACCGGTAAATATTTATATTCAATTTTTCTTGAAAGCAGAAGGGTTTTAGGGGCTATATTTTGTAGTGCTTATACTATATCCATAGCGGCATCCAAATATATCAACATTGTTAAGAATCACTATCCAACAAATTTTCATTTGTATTACCTTTAAGATAAGAATTACGCTCTTCTTTATACTGCTTTAAATAAACAGATGTGCAAATAAAAGTATCGCTTGTCTTTGGACATTCTAATAGGGGGTCAGCATAGCGATTTAGTTGCTTATTTTTTTTTGAAAACTAAAACCATTGCTGCTGCTTTATCAGACAAAAGGTATTGGGAATTAGTGAATTAGCAATAAACAATAGTATATTCAATTGCAAAAATGTTGCTTTTATTGTAATTCGATTTATCTTAATTTTCTACATGAAACGCATCATTGAACCATTGAATACAACAAATCTCTTACCAGTTACGGAAATGCTTAAATATCGGTCTGCAAGGTATAGAAGTTGAGCTTTTAATAGTGCGTCCCTCAATGCCGTCTTTTCCGTCAAAGGTGTTTGTCTCTTACGCCACTTCCTAAGCAAATCCAATGTTCCCATATAACTTCCTCCTTGTTCGGTGTTATCTTTAATCGTGCGAGCAGTATCTGCGGGCCCGAATCCCAAGGCTTTTCCTAGATCATCGATGTCTGATGCGTTGTATAGGGCCCTGGCTATTTCCCTCAATATGTCGTCAAAATCGACGTTGACCACGGAGCTCATTCTGTATATGGTTATTTAAATAGTCAGGATAAAAATTTACAATACATGATGATGATGATGATAATTTTTTTTCTCATGCAAAACATAATACAAGAATATATTTTTTATTTTATAAACGTAATGCTTCGTGGGAGAATTTCAATAGTTTAAAAATATTTGTGGCTTACACCCAGAAAATAAGATCGATTGATTGATCTGTAATTGAAAAACAAGTCAGAAAAAATCTTGGAACCAGCGGGATTTGAATTACAAATCAATCAATCGATCTCACACTAAATACTTACAAGTTTTAAATGGTCTTTTTCTGCACTCGCAATAAAATTATTTATCATGTGCTTTCTGGCTCAATGTGGTGTACTACAAGTTTTGTGTACATTGTTTGTATCAAAATGTATCCTTGTAACACCAAAGAGTGTTTCTATTGACAGCGAAAGGGATAACCACAGCATACTTATATACTCACATATTATAGCGGTCGACATATCTTAGATACTTAGACACTCTGTGATCTATCTGTATATCTTGTAAGGAGTATATAATAGTTAGGCTAGCGGAGTTAACCATCTCCCACTAGCTAGCACGATAGCGCTACCAAGAACTACGATATCACTTCTACTTTCTAAGATTACGTTCTTTACATGCCGTGTGAGTCAAAAAAGTTTACAACTCGAGAATTGATAATTATTAAACAAAATCATCTATGCACAGTAAATCCTTATACATCTCATGAAAGAGTGTTTTATTCTAAACAAATGTTGTGTGTGACTTTGCTTCTGCAAAAAGCATATACAATGCATCTCTTTGATACATTCAATTCATTCTCTTATTGTAATACTTTTGTGCAAGTCGATTTTTGAACTCTCGCAAAATGCCTCATGTTCATCCAAGAGTTAACACATCCCTTGAAAAATAACACACACGAATGATACGAAATAAATTAGGATAAAACACCTGATGTGTTCACGCTTGGATGAACAGGAGGCATTTTCTGCGAGAGTGCAAAAATCGACTTGCGCAAAAATGTTGGAGTGAGAGAATAAATTGAATGTATCAAATGAGATGCATTGTATATGTTTTACGCAATTTGGATATTAGAAAGACACTGCTAACGTCTAAATTTCACAGATGGGACATACATCACATATTCATAATTCCTGCAAAGTTCAACATAGTTTGATGTTGTCTACAAAATGGACGCAGTATCTTTAAGAACCGAAATCACAGAACATATTAGTATTTACAAACTTACCTGACCTATTCCTTGTCTATATATAAAACACTAGGCTTCTGCAGTCAACCTTTGACATGCATACATGCATGCATACACATGTCAACCTTGTACATGCATAGAAGTCTGTACTTGATACAGAGCGGTTTTTCTTTGTTTATATCGCAGTCTCACATATACTGAGTGTAAGCGAGTAGCGAGCAGTAGAGGGTAGTAGACGAACAGGTTGTAGACCAAAACGGCAATTCCCCGTCCTGGCTGTGACGCCTCACATTGTGATGGCAGCAAGAGGGGGTGCTGTTTCTTTCATAAGCCGGTCAGATTGCATCTCGTTAAATACGGCTCTATAAAGGGTTTTGAATGAGAACATATTTTCAAAATAAAAAAAGGATATCTAAGTTCTTTAGTTAACAAAAAGCAAATAACATTTTTGATTATAACAAAATATAATAAGGACTGCTCTCCTCAAACTATTGTCTAAGGCTTCAATTGTTATGTTCTATTCTTAATAGTCTCTTTCTTTATAGGCATCCCGGGTTTGTTGATAATAAAATGGCAAAATATATTGTCACCTGATTCTGCCTCCTAATTCCGGCAGGCGTGATTCAACATAATCATTTTCCTGATTAATACAGTATGTAAGGAGAGGAGGAAGGGGGGGGGGGGCTCAGATAATACTGGGGCGGGCTTGACCCCAAAAGCGCCCCTTTCCCTCTAAAACGAATTTGCTTAATCTCTATAACTGATACATTTTGATGCTTTATATAAATCTAACCATTGCACATCTTAACATATCTTAAGATATTGCGTCAGGTAAATAGCTCCTTGTAGGCTTCTAAAGGCATCGGGATAATTGAATGTTTTTCGAGTAATCACTTGGTCTTATTTACCACACCGGACTTATGCTGAAGGGGGGGGGGTACTGGGAACACGCATAATCGTACCCTAAATAACACTATGTAGGGGTCCGGGAGCAAAAGCCCCCCCCCCCCCCAAAAAAAAAAAAAAAAAAAAAAAAAAAAATCATCGGTGTTTGCTCACTCCGATTTGTGAGGAGTAGTGCGCATGCACGACTAGTCGCTCATCTGCATGCGATTACACGGAAGCGAAGAGAGTCACATGACCGCAGCCCGGATATTTACCAATGTGTCAAAAGTGGGCATTTTCCTAGCACAATTCGGTTACATTTCTGCCGGCGTTTCATAATACCACACTCGCAAGGAAGATTTTTTGATTTCGGTTTATCGTCGTGTTTGCCTAGCAACTACCAACGAAACACCGTGAGGAAAAATCTAGAATCGTTTTCTTGCACTGTAAATGCAAATGAACAAGCAAATCTTTTCCTCCTTCCCAACACTTGCACCCCAATAATAAAAAAGGGCCTTTTCTTAGGACCCAATCGATAGTACAGGAATGATAACCGCCCCCTGCCTTAACCATTTTAAGAGTATATTTAAAGATACCTCTTCAGCTTACCTAAAATCATGGAATATCGAGTCAAATTAAAAGCTACACGCAGTAAAATCTCTCTAATAACGTCTATTTTCGGATCTCTTTTTCCAACACCCCCACAATCACACGCACTTATAATTATTTTCGCGCATTCTTGTCTCATCATGCTGATACGTACGAAGAAGAACACAAATCTAATTTCTCTTTCAAATGTTGTATTCTCATTAAACAGCGTCAAGTGCAAAAACAGATCCATCCTTGTACACGAACATGAAATTAGCATTTTTCAAGAATATGTATAATATTAACATTCTGATGAATGTTTTCTGAAAATGAATTATCTAGGTAAGCAAATGTTGCGTTCTAAAAATTAAAAGTGAATGAGTTGTATTGATTTATTCACTTAATGACATTATAAATCCACTTTGCGATCATCAATATATCATTAAGATGCAGGCAACATGGGCTTCAAAGATGTATGATCAGTCCTAGATTACAGGAGTTACCACAGTTATCATGGTTACACGTACGTCATTAAATAATAAATCATTATTCTCACGATAACTTCATGAAAAGAGGAAAAAGAAATTATTCAAACTTCGTGGGCAACAGCGTATATTATTATCATCAACGTTAATATGGATTTGTGTGTGTAAAGTATCTTTAGGTCGGACCGAATCGTCATTGAAAAGTTTCTCCTGAAACTGGCAGGTTGCCTACATGCAGACTATTACAGTGAGGTCGCCACTAACTTAGGGGTCGGGTATACCGAACACAACAACTTCAGGAGGCAAAATGCATACTCATTGAAAATGCTAAGTTTGGAATGTTAATGATATGAAAACGCAAAGAAGATGGTGGAAAAGTGATTGATCGTGATGTGGCTGTACATGAAGCTGGTTCTTGAGGACATGCGTACACACATATCTAACTGTTGAATCAACAAGATTATGAAAAAGAAGCTCGATCTCAAGACCGTCGGAAAAAAAATCATCCTGAATGGAATTTTAATAGGCTTTGTCCATCACCCATTGGAATGTATTAACAGTGCTGCCCAATGACGAATACGTTTTGTCACACGATTTCAGGGGGATAAACGATGAATTGTTGAAAATATTTGTGATCATCTTAACAGGGTTTATATAAAATATGAGTAGGTAATCCCCTTGCATCCTCATTGTACACAGACAGCTTGGACCATTATGATCATAAATGTATAAGCATGCAAAGTTTCTTTTAATAACAAGTAACAATAATCGTTCAAACGTTGTGTGCTTTTTACTCAATGTTTGCCCACAACTTTTAATGTGATGTCTTTATGGATATAAGCTTGTACTAGGTTGTCGTTGAGTTCAAATTGTTGTGTTCATAAGTGTAACGGATGATGATTGATTGACTTCAGTGGACTCTGAAACTCGATGATAGCTCACAAAAGATGTTTACCCGTCTGAAGGGGAATACCATCCTTTTATTGCTGTCATGAGAGACTGAGTAACAAAGCTGTATTCAACTATAGGTGCTATCTTGCTTTCACACGATCTAGTTGATACATGTCGTATGAAACACGTTTTTTGAAAATTGGCTGGGAAAACCCACTATCCATATCAAATAACCTAGTTGCTAATTGAGACCTCGGAGCCTGCAAGCATGTAAATATTATTGTAGAACTAACCGCATAATATACTGTACAACCATCATGCGATCAAATTTTTAAAGAATTGGCAATAATAGATATGGAAATCTAGACCAAAACATTATATTCCTAATTTAGGTTCTAGATTATGATAAGGATCCCCAAAATAATAATTTTACTGCATTTAAGCCTTCTAAACAAAATTCAAGGCAAATCGGTTTCAAAATCTAACACATTCCCATTACTGGTTCGACATCACTACGATTCTGAGCCGCTTTTGTTTTTCTTCCTACGAAAAAGCTTTAAATCGCTTGACATAATTAATATACACTGTCGCTCATATAGGTGGAATATTTTTGTTTTACCCCAATGTATGGAATTATTTTAAAATGAATTTAAAAATAATAGATCTAGATAAAAGTATACATTCTCACATTTTATTGAATAATAATGTGACAATGTGTGTTTTGCGTGACTGCTAAGGCATGTGTATGCTTCTATGCTTATCGAATAGAGGACCTACGCCCTTAAGTCATAAATGACAGTAATGAGGATTAATGCCCCACATAAGGGCACTAATATAACACATCGACACGGTTTTGATCCTGGGGCCTCACAGTTACGAGGCCATTGCTTTGTCACAGAACCATGACTGTACGCAGCGGGGGCTAGGGTAGGGGGCAGTTTCCATAAATATACAAAAACACAGAAAATGCAATAAATTTTCAATAATTTATTGCATTTTACCCCGGTTCCTAACATAACAAAATCCTCTGTGTGCCCCTGCCTTGAGCCATAATGCATGGCCATCCATAGGATTTGTTTATGTTGGGGACCGGGGTAA
This sequence comes from Strongylocentrotus purpuratus, assembly GCF_000002235.5. NCBI lineage: Eukaryota > Metazoa > Echinodermata > Echinoidea > Camarodonta > Strongylocentrotidae > Strongylocentrotus > Strongylocentrotus purpuratus. Next base: position 26,397,785 of record NW_022145594.1, on the reverse strand, counting down.
ACTGCAATAAATTATTGAAAATTTATTGCATTTTCTGTGTTTTTGTATATTTATGGAAACTGCCCCCTACCCTAGCCCCCGCTGCGTACAGTCATGGTTCAGTGACAAAGCAATGGCCTCGTAACTGTGAGGCCCCATGATCAAAACTGTGTCGATGTGCTATATTAGTGCCCTTTTGTGTGGCATTAATCCTCATTACTGTCATTTATGACTTAAGGGCGTAGGTCCCCTATTTGATAAGCATAGTAGCATACACATGCTTTAGCAGTCACGCAAAACACACATTGTCACATTATTATTCAATAAAATCTGAGAATGTATAATATTTTCTAGATCTATTATTTTTAAATTATTTTTAAAATAATTCCATAAATTGGGGTAAAACAAAAATATTCCAACTTTATGAGCGACAGTGTAATGTTAGTTATTTGTCTATTTAGATCCTCTATCATTAAGATTCTACATACTTGAATATTAATATCAGATGTTGTAAGTTGCAATTTTTTTCCAATAACAAACAAAGTTGGATTGTAGTCCGATCATATAGAAAACAGTTTGGCTTTTGGCGAGTTTTGGGGGAAAATGCTCCTCGTCGCTTTAATCCTACAAAAGCCGGGCTATTTGAGGTCTTAATACGGTCGGGGGAGGGGGGGGGGGGGGTGGGCATTATGCCCCCCTAAGATCTCGGTCGTGAAACGGCTGATCGCCGTGAAAATTTGCACGCATGTCAAGTGAAGTGTATAAAATACTATGGTAAATTAATTATTTTGAAAAACTCTCTCACTTGCATATTTATGGTAATTTATGCAAAAAAGATCATAACATTCACCTTTTTACCCATAAATCATATATTTAAGCATTCTTTTTCATGACATGTAGGCTATTCGTTAAACCATTTGAAACAATAATACGACAAAAAAATTGGAAGAGCTAGGTTATTCCTTATGTAATCTCTCGTTTTAATAATTTCTTATTTATTTCATTGTTTGTTTACTTATTCATTTTATTGTTTTTGTTGTTTTATTTTATTTCTGAATACAACTCAACTGTTTTGACTCCCAAAACAAACACCTAACCTTTAAACAAGACCTACTACCCAATGTTTTTATCTCTTTTTAGGAAAAATATTATTTCCATATGTTTTGTACACAAATCACGAAAATTAGCGATTTTCGGGCCGACATGCAAAGACACAAGGTCACGTGACTTTGATACTGTACGTCTGATTTTCAAAACAAATTGTTTTAAAAGATGCGCAAGACTCGAAATAGAAAAATCTGAAAAATTTCGGAGGAGGGGGGCATAATGGTCCCCCGGCCTTATTTTTTATTTATTTATTTATTTAAAATGGTTTATTTCATTAAAAACATTTGCGGCCCGAGAGCCGAATTGCAGTTTCTTTTACAAAGTATACATCAGTGACAAAGTAAAATTACACGTAAGACATTATGCATGGTAGCATTATGGTAGTAAAATTGGAATTCTTTTGTACATATGATATATAATTGTGCTTCAACGACCTTGGCAAATTGCTTGATACATATACAGAAATTCGAATTGTATTACCATATTGGCAATAAAATTATATATTAAACTTATACAATATATGAATAGTAATACATTTTTGATATTCAAAAGAATTAAATGTTTTGGTTGGAAAATGCATAGCCAGATGGGTAAGGTATGGTTATGGTGTTTTCTTCAATAACAGAAACAGAGACAACAACAGAAACCAAATCCAGGAATTATAAAGTCAAATAGATGCTCCAATGATTTAAACAGATTATACAAATTATACATTGTAGGTAAAATGCAGAACATTTTGTATTTGGGCCAATTTAGTAAAAGGTACATGTAGAATATTGCATAAAAAGAAGATAAGTTTCGCATAACAACATCGGTAAAAGGTTGCCATTGTAATATTCGATATAAAGTGTATCATCTTGGGAATCGTTAAAAAGTCAAACAGGATTTTGTACAATTAAATCTGATTTAGTTAAAAAAGTAAAATTCTATAACATTATTAAAAAATGCAATCACATGTCACCCTTTTTTTTAGGAAGTTATATCAGAGAAATAGAGAGAGAGAGATAGAGAAAGAGAGAAAGAAGGAGAGTGAGAAAAGGGAGAGAGAGAGAGGGGAGGGTGGGAGAGAGATAGGGAGAGAAAGAGAGATAGAGAGAGAGAGAGAAGAGAGAGAGAGAGAGAGAGAGAGGAGAGAGAGAGAGAGGAGAGAGAGAAAGAGAGGGAGGGGAGACAAAGAGTGAGAGTAACAAGACAGAGAGCTAGAGAACAAGAAAGCCATGAAGTGGGTCTCCCCGCTCCGCAGCACAGCACTGAAAGAGAGGAGAAAATAGGGATATTGAGAGAGTGAAAGTAGTAGAGAACAATGAATGTGCTCGTCGAAGGTGAAACTGGTAATTATTCAGTACTATGAGCGTTTAACAATCTGACTAGATATGGCAACGGACTGTTTCTATACCGTGTCGTTTTGCATGACATTTCAGTGAGCTTGCTTTTATTTCTCAGATTTCGAGAATGGGAGTCCCCACGTGTTTAGGGCAGCCAATGACTAAACTTTGACCCATGCTCGAGCAGCTTCTTTGCAAATTTGAGGCACAGACATTCTCTGCGGTCACTCAAAGAGGACACTTTACACAGTTGAAGAGCGTTTTGATACGAGACAAAACGTGGCCCTAACATGAGGCGGCACGCTCGCTTAGGGTTAATTAGGGGCACGTTTAATGATAATCGGAAAATAGGAGTCTTATCGAAATGGATATACTTATTAGAAAAGAAAAGGAGCACGCGTCAAAGTACAAAAAGTAACTATCAGAGGTTAAAATGGGGCACTTCTAAGACCTGAAAAGAGGCACTTACCAGGTATGAAAAAGGGCACTTATGAGAATAAAAAAGGGTCACTGATAATAAAAGCAAAAATGTGATTTGTTGAAAGAAACGGGGTACCTATCAGATGTGAATACGCAAATTTATCGGAGGTGAAGGGGGCTTTCATGAGAATGAGGAAGTGGCTTTTATTAAAAGGATCCGGTAACTTTGTATCAGGTCCTTAAAACAAATCCTTGATTTAGCTCATGATATTCATGCTTGGAAATCGATATCAAATTTTGGGCTGATATTTCTCAGTTTTGAATGCTTAATACATTTTTTTTTAACGGTTTAACAAAACAACTTTTTTAAAAAGCTGACCGTCGTTTTCCAAAAAATTGGGTCGGACGCAAAAGGCAATACAACATTTTGTTGTTGTTAGCCCTCATACACATTTAGTGAAATGTCAATGAATAACACCTAAATATATTACATTTTACGTTTCAAAAGTTTAATTATCAGAAGTTAGAAGAAAATGAAAAGAAAAATAGAGCAAGTTGATATGGAGTAGAGATAGAGAAGAATGGGGAGAAATAAATAAAGAATCTAAATAGAGAAAGGAGGAGTGGGACAAGAGAGTGGAAGGTGACAGAGAGATCGCGAAGAGGTAGAAGAACACTCATATAATTCAGTCCTGTACATGTATTTACATTTAATTCCCCATAATGACTTAAGGTATAATAATCTTGCTGAATTACCTCACTTTTCTCACGTAATTACTGCAGTGAGAAAAAAAATTGCTAACGAATCGATAATTCGTTATATTTGTATTTCCCTTGTCAATCTTCACGTTCCTTTATACACTTTCCTGTCAGGTGCTGACACTAGAATAGTGAACCACTCAACCACTGCAACAAACGAAACGATTACTTTTTGAGGTCTTCAAGTAAGACTTAAGTACAATACACGTTTCATACGTATTGACTATCAGTATTTTATTAATTTTACATTCACCTGCATTAGTCATTAAATGTATAATTATCATAAAACCTCTAAAAATTAAAACATTTTTGTATTATATCTATTTCCATTATCATCGCATCATGCACGAGGCTAACAAGTCAATAACTATAATTGATACACAAATTGACAAGATAAACAATAAAAATATAACTAAAATATAAATTTTATAATTCCTTGACATTCTTTCTGTAAAAAATCATGCAGTGTTTGTATTTTAAATGTAAACATTAGCACCAATGGAAATTGCCCGGAATAATACTTACATAAACAAACGTATTACTGAGAAAAGTATTCGCTCCTGTGATTTCATAAGACAAATGCAATAGTGGTGGCAATTGCTTGCTTCCTAGCCGGTCATTCAACACATGCTCCAGCGACAATTAACAAATCTTTTTTAAGTGACTTGTTATGAATTATTTATTTTATCTGTTACGACTACTTATATTTCAATATTGAGAATGCGAGTTACCCCCATCAATTGTTGCCAGGTAGGACAAACATTATGGCCCGAATTCACAAAGGAGGTTTGTTGAAATACCTAGGTTTATGTGCGTCATATTGAATTGAATTGAATTGAACTTTATTTCATTCATCATAAAAACATCATAACAAACATATAAAATACAAAACATAGCGTACAAGTTAAAGAGAAACATTTACAATACAATACAACAACAAAAATATATATGAATGTGGAAAAAGCTAGAAAAGCCAAAGGCTTTATTGGTGCTGCCACCGAAACAGTAATAAAGTATAATACAGTAATATATTGTTGACGCACATAAACGTAGTTTTGTCTACAAACATCCTTTGTGAATTAGGGCCTATGGATTGCTCTACCTAGCAACACGGAATGTGTCCAATTCGCATGTTGGCTATTGAAATACCATTATTTGAAACAGGTAAATTACATAATTTTTAACATAGCACTTAACAAAGCTTTATGTCAAATATTTGACCTTATATTTTACTACCATTGTTACGGGCTTTATTTAAGGTTATTGGGGTTCAGTAAATAGTGTTTGGTCTAGGATTAAGTTCAGAATTCGGTTAGTGTAAAGAAAGCATTTGTCGTACACTCTCTTTGCCATGACTAGTTCATGTATTTAGATACAAGTTCACCAAGATCTGCTTTCATCAAAGCTGCATCGAGATCCTCCATGGATCTACCCTTGTTTTTCCATTCTTGCAATAATTCTACGAAAGCAGCCCTGAAGTCATTTGACCTTTTCTTCAATATCTGCTCTACGTAGTTGTAGGGGAATCCTAAGACGCTGCCCAGCCTGCCGTATTTCCCATCAGGTAAAAGTCTGGATAAGTTGTAGATCGCTTCATCCGTTATTTCTCTTCTGTTTGACATGATACAATATATTAACATACCTGAATTTAATAACTTGAATGAATAAAGACAGATTATTCTGTAAAAGTTAGATAATCTAAGGGATTCAATAATGTATTGATATTCGCGTGAGTTAAAGCAAAGAAGAGAAATTATACACGTGACAAAAGAGGGATACTTCTGGTAGGTAAGGCATCTCAATATAATGTACATCTATATTGATGTCCCTTTTGCAGCCAATCATCAAATTCTGTGGAACTTTGCAGGAATTGTGAATATGTCAAGTATGTAATATCTGTGAAATTGAAGCATTAGCAGTGTCCTAGTATTTAAATTATGCAAGGAAGCCAGGTTACTTTGTAGACTTCACTTGTATACATGATTAAGTGTATTAGGTGACGGACTGACATCTTTTATTCTTTGTTGATAATATACATTAAATGAGTAGTAACAGGTACATTAGCATATTTTGTCTACATCAACAATCCACTATTTGTACAGGCCAAAATCAAATTGATTGAATCTTTGTAAAAGGGGGGGGGGGGGGGGGGTTTAGTAAGAGGAATTTTTTTCTTTGGTCTCCAAAATTTGAAAAATTGACATTTTTCTCCGTTGGGGGGGGGGGGGTGGTAAGGTCAACTTTTTTAGGTCAGCCATTGGTATAATTATTATTATTATTATTTTTTTTTAAATTATATTTTGTTTTACCAAAGGGGGAAGGGGGGTTTAACCCCCAACCCCCCCCCCCCCCCTCCCCTGCGTACGCGCCTGGTTGTATGCCTATGTTTGAAGCTCACCTGCTAATGCTGGTTGGGGCTGACATGGCAGCCGATGAAGAGCCAGTGGCTGTTTCTTGTTGTTGCCCTGGAAAAAAGGGGAACAATTCGGTTTCGCCACATGAAACGTTCTGGTGTATAATAGATACAAATGTTTACTATGCTCACGACATGTAACACAATGATTTTTTCATTCATTTTCAGTTTCTTGTACAGGTCAAAACTCATTGTCATTATTCTGACCTTAAAGACATAGACCAGTTCTGGCCATGCGATTGCATTGTGAAAGAAACGTTGTGGAATCGATCAAAAAAGGTTGATTATCTAGTATCGGTGTGTACTGCAAGGTTCTGGAATCATCAAAATGATAAGAAATTTGACCCAGTCTTGGTAAAGTTACAAGCACTGTACTTCCTATATTTATCCAGTCCAGATAGATATACTAATTTACCAACTATATCAATTAGCAGGCCGTTTCCTGGCCGTTGCGCTACCCTCCGCAACTAAAATCTTACTTTGAATAAACTATGAACACATGTAACAAACATCAAAAGCTGATGTTTGGATACAATTTTGATTGAATATATAATTTGAATATTAGGAGATTGATTTGTATTTTCCCCTTATTATAATTGTTTCTATCGCACATCTCAAACTGACCGCTTAGTTCTATTCTCCAAAATCTCCAAAACTACTATTCAATTCCAATTTCTGCTATTTACTTTTCTTGTTTGCTTCATTTAAACAGACATGCCAGTGACACCTGAGTTAACATATTGCAATTTATCGAGCTTAATTTTAAGTTTATGCATTGTCATCAATAATCTTTTATTTTTATTTGTTATAATTATGATTATGTATAATATTTAAGGCATCACCTGATACATTTCCTGGAGTCGGAAGAAAAGACTTACGGGTTATAGGAATTTTACATTCCTTTTTTTTTCTTCCCGGCAACTTCGGGAGGTGCAGCAGGGGAAGCCAATTTTATTCTGTCATACTTTGTATCGTATGTGCCATTCTATTGTACCTTGTATTGTATGTTTGAAATAAATAATAATAATAATATTTTTTTTTTATCATCACGTATTAGTCAAAACATGTTCTTTCACATGATTGGTAATAAGAGCTTCCATTTCATTTTTTGAGCGGGGGGCGTTTCCAAAACTGGCCTTTACCTCTAACGAAAGTAATTTATTCATGACCATAATCTGCTTCGCAACCTGTCAGCACTTTTCTCCATTTCTGTATGAAATGCATTTTTTAAAAGCATCTACTCAAACAAAATTGCCACATGCTAAATTTAGCTCACCGGGATTGGAAGAGCTTAGATATTCATCTGCCAGGTTAACAAATCCAGCTCTCAATAGTGCCGACCTCAATTCCGCCTTTTCTGTCAACGTTGTTTGTCCTTTTTGCCACGTCCTGAGCATATCCAATGTTCCCATATAACTCCCTCCTTGTTGGGCGTTTGCGTTAATGTAACGACGAATAGATGAGGGCTGAAGTCCCAATGCAACTCCGAGATTATCAATCTCTATATCTGTACATAGGGCCTTAGCTATTTCTTTCAAGATGCCGTCGAAATCGACATTGACCATGGAGCTCATTCTACATTTATTTATTCAAATAGTAAAGATAAAAAAAATAACATTAAATGAAAATGCTCCGTAAAATGTAAAACAGAACGAATGTTGTCATATAGGGCTTACTCAATGTCAGCATGTTTACGACATAATAACAAATTACGGCAGAAGCAGCAGCATGAACAATAACAACACCATTTTCGTTAATATAAAAATACGTCAAAAGTTGAGCAAAAATTACCAACGTCAGCTTCATACGAAAAACAGCACGTAATTGTAAGGTGTTGAGTAGAAAATTAAAAAAAGGAAACAACAACTGCACAACCACAATTACAAAAGAAAGCCCCAATACAAAAATTAATAAAATTAACAGGAGGAGATCACACAAAATATAAGTGGCATACAAATATTTTAGATGAATTTATATTCAGTAATATGGGTCTTTGATCTATATTGAAGTTTTGGTGCACGAGAAGAGATAAGGCCAAACCCCAGTAAAAAACAAATGCATTTTAAAAATATGCCATTTCGCATGTTGCATCAGGGGAACTTTACACTAGATACTACAGAGATTAAAAATTGTCTTTTAGTAAACTCACAATAAAATTCTTTCCATGTACTTTCTGGCTTAATTTAGTACAGTACAGAACTTTAAAAAAAAAATTATCCTTGTGACAGCAAGGAATGTTTTGACAGCGAAAAGGTTAACCAGAGCATACTTGTACTAACATATAGTTGTATACATATCTTAGACACTGTGTTATCTATCTGTATAAATTTTAATGTGTATAAATGGCTCAGGCTACCAAAGTTAAAGGAAATACAAGTTTGGGTATCGGGTCATGAATTTGGTTCAAACGAACATATTTGAAGCATATGCTTTCCTTCAATATTCAATAATCGTTGGCCGTTGAAATAGAGCCGAAAGTGATGAAAATGTAATAATAAACTCTTTATGTTGCATAGCTCCCTCTCAAAATTTAAAACATTAACAAATCCGCTGTACGGCCATGCATTATGGCTAGAGGCATGGGCACACAGAAGATTTGTTTCTGTTGGGGACCGGGGAGTAATTCAATGAATTATTGATAATTTATTGCATTTTCTTTTTTTATATTTTTATTTGTGGGAACTGCCCTCTACCCTAGCCCCCGCTTCGTAAAGTCATGGTTCAGTGGCAAAGCAATGGCCTCGTAACTGTGAGGCCTCAGGATAAAAAAATACGTGTCCATGTGCTATATTAGTGCCCTTTTGTGGGGCATTTATCCTCATTACTATCATTTATGACTTAAGGGCGTAGTTGATAAGCATAGTAGCATACACATGCTTTAGAAGTCACGCAGACTAAACAATGGCAAATTATTATTCAATAAAATCTGAGAATGTATACTATTATATAGATCTATTAGGAATAAATCAATGTCAAAATAATACCATAAATTGGGGTAAAAAAATATTCCAACTATATGAGCGACAGTGTATATAAGTACGGTATATCTACAGTGCGTCCCAGAAAAAACGAAACCGAGAACTATCGATGTTTTATAATATCTTAGTCACAGTTATAATCAATAAATGACACATATTTGGAAAGCTTAGATCCTCTTCTTTTATTTGATGCAACTCATATGATGCATGAGTGATTTAGATGAATATGAAGAGAGGGAACCAAAAAGTCATTCGGCGGGCGGTATCTGAATTTCAAAGAGAAAATTACATTTCTAAAAAGTTGAGTTTTTGCCCTTTCATATGACACCTCAATCGTGAAAATGAGCAAGGAATGACAAAATTCTGTTTGTTTAAAGTAGTGCTTGCATTTCCATAATTTTATCAAACGAATTCGTTTTCACTGGCTCCCTGCCGTAGCAACAAGCAGAATGGACGACAGACTTAACTCCGTTTCGTTGACAATCAGCCATGCATGAAGTCTTTCGTCTACGGCTGAATGTCAACGAAACGGAGTTAAGTCTTTTGTTAAATCCGTTTGCTGCTACAGCAGAAAGCCAGTGAAAACGAATTCGTTTTAAAATAAAATAAAATTTATTCCTAACTCATTTCTCCTGACTGAGGTGTCATATGTAAGGGCAGAAACTCAACTTTCTAGAAATGTGTTTTTCTTTTTGAAATTCAGATACCGTCCGCCAAATTACTTTTTGTTATCCTGTCTTCAAATTCATTTTAATCACTCATGCGTGAAATATGGATTATACGAGTTGTATCAAATGAAAGAGGAGGATCTAAGCTTTCCAAATATGTGTCACTTATCAATTATAATTGTGATTGAGTTAAGATAAAACATCGATAATTGTCGGTTTCGTTTTTTCTGGGACGCACTGTATATATATATATATACATATATATATTGGATAAGGCAGACTAATGGAACATGGTTGCAACTCCGAGTTTCACGCCTTGCGAGCTATCATCAGGCAACTGGTAGCATGATTACTCTACAATCTACATATACAATACAATACAAAACAATAAGATTTACTCATGGGTGAAGGGGCTATTGTAATTGGCCAGGTACTGCGATGGAATTTCACGAAGGAGCGCCCGACAAGGAGAAAGCAAAACCAGAAACGAAACATTATCTGGTTCAACCCTCCATTAAGCAAAAAACGTCGCAACCAACATCGGCAGATCGTTCCTGAGGCTTGTTGATAAGCACTTCCCATGATGGCAAGCTGAGGTACGGCAACCATCTACAGTCCTTCCGACATGAGAAGCACAAAAACAGCACAGAACTCTCCAAACACATTTGGCAACTCAAACACCAAAGCACCCCATTCACCATCGAGTGGTCGATCTCCAGCAAGGCCCATGCGTACTCCAGCGAAACAAAGAAATGCAACCTGTGCCTAACTGAGAAGCTTGCCATCATCAACGCCAAGAAACAGTCACTCCTGAACAAAGGACCAGAACTCATCTCCAAATGCCGCCATGAAAACAAATTCTACCTCTGCAACTTCAAAAGAGACTATACTTAATTAAATATATATATATTTATGTACCAGCACCTTGGTGAAGACTATTTTGCGATACCCCCTCCCATGTTTAAAATTCCATCGCAGTACCTGAGCAATTACAATAGCCCCTTCACCCATGAGTAAATCTTATTGTTTTGTATTGTATTGTATTAGTTAAAGGTAAAGACCAGTTATGGTCATGCGATTGCATTGTGAAAGAAACGTTGTGGAATCGATCAGAAAAGGTTGATCATCTAGCATCTAGCATCTGCAAGGTTCTGGAATCATCAAAATGATAAGAAATTTGGCCCATTCTTCGTAAAGTTACAAGCACTATACACAGAAAGATGTATATGGGACTACCCTATATCTCTCATAGACCATGAGAGAAACAAATTTACCAAATATATGAATTAGTAAGTGGTTTTCCGGCAAATTTGTTATCATCATGTATTAGTCAAAACATATTCTTTCACATGATTGGTAATGAGAGCTTCCATTTCATTTTTTGAAATTGGGGCGTTTCCAATACTGGTCTTTACCTTTAAGCCTTATTTTGAACGTATTGTAGATTGTAGAGTAATCATGCTACCAGTTGCCTGATGAACGCTTGCAAGGCGTGAAACTCGGAGTTGCAACCATGTTCCATTAGTCTGCCTTATCCAATATATATTTTGCTCTGCCCATAAGCATTGAGCACTGTACGAGGAATAGACCAAATCTAAGTATATATATATATATACGTATATATATATTGGATAAGGACCAAATCTAAGTATATATATATATATGTATATACATATATACTGTATATTTCTTTGTGTATGTATGTGTGTGAGGGTTTTGCTAGTGTTTAGAGGTTTGTGTGTATTTGTTTGAGTGTGTGTATTTGTGAGTGTTGTAGTGCCTATACATGGTATTCTCTGGCGATAAATGTTATCTTGTAATTTATCAGGAGATATCCCCTTGAAGGAAAAACGCGTACGATGCCTTGTTCACTACGTTCACTACGCAGTATATGAAAACGCTGTACCTCATCACGTTACGGTGTCTCACGGTAGAGGATGGGAGCGAGACTGAACTATCAACTGTGGAAAGCAAGAAACGTTACACTTGTTATCAATAAAAAGTTGAATGAGTCGGTTTGTGTATTTAATCATAGATCACATAACTCATTTATGTATCACATAATAATTATCTACTTCCGTTCAATGAAATGAATACTGAAAATACAAAGAAAAATAGATTTTGGATATTCTTATGATGCTTATGGAAGATGCAAGAAGAGCGATAAGGTAATATGATTGACGACCGAACATGATATAATGGGTACTAGCCTATTCATGCACTAAAGTAGAATTGAAAAATGTAATAATATATTATTAGTAAGACTTTAGATATAAATGTGGAATATAAAATCAAATATACAAATATATATATATATGTATATACATGTAACATTCCAGACGACAATTTACTGTCAACAAAATGATGAATTGACCTCTAATTAAAGTCAGAGCTACGTCTATTTTATACCGATTATACGACCTACATGTATGATCCAGTGGCAATTCCTGTGAGCCAATTTCAAATCACACCCTTGACCTACCCTTCACCCTAAATATCAGGAAACCAATGAAATCCAAGTCAAAACCCTCTTTCTGACGAAATGACGTCCGGAGCAAACGTCGGGACATATTTAGAGACTGTAATGTATTAAATATACCTTGAGTGAGTAGGGTCACCTCCTCTTTGTTTTCATCTCTTCCGGAGGGTCGTCGACCTTAAAAACAAAAGTACATCAGCATTAACATTTCATATCTGTATTGCAGCTTCAAATTGAGTTTGGTTTCGTTATTAAAACTTTTAAAAAATATTTTTAAAAACGCATGTAGGCACACTGATTTTTTTCTTTTACTTCTACAAAATACTTCTCCCCGTCCCTATATTTCAAAATGGCTGACGGAAAATACCCTAATATATGAACAAAAAGTAATACACACAGATCAAGATTTAAAAGTAGATGTTTTAGGGCTAAATAAACTCTTAAAGATAAAGTTGAGTTCAGGTCATGCGATCGCATTGTGAAAGAAACGGTGTGGAATTGATCACAAATGGTTGATCATGTAGCATATAAGTATTGGTGTGTACTGCAAGGTTCTTGAGTCATCAAAATGGTGGTAAATCTGGCCAAGTCTTGAAAGAGTAAGACGTACTGTACATGGTAAAGCTACATTTGATTTTACAAGCATGTGGCATAAATATCCTGCCTCATTTTTAAGCTGTTATTTGTCATATTTAGAGTATGAAGGCACTTGACGAGCCATGCTTTTGAGTGAAGATTTCTTCTCTCATGTTTTTCCACACTTGCATAATGATAACGCTCACAAATTATATTTACCTCTCTCCAGAACTCAATCTTCTTTTAAAATGAGTTTTGTTAATTTTACCCAATAAAGGTCCTTTCGGATGTAAAAGGCAAACCGTCTGAAACAAGTGGTAAGAACCACCGCGTCAAAAAATGTAAGTGATTGGTAACTACGGGCAAAAAAAGGTGTAGGCGAGGCAAATAGGGTAAGACGTGAGAACACGCCAAATTAATTTAATGGGTACTAGCCTATTAATGCACTAAAATAGCATTGACAAAATTAATGATATATTATTGTTAAGACTTTAGGTATAAATGTAGAATTTAAAATAAAATATACACATATACGTATATATATATATATATATCAATATAACGTTCCAGACGACAATTTACTGTCAACAAAATGATGAATAAACCTCTAAATAAAGTCAGAGCTACGTCTATTTTATACCGATTATACGACCTACATGTATGATCCAGTGGCAATTCCTGTGAGCCAATTTCAAATCACACCCTTGACCTACCCTTAACCCTAAATATCAGGAAACCAATGAAATCCAAGTCAAAACTCTCTTTCTGACGAAATGACGTCCGGAGCAAACGTCGGGACATATTTAGAGACTGCAATGTATTAAATATACCTTGATTGAGTAGGGTCACCTCCTCTTTGTTTTCATCTCTTCCGGAGGGTCGTCGACCTTAAAAACAAAAGCACATCAGCATTAACATTTCATATCTGTATTGCAGCTTCAAATAGAGTTTGGTTTCGTGATTAAAACTTTTAAAAAATATTTTAAAAAAACGCATGTAGGCACATTAATTTTCTTCTTTTACTTCTACAAAAAACTACTCCCCGTCTCTATATATCAAAATGGCTGACGGAAAATACCCTAATATATGAAAAAGCGGTAAAATTTATCCAATATTGGGTAGAATTCTATCAATCAAAACGTGTTTTCGAGTACTTGTCAGCATATTTCATATGTAAACTTGCCTGTTGCTTTCGAACGATAGAGGAAACGTGTGATGATCGTGAGGGAGATGCCAGCAATGGCTACAAACAGCACCATGCGTATTGTCATCCAGTCGATTTGACTACCCGTCACATTTTTTCCAGTTGTGTTTGGTACATCTAAGGCAGGACGATAAGTTGAAAGAAAAGTAATATCTGACTTTATAAGGAAGACTAAATCTAAGAACGATAACCATGTGAGTGTTATTTTCTGAAGAGATCTATCTGTTCAACATCTTCATGACTTGTGTAAATAACAACAAAAACAACAAAAATAATGATGATAATGATCATAAATAACAACAGTGATAGAATAATAACAGTTATGATACTACTTATAATAGTTATATTAATGATAGTGATATTTATGATAACAATGAAAATATGATAATAAAGTTTCATTTTAAAGCAAAAGGGATACAACGGAACATTTCGCCTAATCCTCAGCTATACAGCTATTAAAAAACTAAATGCAATTTCATACTTACATATTTCTACAGTTGTCGTTGGGTATCACAGGCATGATGGCTTATCCAGCCTAGCAACATATTTTCTATTGTGCAATTCGCTTTCCGGCTTCTGGGATGCAACCTATACATGTTGGGTGGGTGGATTGGCCGCGGGGATATTGTATACATTTGGTTTTGGTACATTGCGAGTGTTGGCTTGTTTGAAATAGATTAGTTGATTATTTGATTCCATTATTGTGTGTTTATATTTTTACTAAAGTATCATGTAATTTCTAATTGGTTTCTATTCAAAATTGTGGTTGCTAAATAATTTTATCATAACTTTAATTCTGACTTTATAATATATACATAAATATACATATTATGTATGATAAATTTATTTTGATGTTTAAGTGTAAGCTTTTGATATTCAGGACCAGGATGTAAACCAGTCTTTTCCGATCTTGTTATCCTGATGAACTATGTTCAAATAAATCAAATATATAAACCAATCAATTAATTCCTATAAAAAAGAAAATATACTATGCTGTAATATTTATAACATTAACATCTATTTTATGATATGTATTATAAAAATAGTGCATCTTTTCAATGCGCAAATACAGTACAATAGTTATCCGATTGTCCTATATGGGCATACTGCACACAGTTTAATCTCCCTGTTCCACACTGTATTTATCGTGAGATAGTTTTACCAAAGGCTTCATTATTGTTTTCCGTGCTAGATGAAATATAAAGATGTTAGGAAGTTGCCATGGATAGGAAATGGGTAATTTGGCAAAGCCCTTCATCATGTCGCACAATCAATCCATTTCATATCGACACACAAAGCGAAGCAAGGTTGATACATTTCGAACCTTCCCGGATTCTTATTTAAAACCTGAGTGGAGAGTGGCAAATGTAGATTAATGTCTTTCCAAAGGACTTTTGGATTGAGAGTCAAGTGAATGAACCTATATGCCACAGCACCTACACACAATTGTACGTATCATTCAGAAAGGTGGTTTTATAATACTGCTACTCCACATGATTTAGCGAATTTCCCTGTCATTTCCTAACAATCCCTGGTAAATAAGCTATACCATACTGCTTACGTAATACGTACTACACCCACGTCCGCAACCTAGAGACTTTAGCCCGCACGGACACTTAGTCAATTCAAGCCAATCCAATTATTAATTGTAACATAACTTTGTTATTCCTAGGTCATTTTACCTGATTGAGGTGTCGTATGAAAGTGCAAAAATTGAACTTTCTAGAAATGTATTTTCTTTCTTGAAATTCAGATACCGCCCGCCAAATGACCTTTTGGTTTCCTCTCTTCAAATTGCTTTTAATCACTCATGCGTTTCCAAATGTGTGTCATTTATTAATTATAATTGTAATTAAGTTATGATAAAACATCGATGGATGTTGGTTTCATTTTTTCTGGGACGCACTGTACATACAAGTATGTAGGTATGTTTACATATTGCGTCTCAATACAAGTTAAACAGAGATTGACAGAATCATTTATTTAGTTTCCTCTTGTTATACATGAATGTATATATATATATATATATATCATTTATTTGCCTAAACTTTCTTTCTCCCTCTGGTCATCTCGCTTTATATTGCATGACATTACAACTTACATTTTCTAAATAAAGCAATACAAATCCCATAATCTACATACATAATTTCCATGCACGATACCTTAGTGTGATTCAACCATGGTCTCGCCGTAGGCACATTCTTTATTTGAGTATTAAAACAAAATTACATCCATGCATAAACTAAGCATGTCTCTGTCAGGTGTGTGTCAATGTCATGAGTAGTTGCAATAGAGATCCTACATAGACCATGCAATCTACATAGTTTCATGCACTCTAATATAGCACTACAAGTGACAAGGGTAAGTTCCCGTAAAATAAATCAGCCCAGGTTTTTAACTCTTCGCTTGGCGCCAACGTAAGTTGCCGAACAAGCGTTATGAAACCAGCCCCTTTCCGATTAATTAATTTTACTTACCCTGTAAATCTGCCATGTCTGCCATAGATGATAACTCCGTGTATTAATATCTTAATATCAAGGGAACGTTTCACGAAACCGTCACAAGTACAAGTTCACCGTCCTCCAGTTGAATAGCGTGTTAACTTTATATACGCGCGTTTCAATGGGTTGTTGGCGAACCACATATGGCTGCATTGCCTTGCTCATATTCATGCAGGTACGGGCATAACGAGTCGATCATGATATAGTTGCATACTCCTTACACGGAAATTCCACATGAAAAGCTCGCACCACAATACCTAATTAGAAATGAATCATAATTTGCCATGCCAATTCATATCGTCTACCACCATTTACACTACTTATTGGTGTTGCTGTTTTTGTTGGGTTTATTGGCGCTATCCAATTATCATACTTATCGAATTACAATACTTAATCTGCTATGGTGATTATTTAAAAAAGCCTTGACATTGTTTAAAAACAGTGGCACAAAAGCATTATGGGCTCTTGGAAGAGGTGACAAATAATTTGCGGGCGTTATCATTGTTGTTATGGAAGTGTGGAAGGACATCAGATTCAAAACTTTCCCTGAAAAGCATGGCTCTTCAAATGCTTATATATTCTGAATATTGCATGTAACCCAGCGAGTGACAACATAAACATTGGGACGGATTTTTATGTCACATGTTCGTGTAGCCCCATATACATCTTTCTGTATACAGTGCTTGTAACTTTACCGAGACTGGGCTAAATTTCTCATCATTTTGATAATTCCAGAACCTTGCAGTACACACCAATACGTATATGCCAAATAATAAACACTTTCTGATCGATTTCACACCTTTTCTTTCACAATGCAATTGCATGACCTGAAGTCAAATGTATGTTTAAAGTTAAGGAATCTGCATGAAGACAACCTGCAAGTTTCAGTTCCGTGATGATTCAGTCCGACCTTATATCATACACAAAACAATCCTAATGAACTTCAATAATGATATACGCTTTTGTCCGTGAAGTTGAAGTTGAAATTCGATAAAGGCTAACAAAAAATATATACTCGTCTAAAGGGAAATATCATCATTGTATTTGCTTGCAGTCTTAGCAGAATAAAAAAAAACAGACGTTTAAAAAATTGCATTTGTGATCTTGCTTTCTCACGATTTCGATGAATACATTTCGTAAAAACGATAATTTCAGAGTTGGTAATATTTCGTTTCGTATTAAAGGTCTTTTCAATCTTTCTTGATTAGAATGTGATTAAAATCCATTCAGGATTGTTTTTCTTCTTTCTGAGATGCACACTACGACTTTATATTTACCATTAATATGAATATGCCAAATGCACATGAATATTCAGATCATCACAATAAATCGCAAAGTATGGTGCTTAAGCAGACTAAGCACTTTACTGTATAATAGGTAATGCCTAACAAACTTTAGTGCAATTTCTCGACCAAATTAGATAGGCGTAATTTGTTGTCCTATCACGATCACACTTTACTTCAACTTTAAGCAGGAGTCGCCAAAGTTGGGCCTAAAAACTGCCCCGCAAGTAATTAGATGTATAATCCATCTCATTCAAAGATTTTGGCAAACAATCTATTTTTAGTTTAGAGGCAACGCGTTATCATACAATGATCGAATACAATTGATGTTAAAGAATACCCATTTGAAAATATGCAATCATTGTTAAAACTTGTTCATCCATCATGAACCAATGCTTTCAGTACACATGTGGTAGTGCAAAATGATTTAGGGAACAATAGTTGGGAATCCAATTTCTACAGCATATCACGCGATAAACTGAGAGATGCTCCGACCTTCACATGTTAGTGAAAAGTCTCTCTCATTTGGTATATTGTCAAAGTTAATATAGGTAATATAATTTACGAACTTTATTTTCTCAGTGTACCGTGGAGATAACTATGATACACTTCACTAAATCAACTTCTCCCTTTCTCTTCAATTTTCTTTCTCTATCCTATTTTTCCCACATAATTATTATATATATATCTCTCTCTCTATCCCTTGTCTTTCTTTTCTATCATGCTTGCTTTCTGCGTTTCTCCTCTACCTGTACCTGTCTTCTAAATAATCTCTTTCTCTTCCTTTTTCTCTTTCTTTCCTAACAATTTTTTTTTTTGGCAAGACTTGTCACACTCGACACATGTGAGGTAAATGGGTACCTGGCAGGACCCACAGAGTATGACAATTTATCTTGGTTTAAAATAATGATAGGAATTTACACAGACAAGTGAGCTAGGATTGCAATAATGTACCTTCATTGAGGAAACATTTACATTAGGAAAGGCATTATTTCATGATGAAAGAGTTATAACAATGGAGAGATATGACTAACACATTTGTATGAATCAAATTTCAGATTGAACCTGCATTGCTGTATCCAGGGTATCTTCATGGTTTTGCTGGTTCTGTCGTCGATGGTGTCAGGGGCTTTTTAGGCCACAGTTAGCAATGTGCGTTCGCTTTGTAACTTTCATATGAGCAATGGAATACAGTCAATGGTAATAATGTTACATCTTCTTTTGTATTGTAATCGCACCGTATAATAATAATAATAATAATAATAATAATAATAATAGTGGGTTCTTGTATAGCGCTAATGTCAGTCAGATTTGACCCTCCTGGCGCTCCCGATTATAATTATCTATACTGATTGATAAAACACAAACGACTAATATAACCATCATTACGATAGTGACTGATCATGAGCAGTAGCAAGCCAAATAATCAGCTTCAACGTAGAGGGCAATATTATAATTATGGACAAGCATACTTTGATCAAGTCTGCCAAATACATGTACATACAAGAATGAGAATCACAGATTCAAACGTTGTAAGTGTTGATTTTTTGAAGGAAATCGGAAATAAAGAATCATTCCCTAAGGTCAATCCATTATCAAAACATATGGACAAATTTTACAAAAATCTATTCTAGACTTCATTCGAAGTAAAACAAAAATGGATTTTGCCTCGCATCAAACCCCAGCCTGGCATTTTTTCGTCAAAAATTGGTCAACATTTGCCACTCGATCTCTACCCTTGTGTACTATTATCATTATTATTATTATTGTCTTCATCATCGATACTTTTTATTATTACTAAATAACTAGTTATCATCAATATGATAAGGAGAAATGTAGAAAAGAGAACTTGATTTCGGGTTATAAACTAAAAACTTCACGTTGTACTCTGCTGCCACTGTATGGCTTACAAGTCACGACTGAGTGCTTACTTTACTTATAAACATGTTTGTTCAGTCATGGACCCTACTATACGAGTTGTAGTAGGGTCCATGGTTCAGTTGAGTTCTATTCGGATACAAATGCATCATTCAATTCAAACATAGTGAACTGTGAATTGCTTATGCATACGATCCTACAGCAGCTTATGATTAAGTACATGTATATTTCAAATTAAGGAAACAGTTCCTCTATCGTTTAACATTGTTAGATCTGAGATGCACGGCCATACGTGTTATCAGTGTCTGTAATATGGTATAACATTGAAGCCCTAAACACATCGCGCTTCAAGTGCCTCAAACAAGTTTACCGGTTTTACCATACTCGTTTTCCCCAATAGACTGTAGTGTTATGAAAACCGTTTGGCAATTAAACGCAAAATTTGGCTTCGGTTTCCAATCATAAATATCTTGATAATCAGACAGGCGATCGAATGGTAAAAGGCATGGGGTTCCTGATTGACCTAAAGGTTTATAATTATCATTGCATCATGAGCTAGCATGAGCTAAATCCAGGATTTAGTTTCATAATCTGAGACAATGTTACCGGATCCCTTTAAGGAAACCTTTCCTCCATTAGGACAATGTACACGCATTTGGTACTCATACACACCAATGCAGCGTTGCAGAATACGAGACCAAACGTACACTATTTTCTATACACACAAATGTGGGAATTCCCACTTTGGGAATTGCACATTTGTATTTAAAATTGCAAAGTGGATGAGTGTGACATGATCATAGAAGTTGCGAACCTGACTAGTCTCCCCCGAAGCCCCTGGTGTTTCTACAGGGATTGATTCGATTGATTGAATGATTCATGCTTTTATTTATATTCCATGCACACACAAAAAGGGAAACGAATTAGAGAGATAGTAGTAGTATGGAGGGAGATGTAACTAGTACATTCTGTAGACATTATAGGCATGGGTGCAAGATGTAAAAGCGAACAAAATAATTTGACAAAAATAATCATTGCAATTAAAGAGCTGTCTAAAGGTCATCGTTCATACTGCTGTAGAAAATCACATTTAAGTGCATTCCTGAAATAAGTTGCTCTCTTTTTGAAATCATTTGGGGCCTGTTAAAGTGGAAACATTACTAGCAAGTAGGGTTCTCAATTTTGGAAGGTGAAAAGAGCCGGCAGCTTACCTGGTGGGGTAGCTGTGTAATTTGGTATTTTTTCTAAACATTGTTACAACAACTCTAGGTAACTCATCCTTACTGAGCGAAAACATACAAATCCCCAAATTATGGGAAAACAGGTCACGTATCTTTTACATTTTGTTAGAGTAAAAGAGTGTATATGTGTGTCAGCTGGCGACAGGGGAGGGGCCAAAGAGGGGGCCGGATTTGTGAGAGAATATTTAGCGGCGAAACAGCCAGCCGGTGAATAAGCGGGAGAGGGGGGAAGGGGCACAATTTGTTTTGGTTTTGTTTTTCCTCCCGAAAATGTGAAAATTGCGCCGGCCGATTATTCGCTCAGTGGGCAGGGAGGGGGGGGGGGGGGGGGGGAGGGGCACAATTTGTTTTGGTTTTGTTTTTCCTCCCGAAAATGTGAAAATTGCGCCGGCCGATTATTCGCTCAGTGGGCAGGGAGGGGGGGGGGGGCTGGGGGGGGGGGGGGGAGTAGGGGGGGGGGGGTTGGGAGGGGGGGGGGGGGTGTGAGTACTAATCTTCTTTTTTTGGGCCCTCGAAAAAAATATCGCACGCCCCCCCCCCCCCCCCCCCCCCCCCCCCCCCCCCCCCCCCCCCCCCCTCTCCTTGAGCGCCAGGTGAGGGGGCCCATCTTAACAAAATTTTAACGTAAAATTAACATGTTTTTAACTGCATTTTTTCCCCAGGGAGGAGGCCCGGGCCCCCAGGCTCCCCTGGATCCGCCACTGATGTGTGTGCTCAAAAGCCTGAATGACTTATAATACGTATGGCTTCTTTCTGCCTCAGTCCTTTTTTGGTAACAAGTTGGCACAACTGACACCAGTAAATACATTGAATACTCTCAATCCTAAGGTTGATGATTTCAACCGCAGCCCTGGGTTTTTCATTTACACATTTCCGTGTAAAGTGCAAGTTACTTTTAGCAGCTTTCTGTAGAAAGTACAAATCAGAATGTCATAAGCATTTCATGATAAAAAATGGCAAGAAAATAGTATAGGTCATCCCCCCAAAATGGGTAACACTACATATTCGCCAATTATACTGGTATACACCAATATACAGTGACTTCTGTTATACTCATTAAAATTTCTGTTGTGCGAATGTTTACTTCCTCATCCATGTTCAGAAAAAAAATGATAAGGCCATATGAATTCAGATTTTTTTTCTTTCTCTAACCAAATACAAGTGCATCATTCAAAATGTACACAGTTATACAGCCTGTAGTCAGAGACAGGCGCGTACGCAGACGGGGGTGGGGGTAACCTTAATCTTGCTGGAAGTCATATGCACTGCACAGAGTAACATGTGTATTACACTACAATTGTGGAATTGAAGTTTGGTCCACAAATTTTACCTCTTTCTTGTCCTATTGCAAATATGTGAACAATTAAAAAAAAACAATCCTTTACAGGGTCATGCCGTTTTTACTTCACTTCATTTCTTCACTTTCAGCTAAAACGGCTTAATCAGGGTTGTTGACATTGCGTCGTTCTAGGAACATGATAGCATCGGTAAATATTACACTAAAATGGGCTCGTAGTAGCACAATGGTTATTTCAAGAACCCAAATATTTGAGGAAAGAGGTTTAATACAAAATATTGCTTATATCTAGAAATGACATACAATCTTATATAAATAAGACCGAATTGCCTCTACATTTTAATCTTTTAGTTCGGTTCTAGTTATATAAATAAGCATATACATTTATAAATCTAATTATAACTTGTCATTCGTTGGAATAATGGAGGTGTCGTGGTCTAATGGATATGTCGCTGGAATGTGAATCACATGGTTAACGGTTCGAGTCCCTTTTAAGCACTATAATATAATATTGAAGAATGTGTAGTAAGAAATGCCTTGAATGCAATGAGCGTCTTATTTGGCCTCTACATATTACACTAAAATGGGCTCGTAGTAGCACAATGGTTATTTCAAGAACCCAAATATTTGAGGAAAGAGGTTTAATACAAAATATTGCTTATATCTAGAAATGATATACAATCTTATATAAATAAGACCGAATTGCCTCTACATTTTAATCTTTTAGTTCGGTTCTAGTTATATAAATAAGCATATACATTTATAAATCTAATTATAACTTGTCATTCGTTGGAATAATGGAGGTGTCGTGGTCTAATGGATATGTCGCTGGAATGTGAATCACATGGTTAACGGTTCGAGTCCCTTTTAAGCACTATAATATAATATCGAAGAATGTGTAGTAAGAAATGCCTTGAATGCAATGAGCGTCTTATGTCATTGTACTTAAGCAAAGGCCGGAATAATCTTTTGAGTGCTAGGCCCTCAGGAAGAACAGTATAACTAATGATGAGGCTACCCTTACTAACCAAGACATAGTATCATTATTTATTTGTGTATAATATTATTTTCAGTGTTAGTAGAAGTGGAAGTATTTTTTAATAATATTATTATAATTATAATGGTAATGATGATGATGAAGTTGATTATTATTAATATTCTTATTATTCGTATTATTATCACTATTATTATTAAGTATTATTAAAAGTATGATCAGTAATACGATTACAAAATGAACCAGCTAATCTTCCCCTTCTTCCAAAGATTTGATCCACCCCCCCCCCCCCCCTGAAACGGGGCTCTCTCGTGGTCCCCAAATAAATGATATCACAGATACAATAATCGGCCCTTGTCTTCACCGTTTTAAAAATTAACAACAAAAAACATCTTTTCTGCCTACATAAACATGATTACACCAAATCGCATCAACAAACAAAAAATATACGTTGTAAAGTCTCTCACAGTCTCTCCTCGGATCACTCTCTCACTCCCCCTCTCTCTCTCTCTTTCTCTCTCTCCCTCCCTCTCTCTCCCCACACACTCCAAGTCGCATACATGTCTCATGCTGATACTTAACATGAAGAACAAAAAGGAAATGTCCAAACTACTTTTTCAAGTGTTATATTCTTATTAAAAAACATTACATTTACAAAAAGATTCATTGTTATACATGAACGTATAATAATAATAATAATATGAATCTTAAAACATATAACAAAGAAATTCTGACAAATTTTCTACAACCAGATTATCTAGGTAAGTCTACTTCGCGCTCTAAAATATATAAGTTATATGAGTTGTATTGTTTTAATGACACGCTACTTATATCATCGAGATGCAGGAAAAAACACATTTTAAAGTTGTTTAATCAGTACTTTAATTACAAAAGTTACCAGAGTTTTCATGGTTACATGTCCAACTCAAAAAACGCACTTTAAAACAAGTGACACCACGTTAGACGTATATATCACTACATTAGTAGAAAAACGATGAAGAATAACGGGCGAGATATGTATATACAATTACATCAAAAGCTAACACAAGAATATAAAGTAATGTAAATTGTGCCTACAGCAAAGGTTAATAAATGCCTATTTCAAATTAATGAAAATATGTAAATTTACATCATATTACATGGATTCAAAACATATCAAAGAAACCACATATGAAGCGGATGATAGTATCACTATTCCTGATTAGCTGGGCCAGGCTCGGAGCACGGGAGCAGAGACAAATATTTGGTTCGGAGAAAGAGTTTGACTTTTGCAAGGAAATCTTAATGATCCACAGGCACGTAGCCAGAGTTTGATATTGGGGGGGGGGGGGGACACATACACGTAATCGATCGAGGAAAAAAAAGGGGTCTAAAAAAGTTCAACCGATCATGGATTTTTTTATTTTATTTTTTATTATTATTTTTTTTTTGGGGGGGGGCTCGTGCCCACCCCCCCCCCCCGTGGCTACGTGTCATTGATCGAGGATCTGTGTAGTCAAATTAATAATATAATATAAACTATTTAAAAATGTTTACCAAGTGCGAGCTTATATCCGTAACGACAGAACATTCAAGGTTGTGGGCTTCATTTGGTAAAAGGACACACAGTTTGAAGCATTTATGTTACACGTTATTTAATGAAACCTATATAGCATGCATTAAACATTTGTGAGCATTTAGTCCACGCTTTCTATGTACCATGAAATATAATTCTGAATGTAAATATGAAGATACATATGGCGTATAATTATTTAATGTTTCACCTCTGGAATAACAGTCAATTGGAATGTTATGAATAAATGAATGTGTTAGTTGCCATGGGATTGGCAACATTATAGTTGTGGTTTAAAGACATGTGCTGCAGCTTTTCGTGTAGAATCATAACTAAATCACAGCGTGGAAAAGCAATACGAAAATATACACACAGCATTAAAAGCAATGCATGGCAACTGTTTTGATTCAGAAAACGAGGCCTTGAACAGTGGACGAGAAAATTTAGTACTAAGGGAAGAGTAAACTAAAAATGGATGAAATAGGCGAGCGAAATACATAAATTATATTAAAAAATAGCGAATCATCAGTGGCAAATGTGGATTACCGGTAGTGCCAGAAGTCCAACACTGATGTTTTACTATAACCATGTCGACGAGACCGCAAAGACTTTCGACAATTCAGCTAAAGGGTAAATTCAATATCGCATGGTTTATCCCACTGAAATCCGGTTCGAATTACGTAATATGCCACTGGCAGTAATGTCCACACATTTCAATAGGTGATGGACTAAGTCTTCTGAAAATCCCTTCGGCTGATTTGTCAATATAGTCTTTGGAATCACGTTTATTATATATACATTTTTGGATACCATGAAATAGTTACTCATCTTTGTACGAAAGCCCCCCACAACCAGCGTCATCTAGAGCTTTATCAAGATCTCTCACTTTTCCACCATCCTTTTTGCGTCTCCAATTCATTAACATCTCAAAATTAGCATCTCTTAATGCTGCTGCATTTTGCCTCTTGATATTGCTATATTCGGCGTAGCTAACCCCTAATTTAATGGCGACCCTAGTGTAGTAGTCTGTAGGAAGGCAACCTGCTAGATTATTAAGTTCACCATCCGTGACGATTCGGTCCATTCTATGAGTAAATGACACACAAAACAAAACAAAATTCTTGTTAACCTTGTTAATGATAATTTTTTAATGACATGATTTAATAATTTGGTCATATTTAACCGAGGTATTCTCACGAGTATTAATACTAAGCTTCCTTAGGGCACTGGTGTCATTAATACCCCAGCTTTGCTAGGTACACATTCTATACACCTGGGTCGAGAGAGGCAGATTTGGGCCAAATAGCGAGCAAGGATAAAACCCTATATTTCCTTTATGAGAGTCAAGATCCTTGCCCAATGCAGGTCTCCTACATACACTGTTGGTCATAATGGTGGAACATTTATTTTTACCCCAATTTATTGAATGATTTTGACAATGATTTATTCCTATCAGATCTAGATAATAGTATGCATTCTCAGATTGTATTGAATGACAATTGGGGAGTGTTTGTTTTGCGTGACTGCTTAAGCATGTGTGTGCTACAATGCTAATCAACTAGGGGACTATTTGACCTTATATTTTACTACCATCGTTACGGGCTTTATTTCAGGTTATTAAGGGTTAGGTATATAGTGTTTGGTCTAGGATTAGAGTTCAGAATTCGTTTAGTGTAAAACAGCATTTTTCGTACACTCTCTTTGCCATGACTAGTTCTTGTATTTAGGTACAAATTCGCCAAGGTCTGCTGTCATCAAAGCTGTATCGAGATCCTCCATAGGTCTACCCTTGTTTTTCCACTCGTGGTGTCATTTGACCTCTTCTTCAATATCTTATCTGAGTAGGTGTAGGGGAATCCTAAGACGCCAACCAGCCTGCTGTATTTCCCTTTAGGTAAAAGTCTGGATTTTTAAATTAAGTAGATCTCCGCATCCTTTATTTCTATTCTGTTTGACATGATTAAATATATTAACATACCTGAATTGAATAACTTGAATGAATAAAGACAGATTATTCTGTAAAAGTTAGATAATCTAAGGGATTAAATAATTTATTGATATTCGCGTGAGTTAAAACAAAGAAAAGAAAGTATACACGTGAGAAAGAGGGGTACTTTATTGGTACTATCATGATTGCACTGGCTTCTCGGAGTTAAGGCATTTGAATATAATGTACATCTATATTTATGTCCTTTGGCAGCCAACATCAAATTCTGTAGAACTTTGCAGGAATTGTGAATAGTATGTCGTATCTGTGAAATTGAAACGTTAGGAGTGTCCTATTATTCAAATTATGCTAGGAAACCTGTTTACTTTCTAGACTTCACTATCAGACACTATTGAGTGACTAACTGACTTCTTTTTTCTTTGCTGATAATATATATTAAATGAGCAGTAACAGATATATGAGCATTTGTCTACATCAATAACCCATGACTTCTACAGGGCCAAAATTAAATTGATTGAATCTTTTTGGAGCAGAAAACGTAAGACAATTAGGTACAAGGGTCTGAACATTAGATTATTTACTGAGGTGATTGCAATCACTTAAGTCGATTCAACAACTAATGGTTGTTATTTTCCCATTGAAAGCCATTTCAGACCCTATCGTTTTTACTAAAGTAGTAGTGTCTTTCAAATTCCGTTGGAATTTAGCCTTTTCATTTTGGGGCCTGCAAATGGGACATAGTACCTTTAAAGATTGAAGGTTGAGTCTGCTTTATTCGATCAAATCTCCGCGTCAGGTGGGGATGTTGTATTACACGAACATTCGTGAAAACATACCCCCATATTTAGGGAATATCAGGTATATTTTGTAAAGGTTGTAAAGGTTGTATGCATATGTGTGAAGCTTACCTGCTAGTGCTGGTTGGTGCTGACATGGCAGCCGATGAAGGGCCAGTGGCTGTTCCTTGTTGTTGTCCTGAAAAAGGGGAACAATTCGGTTTCGCCACATGAAACGTTATGGTGTATAATACAATACAAATGTTCACTATGCTCATGACATGTACCACAATGATCTTTCGTTCATTTTCAGTACCTGGTACAGGTCAAAACTGATTGTCATTATTCTAACCTTAGTGAAAGTAATCTATTCCTGATCATGATCTTCTTCGAAACCTTTCAGCACTTTTCTTCTTTTCTGTATGAAATGCATTTTTTTTAAAGCATCTACTCCACAAATATTGCCACATGCTAATTTTGGCTTACCGGGATTGGAAGAGCTTAGATATTCATCTGCCAGGTTAACAAATCCAGTTCTCAATAGTGCCGACCTCAATTCCGCCTTTTCCGTCAACGTTGTTTGTCCTTTTCGCCATGTCCTGAGCATATCCAATGTTCCCATATAACTCCCTCCTTGTTGGGCGTTTGCGTTAATGTAACGACGAATATCTGAGGGCTGAAGTCCCAATGCAACTCCTAGATTATCAATCTCTGTATCTGTACATAGGGCCTTAGCTATTTCTTTCAAGATGCCGCCGAAATCGACATAGACCATGGAGCTCATTCTACATTTATTTATTCAAATAGAAAAGATTAAAAAAAAAAAATTAAATGAAAATGCTCCGTAAAATGTAAAACAGAACGAATGTTGTCATATAGGGCTTACTCAATGCAGCATGTTTACGACATAATAACAAATTACGGCAGAAGCAGCAGCATGAACAATAACAACACCATTTTCATTATAAAAATACGTCAAAAGTTGAGAGAAAATTACCAACTTCAGCTTCATACGAAAAATAGCACGTAATTGTAAGGTGGTGAGTAGAAAAGAAAAAAAGGAAACAACAACTGCACAACCACAATTACAAAGGGAAGCACCAATAAAAAAAATAGTAAAATTAACAGGAGGAGATCACACAAAATATAAGTGCCATAAACATATTTTAGATGAATTTATATTCAGGAATATGGGTCTTTTATCTATATATTGAAGTTTTGGTGCACGAGAAGAGATAAGGCCAAACCCCAGTAAAAAACAAATGCATTTAAAAATATGCCATTTCGCATGTTGCATCATGGGAACATTACACTAGATACTAAAGAGATTACAAATTGTCTTTTAGTAAACTCACAATAACATTCTTTCTATGTACTTTCTGGCTCAATTTAGTAAAATACAGAACTTAAACAAAATAATTATCCTTGTGACAACAAGGAATGTTTGACAGCGAAAAGGTTAACCAGAGCATACTTGTACTAACATATAGTTGTATACATATCTTAGACACTGTGTGATCTATCTGTAGAACTTTTAATGAGTATAAATGGCTAAGGCTACCGAAGTGAAAGGAAATACAAGTTTGGGTATCGGGTCATGAATTTGGTTCAAACGAACATATTTGAAGCATATGCTTTCCTACAATATTCAATAATCGTTGGCTGTTGAAATAGAGCGGAAAGTGATGAAAATGTAATAATAAACTCTTTATGTTGCATAGCTCCCTCTGAAAATTGATATTACTTCAGCGTTAAAACAATCCTTTTTTCTAAAATCGACCGATTTTCTATCCCCGTTTGGAAATTATATATTACAACTGCATATTCCGAGATTTTTATGATCGCAGCTACCATTGAATGGCCGTAGCCGCGAGTTGACATTTATCGAAAGCATCGATCGATTTTTATATTTAATTTCTCGAAAGCAGAAGTGCTTCAGGGGCTACATTTTCTAGTGCTCATAATACCTCCACAGGGGCATCCACATGTATACAAATTTGAAAGAATACATTTCGCAAAACTTTGCATTACAATCCGATCTTATCTAATGTAGGATGTACCTAGTCGATATCATCTTGAATGGCACATGCTTAATTCTAGTAAATGAGTCAAGATGTTTTGATGTCAGAGGACATGGCTCGTATTGAGCTAGAGCTACAATACTGATCAGTGAGGCCTTTCCTTGTTCTCTACATCTTCATGCTTTCATTGGTTCAGCAAGATTGAGTTTGTTGGTAATCTGTTCATCGGTTCTAATGTGATCACGAGCTAGTTTTGTATACATAATGACCCATGTGACCTTTGAAATTTGACTTAGTAACACCAACATTCAATCAGTTCCTTAGCTCTGCAAGATACATACATGACCTCCCCCCCCCCCCCCCCACTCCGGGGTCAGAATGACCCCATGCGTGTTACCAAAATGTCCGGTAAAGGGGTACTTTTCGTGCGACAAAGTCCGGGCCGAGAATTGTAAAAAAAGGGGTGTATTTACTTTTCACCCGGAGATTTCTTTAAAAAGGGGGTGTTTTTTCTTTTTTTCTCTCATCTCTTTGGACTCCTGAGAAATTATTCCGAATTTAGGGGGGTATATTGAGCATTTTTCATGATTTAGGGGGGTCTCCAAGGCAGGAAAAGCTCGCAAAAAGCCCGCGAAAGGGAGGTTCGAAAATGTTGGCAGTCCTCAGATAGGGGGTGCTTTCAAAAAGAGGGAACGAGCATATGCGTACCCTAAATTTCACTGAGTGTGGGGGGGGGGGCGGGACATGACCTAAATTTGGCGGGAATCCATCAATCGGTTCTTAAATTAACATGATCAAGAGCGCGGGACAAACGAACGGAACGGACAAACTGAGAAAAAAATGATGCCTCGGGCTACTTCGTTGCATTGGCATAAAAAAGTACAATGTAAACACAACGGCACGCCATAACATCTTACGCTACTACTTCTATTAATACTACTACTTCTACCACTTCTAATAAGACTACTAATACTACTACTTCTACTCTTAACGTTAATACTGATATTACCACTAGTGGCCAGATATGAAAGAAAACACAATGGATTGATAATAATATTAATAATAGGCATTTCTATAGCGCCGTCTATCTAGAAATTCTATTCCGAGGCGCATTTATTATTACCCTGGCTTTACACTCTAAAAATAGAGTGCAACATTTTGCTGTGCAAAATCGCTGTTTAAAAACGTTGGGTAAAGTATTACCCAACCTTGTGCTAAACACGAAGTCTCTCTGAAATTTAATTACACTTGCCATAGTGTCATATCAAAATTCGACTGAGCGCATTACCAGGGTAAGAAAGTAACGATGCAGATTAGTATTTTTGACACCTAAACGTTGGTATTATGACACAACTGATGTTACAAACTATGTTTGAAGCGCTAGCGTGGTTGGTCGTTCCGAATCAGCTGTTCATCGACTACGTAATCGTGTTCAAGATCGACAATAAATGGACGACTTTGTTCGAAATAGACTACGATCATGCACTTGTTTCTTTCCGCAGCATTTATTTGCATGAATGCATGTAAATCTTCTCAATATGGACATGAAATTCCACATAATTCTGGACAACAAACTGTGTAACACGTATAACATGCACCTTTGCAGCAAACTCCTCGGACAAATTATCTATTTCACCCAAATCTGTGTAAATTTAAAAAAAGGTTGGATCAAAATTTTACCCAACTTTTGGATAAAAAATTATACAACAACAAAGTAAACGAGTACCCAGGATGAGTTGGGTAAGAATTACCCAACGTTTTGTCAAAAAGGGGACATGGTTGTCGTTGGGTAAAATTTTACCTTTTACATTGGGTCAAATATATTGCACATCAGTTGGGTAAAATATTAAACATTTGATGGGTAAATATTTACCCAACCACCCCTGTGTAAAATTTTACCCAACAAACATGCATGTTCCCTTTTTACCCTCGTAAAGTGTAAAATTTTACCCAATATTGGGTATCTTTTTTTTAGAGTGTAGCCTACCTGCCATTACAGCGCTCCAGTATTTTAAGGAATTAATTCCTGCCAGGTACCCATTACATCACCTGGGTTGAGTGTCGCAAATGTAGATCAATGTCTTGCCAAAGGACATTAGTGCCGCGGCGGGACTCGAACCGCGGACCTTGTGATCGATAGTCCGGTGACGTATCCACTCGACCACGACACCTCTACAAATGGGTAACTTTGCCTCAGGTTATTAAAAAAATCATAGACTTAGCTCATGCTGCAATCATAATTAAAAACCTTTAGGTCATACATGAACCCCGTGACTTTTACAAGCTATTCGCTATTCTGATAATCAAGATATCTATGATTGGAATTAGAAATGTCAGAATCCGTTTTCCTAACGGTTTTTTTTTTATAACACTACAGTCTATTGGGAAAGATGATTATCATAATGCTAAATCCGGTCACTTAGAGATTTTTATTTTTTGAGGGCACTTTATGATCATTTTGGAGCTCCATTTTGTTAGGGTTTCAATATTACTCCACATCACAGACACTGATACCACGTAGGGCCATGCATCTCAGATTTAACATAGTTAAACGATGACTTTAAGCCTGGCAAATGATGGGACTCGGCCAGGTCGATTCCGCACAGTTGAAGTCCTGTAGTATTAAGCATGGGACCTCTAGGAGCCCCCGTCCCTTGTTCACGCACATACATTGATACCAAGCATTACAACCAATGTTAATGTTGAAAAATCTATCTTTTCCACCGGGTAATATGTATAAATATATATATTAGATAGCTTCGACAGATACCGTGATGTGATTGGTCCAGAACTCGTCACGTGACATCGACTGCGAGGATCGTAATTGTTCTATTTTCCCGGCCGGTCACTTTTGATGGTTATATTCACCAGCAAATGAAATGAATATATTTTTAATCAAAGTATCTCAGTATCTGTCTTAGCTATCAAACATATATATACACTGTCGCTCATATAGTTTGAATATTTAAAATAAACCTTTAAAAAACAAAGAAAATGCAATACATTATCAATAATTCATTGAATCCCCCCCCCCGGTCCCCAACATTAGAAAATCCTCTGTACGGCCATGCATTATGGCTCAAGGCATGGGCACACAGAAGATTTGTTTCTGTTGGGGACCGGGGGGTAATTCAATGAATTATTGATAATTTATTGCGTTTTTTATTTTTTTTTATTTATTTGTGGGAACTGCCCCCTACCCTAGCCCCCGCTTCGTACAGTCATGGTTCAGTGGCAAAGCAATGGCCTCGTAACTGTGAGGCCTCAGGATAAAAACCGTGTCGATGTGCTATATTAGTGCCCTTTTGTGGGGCATTTATCCTCATTACTATCATTTATGACTTAAGGGCGTAGTTGATAAGCATAGTAGCACACACATGGTTTAGCAGTCACGCAAAACAAACATTGGCACATTATTTTTTAATAAAATCTGAGAATGTATACTATTATATAGATCTATTAGGAATAAATCATTGTCAAAATAATTCCATAAAGTGGAGTAAAAAAAAATATTCTAAATATATGAGCGACAGTGTATTATAAGTACGATATATATCTACAGTGCGTCCTAGAGAAAACGAAACCGAGAACTATCGATGTTTTATAATATTTTAGTCACATTTATAATTAACAAATGACACATTTTTGGAAAGCTTAGATCCTCTTCTTTCATTTGATGCAACTCATATGATGCATATTTCATACATGGGTGATTTAGATGAATATGAAGAGAGGGAACAAAAAAGACATTTGGCGGGCGGTATCTGAATTTCAAAGAGAAAATTACATTTCTAAAAAGTTGAGTTTGTGCCCTTTCATATGACACCTCAATCGTGAAAATGAGCAAGGAATGACAAAGTTCTGTTTGTTTAAAGTAGTGCTTACATTTCCATAATTTTATCAAACGAATTCGTTTTCACTGGCTCCCTGCAGTAGCAACAAGCAGAATTGACAACAGACTTAACTCCGTTTCGTTGACAATCAGCCATGCATGAAGTCTTTCGTCTACGGCTGAATGTCAACGAAACGGAGTTAAGTCTTTTGTTAATTCCGTTTGCTGCTACAGCAGACAGCCAGTGAAAACGAATTCGTTTAATAAAAAATAAATTAAATTTATTCCTAGCTCATTTTTCCTGACTGAGATGTCATATGTAAGGGCAGAAACTCAACTTTCTAGAAATGTGATTTTCTTTTTGAAATTCAGATACCGTCCGTCAAATGACTTTTTGTTATCCTCTCTTCAAATTAATTTTAATCACTCATGCGTAAAATATGGATTATACGAGTTGCATCAAATGAAAAAAGAGGATCTAAGCTTTCCAAAAATGTGTCACTTATTAATAATAATTGTGATTAAGTTAAGATAAAACATCGATAATTGTCGGGTTTGTTTTTTCTGGGACGCACTGTATATATATATATATATA
The DNA here is from genome assembly GCF_000002235.5 of Strongylocentrotus purpuratus. Classification (NCBI taxonomy): domain Eukaryota; kingdom Metazoa; phylum Echinodermata; class Echinoidea; order Camarodonta; family Strongylocentrotidae; genus Strongylocentrotus; species Strongylocentrotus purpuratus. The sequence continues at coordinate 26,363,959 of NW_022145594.1, read as the reverse complement.
TATATATGTATATATATATATATATATATACATATATACTGTATATTTCTTTGTGTATGTATGTGTGTGAGGGTTTTGCTAGTGTTTAGAGGTTCGTGTGTATTTGTTTGGGCGTGTGTATTTGTGAGTGTTGTAGTGCCTATACATGGTATTCTCTGGCGATAAATGTTATCTTGTAATTTATCAGGAGATATCCCCTTAAAGGAAAAACGCGTACGATGCCTTGTTCACTACGTTGCAGTACATGAAAACGCTGTACCTCATCACGTTACGGTGTCTCACGGTAGAGGATGGGAGCGAGACTGAACCATCAACTGTGGAAAGCAAGAAACGTTACACTTGTTATCAACACAAAGTTGTATGAGTCGGTTTGTGTATTTAATCATCGATCACATATTTCATTTATGTATCGCATAATAATTATCTACTTCCTTTGATATATAAAACCGTAGCCTGACGACCTCGTTCAATGAAATGAATACTGAAAATACCAAGAAAAATAGATTTTGGATATTCTTATGATGCTTATGGAAGATGCAAGAAGAGCGATAAGGTAATATGATTGACGACCGAACATGATATATTGGGTACTAGCCTATTCATGCACTTGAGTAGCATTGAAAAAATTAATAATATATTATTGATAAGACTTTAGATATAAATGTAGAATATAAAATCAAATATACAAATATACGTATATATATATATATATATATATATATACATGTAACATTCCAGACGACAATTTACTGTCAACAAAATGATGAATTAACCTCTAATTAAAGTCAGAGCTACGTCTATTTTATACCGATTATACGACCTACATGTATGATCCAGTGGCAATTCCTGTGAGGTCAATTTCAAATCACACCCTTGACCTACCCTTCGCCCTAAATATCAGAAAACCAATGAAATCCAAGTCAAAACTCTCTTTCTGACGAAATGAAGTCCGGAGCAAACGTCGGGACATATTTAGAGACTGTAATGTATTAAATATACCTTGAGTGAGTAGGGTCACCTCCTCTTTGTTTTCATCTCTTCCGGAGGGTCGTCGACCTTAAAAACAAAAGTACATCAGCATTAACATTTCATATCTGTATTGCAGCTTCAAATTGAGTTTGGTTTCGTTATTAAAACTTAAAAAAAAAAAAATAAATAAAAACGCATGTAGGCACACTAATTTTTTTTTTTTTTTACTTCTACAAAATACTTCTCCCCGCCCTATATATCAAAATGGCTGACGGAAAATACCCTAATATATAAACAAAGAGTAATACACACAGATCAAGATTTGAAAGTAGATGTTTTAGGGCTACATAAACTCTTAAAGATAAAGTTGAGTTCAGGTCATGCGATCGCATTGTGAAAGAAACGGTGTGGAATTGATCACAAATGGTTGATCATGTAGCATATAAGTATTGGTGTGTACTGCAAGGTTCTTGAGTCATCAAAATGGTGAGAAATCTGGCCAAGTCTTGATAGAGTAAGACGTACTGTACATGGTAAAGCTACATGTGATTTCACAAGCATGTGGCATAAATATCCTGCCTCATATTTAAGCTGTTATTTGTCATATTAAGAGTATGAAGGCATTTGAAGAGCCATGCTTTTGAGGGAAGATTTCTTCTCTCATGTTTTCCACACTTGCATAATGATAACGCTCACAAATTATTTTTCACCTCTCTCCAGAACTCAATCTTCTTTTAAAATGAGTTTTGTTAATTTTACCCAATAAAGGTCCTTTCAGATGTAAAAGGCAAACCGTCTGAAACAAGTGGTAAGAACCACCGCGTCAAAAAAGGTAAATGATTGGTAACTACGCGCAAACAGGTGTAGGCGAGGCAAATAGGGTGAGACGTGAGAACACGCCAAATTAATTTAATGGGTACTAGCCTCTTAATGCACTTAAGTAGCATTGAAAAAAATAATAATATATTATTGTTAAGACTTTAGGTATAAATGTAGAATATAAAATAAAATATACACATATACGTTAATATATATTTATATATATATATATATATATATATATATATATATATAATATATTAATATAACGTTCCAGACGACAATTTACTGTCAACAAAATGATGAATGAACCTCTAATTAAAGTCAGAGCTATGTCTATTTTTTCCGATTATACGACCTACATGTATGATCCAGTGGCAATTCCTGTGAGGTCAATTTCAAATCACACCCTTTACCTACCCTTCACCCTAAATATCATAAAACCAATGAAATTCAAGTCAAAACTCTCTTTCTGACGAAATGACGTCCGGAGCAAACGTCGGGACATATTTAGAGACTGTAATGTATTAAATATACCTTGAGTTAGTAGGGTCACATCCTCTTTGTTTTCATGTCTTCCGGAGGGTCGTCGACCTTAAAAACAAAAGTACATCAGCATTATCATTTCATATCTGTATTGCAGATTCAAATTGAGTTTGGTTTCGTTATTAAAACTTTAAAAAAATATATTTAAAAACGCATGTAGGCACACTATTTTTTTTTTTTTTTTACTTCTACAAAATACTTCTCCCCGCCCTATATATCAAAATGGCTGACGGAAAATACCCTAATATATGAACAAAAAGTAATACACACAGATCAAGATTTAAAAGTAGATGTTTTAGGGCTACATAAACTCTTAAAGATAAAAGTTGAGTTCAGGTCATGCGATCGCATTGTGAAAGAAACGGTGTGGAATTGATCACAAATGGTTGATCATGTAGCATATAAGTATTGGTGTGTACTGCAAGGTTCTTGAATCATCAAAATGGTGAGAAATCTGGCCAAGTCTTGATAGAGTAAGACGTACTGTACATGGTAAAGCTACACGTGATTTCACAAGCATGTGGCATAAATATCCTGCCTCATATTTAAGCTGTTATTTGTCATATTTAGAGTAAGAAGGCATTTGAAGAGCCATGCTTTTGAGGAAAGATTTTTTCTCTCATGTTTTTCCACACTTGCATAATGATAACGCTCACAAATTATTTGTCACCTCTCTCCAGAACTCAATCTTCTTTTAAAATGAGTTTTGTTAATTTTACCCAATAAAGGTCCTTTCAGATGTAAAAAGCAAACCGTCTGAAACAAGTGGTAAGAACCACCGCGTCAAAAAAAGGTAAATGATTGGTAACTATGCGCAAAAAAGGTGTGGGCGAGGCAAATAGGGTAAGACGTGAGAACACGCCAAATTAATTTAATGGGTACTAGCCTATTAATGCAGTAAAGTAGCATTGAAAAAATTAATGATATATTATTGTTAAGACTTTAGATATAAATGTAGAATATAAAATAAAATATACAAATATACGTATACATATATATATATAATATATATCAATATAACGTTCCAGACGACAATTTACTGTCAACAAAATGATGAATTAACCTTTAATTAAAGTCAGAGCTACGTCTTTTTTATACCGATTTTACGACCTACATGTATGATCCAGTGGCAATTCCTGTGAGGTCAATTTCAAATCACACCCTTGACCTTGGTAAGAACCACCGCGTCAAAAAATGTGAATGACTGGTAACTACGCGCAAAAAAGGTGTACGCGAGGCAAATAGGTTAAGACGTGAGAACACGCCAAATTAATTGGTGAAATCAAACACGGTAAAACTTCGAGTACTTGTCAGCATATTTCATAAGCAAACCAGACTTGCCTGTTGCTTTCGAACGATAGAAGAAACGTGTGATGATCGCGAGGGAGATGCCAGCAATGGCTACAAACAGCATCATGCGTATTGTCATCCCGTCGATTTGACTACCGGTCACATTCTTTCCTGTTGTGTTTCGTACATCTAAGGCAGGAAGACAAGTTGAAAGAAAAGTAATATCTGACTTTATAAGGAAGACTAAAGCTATTTATGATAACCATGTGAGTGTTATTTTCTGAAGGGATCTGTTCAACATCTTCATGTTTAAATAACAAGAACAATAATAATGATAATTATTATAATGATAATAATTATAACATTAGTGATATATTAATAATAACTGTTATAATACTACTCATAATAGTGATATTAATGATACTTATATTTATGCTGACAATGAAAATATGATAATAAAGTTTCATTTTAAAGCAAAAGGGATAGAACGGAACATCTCGCTTTATCATCATCTATACCGCTAGGCTTCATTATTGTTTGCCGTGCCAGATGAAACTTTACCGATGTTAGGAAGTTGCCATGGGTAAGAAATGGGTAATTTGGCAAAGCCCTTCATCATGTAGCACAAACAATCCTGACATCAATTAGTGTTCATTGTTTTGTGAAAAATTCCATATTGTGTAGCGGGCAAACGGGCAACTGTGGAGAGAGGCGCAGAAAGCAACCAAAACTCGTATTACGTACCAATTTCAAAAGGTTATAAATACATACCTGAGGGTGGTTTATTCCATGCTTCAACTGATACGGCTGTGTCATCTCTTCCTTTAGCCGAAAAATATGTGGCGTTACAGGTAAAGTTTCCTGTTTCAGACACCTGAATCTGTCGACTGATATCAGTGGTCCCGTCATCGTTCTGCGTAGCGTTATGAGTTGATGAGACACGTTTTCCATCCCGATACCAAACGAGTTCAGTATCTTTAACAGGATATACGTTGGGGAGTGTGCAGGTAAGGGTGACGGATTGGTTGACATGAATGCTGCAAGATGAAGGCTCGTCAACCTTGGTGCAAGGTGAAATCACGGGAAGCGTATCGGGGCGAGGACCTTAATGAAAAGATAATAATGATAATAACAGTATTATCAATACAATACCAGTGTTATGAATATTGATAACAATACTACTACTACTAGTAAAAATAGCAATGAAAACACAAGCAACAAATATTATGAAAATACTGATGATCATTATTACAATGATAGTCATAATGATAATAATACTAGTATTTATAATTAGTGTTATTATTATCATATTATCATTATATTATTCCAATTACTATCATAATTTGTATTATTTGCCCAAGTACTAGTGTCTTTCATGCAATAATTTCCACAGAATTGCCAAGTACAATTTAGATACAGCTGGGTCCGGATGTATTTGGGTAACACATTTATCAACATTTAAAACTCTCACAAAAGATGTGAATGGGCACATGGCAATCGCTTTGAATAATAATAATTGTAGAAGAACAGCTATGGCGCTGACGAGGCTTTCGGGGTAGACACAATTTTAATATTGTTATTACTAAACAACACTTTCTTTTACGTGAAAGTGTAACTGTTTTTTTAAATTTATGTCATAATCAATGACTGTTCCTAGCCGCCAAAAAGACCAACAAATACTTACTGAAAACATTGAGCTTGACTATGACAGTGGACTCTACCGGTTGCGTTGGATAGTCCACGTGACATTCAAAAGTCCCCTCATCGGCCACGGCTATTTCCTTCAAGATGAACCTCGAATGGTTGTTTTGAAAACTTGTTCGATTTTTATATTCTGCATCGATAAGCATGTTCCCACCGGCTTTGGACATAATCTTATTAGCCCGATTTTTATCGTTGTTGCGCCACAAGATGTAACCAAGCATGCCTTTTTCGGAGAGACATGGTATGTTGACAGTGTCACCGGTTGTTGTGTAAAGTTCTACAGTGGTTTCTGAGACGCTGACTGCGGCCCGTGTCTGTAAGGTTTTTACGTTGAAGGCTAAGTCGATAAGAAAGAACGACAGAACTGAACATGTATTTGAAGTTTGAAGATTATTTGTTCCACATTTACATTAAAAACGATTTAAATTTTTTTTTTTTTTTTTTTTACAAGGGTATGAGCGTAGAATACACCATTTTTTTTTAAAGATTTCAAATCAAGTATAATGGTGGTAAATAATCACAAAATTTCAAAAAAATATAGATATGAGAGGATATTTTCGGATTGAAATAGCTGAACAGACATGTCATTGAATAGAAATGTATATATCCTGCTAGGACATAGCGTGCTATGTGCAGAAAGTGAGTGTTCGTGAGAGTGTTTATTTTGTTGTTGTTCTCTCTCGTTCTTTCTTTCTTTTGCTTTCCCTTTCACCCACCTTTTTTCTTGTCTCACATTCACCACAAATGAGCAAGGATAATAACAACATTCTGGTTTTGATATATATCGACGGTTCCTCTAAGCGTTTCAGAGATACATTATTTCCCTGTCATCGGTTTCAGGCTTGTCCGCACACAATGTATGCATATTCCCGAATCCCTGGGGAGCATCCCAACCAGTCGCCATTTAGTATCGACTCACATAGCGAAACAAGGTTTGATGACATTCGAACCTTCCCGGGTACTTTTTAAAACCTGAGTGGAGAGTGGCAAATGTAGATTAATGTCTTTCCAAAGGACTTTTGGATTGAGAGTCAAGTGAATGAACCTATATGCCACAGCACCTACATACAAATGTGCGTATTATTCACAAAGGTGGTTACAGAATAATATTACGCCACATGATTTAGCGAATTTCCCTGCCATTTCCTAACAATTCCTGGAAAAAAATGAACTATACCATACTGCTTACGTAATACGTAGTACACCCACGTCCGCAACCTGTAGACTTTAGCCCACACGGACACTTAGTCAGTTCAAGCCAATTCAATTATTAATTCTCCATTAAAAAGCATTAATCATACAAACATGATATACATGATATACAGATAAAGAACGATTCCATGAAAAATACAAAGGGAAAGAGCAAACAAAATGTTAGGGAAATGTGGGGTAAACAAAAAGGGCAATTGTCATTATGAACGTCAACCCCTCAAAACGTACTCAATGTATTGTTGAGAAAATAAAAAGAAAAGAAAAGCAGAGAAAACCTGAACCCCAATACGAAAAAAAAGGGAAAAGGAAGAGAAGGGAACATCTCGCTTTATCATCATCTATAAAGCTAGGCTTTATTATTGTTTTCCGTGCCAGATGAAACTATACCGATGTTAGGAGGTTGCCATGGGTAAGAAATGGGTAATTTGGCAAAGCCCTTCATCATGTAGCACAAACAATCCTGACATCAATTAGTGTTCATTGTTTTGTGAAAAATTCCATATTGTGTGGCGGGCAAACGGGCAACTGTAGAGAGAGGCGCAGAAAGCATCCAAAACTCGTATTACGTACCAATTTCAAAAGGTTATAAATACATACCTACGGGTGCTTTATTCCATGCTTCAACTGATACGGCTGTGTCATCTCTTCCTTTAGCCGAAAAATATGTGGCGTTACAGGTAAAGTTTCCTGTTTCAGACACCTGAATCTGTCGACTGATATCAGTGGTCCCGTCATCGTTCTGCGTAGCGTTATGAGTTGATGAGACACGTTTTCCATCCCGATACCAAACGAGTTCAGTATCTTTAACAGGATATAAGTTGGGGAGTGTGCAGGTAAGGGTGACGGATTGGTTGACATGAATGCTGCAAGATGAAGGCTCGTCAACCTTGGTGCAAGGTGAAATCAGGGGAAGCGTATTGGGGCGAGGACCTTAATGAAAAGATAATAATGATAATAACAGTATTATCAATACAATACCAGTGTTATGAATATTGATAACAATACTACTACTACTACTTACAGTAAAAATAACAATGAAAACACAAGCAACAAATATTATGAAAAAACTGATGATCATTATTACAATGATAGTCATAATGATGATAATATTAGTATTATTATTAGTGTTATTATTATCATATTATCATTATATTATTCCAATTACTATCATAAATTGTATTATTTGCCCAAGTACTACTGTCTTTCATGCAATAATTTCCACAGAATTGCCAAGTACAATTGAAATACAGCTGGGTCCGGATGTATTTGGGTAACTCATTTATCAACATTTAAAACTCTCACAAAATATGTGAATGGGCACATGGCAATCGCTTTTAATAATAATAATTGTAGAAGAACAGCTATGGCGCTGACGAGGCTTTCGGGGTAGACAAAATTTTAATATTGTTATTACTAAACAACACTTTCTTATACGTGAAAGTGTGACTGTTTTTAAAAAAAATGTCATAATCAATGACTGTTCCTAGCCGCCAATAAGACCAACAAATACTTACTGAAAACATAGAGCTTGATTATGACAGTGGACTCTGCCGGTTGCTTTGGATTGTCCACGTGACATTCAAAAGTCCCCTCATCGGCCACGGCTATTTCCTTCAAGATGAACCTCGAATAGTTGTTTTGAAAACTTGTTCGATTTTTATATTTGGAATTGAAAAGCATGTTCCCACCGTTTTCAAACACAACCTTCTTAGCCGAATTTTTATCGTTGTTGCGCCACAAGACGTATACATCAAGCGTGCCTTTTTCGGAGAGACATGGTATGTTGACAGTGTCACCGATTGTTGTGTAAAGTTCTACAGTGGTTTCTGAGACGCTGACTGCGGCCCGTGTCTGTAAGGTTTTTACGTTGAAGGCTAAGTCGATAAGAAAGAACGACAGAACTGAACATGTATTTGAAAGTTGAAGATTATTTGTTCCACATTTACATTAAAAACGATTTTTTTTTTTATTATTTTTTTTTAATATTATTTTTACAAGGGTATGAGCGTAGAATACACCATTTTTTTTTAAAGATTTCAAATCAAGTATAATGGTGGTAAATAATCACAAAATTTCAAAAAAATATAGATATGACAGGATATTTTCGGATTGAAATAGCTGAACAGACATGTTATTGAATAGAAATGTATATATCCTGCTAGGACATAGCATGCTATGTGCAGAATGTGAGTGTTCGTGGGAGTGCTTTTTTTTTTTTTTTTTTCTCTCTCGTTCTTTCTTTCTTTTGTTTTCCCTTTCACCCACCTTTTTTCTTGTCTCACATTCACCACAAATGAGCAATGATAATAACAACATTCTGGTTTTGATATATATCGACGGTTCCTCTAAGCGTTTTAGAGATACATTATTTCCCTGTCATCGGTTTCAGGCTTGTCCACACACAATGTATGCATATTCCCGAATCCCTGGGGAGCATCCCAGCCAGTCACCATTTAGTATCGACTCACATAGCGAAACAAGGTTTGATGACATTCGAACCTTCCCGGGTACTTTTTAAAACCTGAGTGGAGAGTGGCAAATGTAGATTAATGTCTTTCCAAAGGACTTTTGGATTGAGAGTCAAGTGAATGAACCTATATGCCACAGCACCTACATACAAATGTGCGTATTATTCACAAAGGTGGTTACAGAATAATATTACGCCACATGATTTAGCGAATTTCCCTGTCATTTCCTAACAAATTCTGGAAAAAAATGAACTATACCATATTGCTTACGTTTTACGAAGTACACCCACGGCCTCAACCTGTAGACGTTAGCCCACACGGAAACTTAGTCAATTCAAGCCAATTCAATTATTAATTCTCCATTTAAAAGCATTAATCATACAAACATGATATACATGATATACAGATAAAGAACGATTCCAAGAAAAATACAAAGGGAAAGAGCAAACAAAATTTTAAGGAAATGTGGGGTTCACAAAAAGGGCAATTGGCATTATGAACGTCAACCCCTCAAAACGTACTCAATGTATTGTTGAGAAAATAAACAGAAAAGAAAAGCAGAGAAAACCTGAACCCCAATACGAAAAAAAAAAGGAAAAGGAAGAGAAGGGAACATCTCGCTTTATCATCATCTATACAGCTAGGCTTCATTATTGTTTTCCGTGCCAGATGAAACTATACCGATGTTAGGAAGTTGCCATGGGTAGGAAATGGGTAATTTGGCAAAGCCCTTCATCATAATGTCTTGCCACTTCAACGATACCATACGCCCGACGACTCGATTCTCTCCAAGATATTTCGGTTTTTACTTCTTTTATTACTCTGGTTGTGTAATACCATGTAATTAGTGTTTTATCTTGCCTGCCAGGAACTCCTACATATTTCAAACAACAACAGGTACGAACATATGTGATTTTGATGCTTGTGCGGCCTTACTTGATTGTCCATTTTTAAAGGCTGTCCCATGTGTAGACTTTTGTGGGTGCTCGTTCTTTCTATTGCTAATCACTAAAGACAGTAGGCTACTAGATCCGCGAGATCAGACCAATTTACTGTCTGTTTCTAAGGTCGCCGATTATTATTGCCTTATTCCTTACTAGACTATCATTACATCTTATATACTCGCACTCTCATCTTGTGGTAACAAGGGGTGCATCAGCGTCTAGTCAGAGTGAAATCCAAGAGAAGAGTACCTCGGACTCACAGACCTGCCAGGGCCAGGGTGAGAATCAACGGGCTGCAGCGTCTCTTGAAGCTGAGGTCATGGATGATCTACTAGCTAACTCCACTTTCTTAGACAAAATTCAGCTAATTATCAAATCCATGGTAAAAACAGTTGTGGATGCAACGTATCAACGACTAATGGACTACAGTGAGGAGAATCGAGGGTCAATTCACGACTTGAAAGTTAATATGGAAGAGGCTGAGAAGGATGTTAAGAAGCTTCACAATTTGGTTGAATCACAGCAGGAACAGCTGTAACTGAAGAGAACCAACAACGATCTAGAGCAGTACTCTCGCCGCAACTGTGTGAGGATCTTTGGCATACCCGAACATCGTGGTGAAGATCCAGATCAACTTGTCATCAACGATGTCTTCAGGAAGCATCTAAATCTCGACATCTCCGTAGCCAACATTGAAAGATGCCATCGCGTAGGAAAGATGGCTTCGGACAAGCATCGTGCTTTGATAGTTAAGTTTTGTAGCTATCGCGTAAGGAGGCAGGTCATTGCATCACGTAGGAAGTTAAAAGGAACTAAAATATATATCCAAGAAGATCTCACAGTGAGAAATCAAGCTCTCTATCAAAAAGTGTACAAATCTGTAAGATTAATTCCTTCTTTGGAGAGCACATGGACCAGTGATGGCAGGATCTTTGCTCAAGTCAAAGCGACAGGTGGAAAGTTAACCTCAATTATCATCTCATCAGAAACAGATCTTGCCCGCCTGAAGAAGTGATTTTTCTCACTTATTGACTCTTTACCTTATCTTTATCTCTGCCATTATATATTATACATGTACATGTAACTCGTGCCATTTAGATATTTCCTGGCAACAATTGATGTGTGTATTTCAATAACTCAACTCATTATCTTAGTTTCCCCCCAGCTTTGTTCTTCTGATCTCTCATTTGATATGTGTTCATTAAGTTGTGTTTGTTTCAGTACTATTATTATCTGCAATCAAATAAGCATGCTGTTTGTCACTACTATCCTTTCCTTAAAGAACTTTGAACTACGTTTTAATTATATGTATCCCTCTTTTTGCATTCGATAATGTTAACAGTATTTTGATGGAAGAAGTAGAGAATGGCTCAATGTAAATGACTCCTGAAGAATTTTTGAATCAAGATTTAACCAAAAGCAATGCTTTTTCATCGTTACATATAAATTGCAGAAGCCTGCCAAAACATTATGATGACATAACATCTGTACTCTCAACTCTAGAACACTCTTTTGGTCTTGTAGCATTTAGTGAAACATGGTTAGATACTAAGGTAAGAAAGAAGTTTTATATTGAAGGCTATAATGTGGAGAGTAAATCCCGTAACGACAGGAGAGGAGGAGGAGGAGTTGCATTTGCAATAAGGCATGACATAAGGTACATTGTACGCAATGACATTTCGGTCTTTAACCCTCTTTGTGAGAGTCTTTTTATAGAAGTTTTTAAGCCAGGTAAAAATGTTATTGTTGGTGTTTTTTATAGACCTCCAGATCAATCACAGGCTAATTCCATTGATATCATTAGGAACATCTTGTGCAAAGTGTACATAGAGAAAAAGAGTGTATATTTCTTGGAGATTTTAATTTTGACTTGATGAAACTAGATGTGCAAAACCTGTGTTATAAGTTGGTGGAACTTTTTTATTTATTTTGTTTTGCTCCTCTAATTACAAAGCCAACAAGAATGACAGATTCCACAGCAACCTTGATAGATAATATATTTACAAATAGTATTTGCAATATTTTTTCTGGTATATTGACCTCTGAAATATCTGATCATTTACCTATATTTGGAGTTTTTGATTTTAAAGGTATTCATGAAGAACAACCAGCGGTATACAAACATCAAATTAATGATATGAATGTCAACTGTTTTCTTAGAGATCTCTCTACAATTGATTTTACCTGTTTGCTTTCTGTTTATCATGAGGAGCCAAACCTGATGTATGGGAAATTTATGGAGTTTTTTTTCTGAGATCTATAGTACTTGTTTTCCACTAAAAAAAATCGTTTATAAGAAAAATCGTAAACCATGGTTTACTAAAGAACTGAAAAGGATCTGTTCAAGAAAAAATTACCTTTACAAAAAATACATTTAAAATCCTACTGAACTCCGAAAAGATTGCTACAACAAATTCCGTAAACTTTACACAAACCAAATTCGTAGTGCCAAAAGAAATTATTATTTTTCAAAGTTTCGTACATTTAAAGGAAACATTAATAAAACGTGGAGAACTATTAATGATATTCTCCAGAGAAAGAAATACCAGAAAAATTCCTCTGTGTTTAAGTGTAACAATTCAGTTATAAGTGATTCTAAAGAAATTGCTGAGAGCTTTAATGATTAATTCAAAGATGTTGGTCATAAGTTAGCTTGTATGAATAAGAACGTAACGAATATTAATTGTACCTCCTTTTTAAATAGCAATTTTCCTCATACTGCATATTTCTTACCCATCACTGAAAAAGAAATAATTAATAAGGCTCTGTCTTTCAAAAATGGTAAAGCTCCTGGTTTTGACTCCATTGATTGTTCTGTAGTGAAGAAGGTTATTCATGTCATATGTAAACCGTTGTGCAATATTTCTAACTCATGTATTGAGCAAGGTGTTGTACCTGTTGACCTGAAAATTGCCAAAATTATTCCTATTCATTAAAAGGGACCTAAAGATATATTCTCAAGTTACAGACCCATTTCATTACTTCCACTCTTCTCTAAAATCTTTGAAAAATGCATCTATACCAGACTACACGGTTTTCTTGATAAACATAGTATACCTACTAATAAGCAGTTTGGATTTAGGGCCAGGTATTCAACTGATCATGCTTTTTTAGATATTTTAATACAAGTATCAAAGGCAATTGAAAACAAAGAAATCATTGTTGGTATATTTTTGGATTTAAAAAAAGCGTTTGATTCAATTAACCATAATATCCTCCTTTCAAAACGTTATTATTATAGAATTCGTGGTGTTACTCTTCAATTATTTTCGCAGTTATCTAAATGATCGCAAACAATTCACTGTTTTCAATTCTAAAAATTCAAGTTTACAATCAGTTTCCTGTGGTATTCCGCAGGGGTCAATTATAGGCCCACTGCTCTTCTTAATTTATATTAATGATTTACATTCAGTCTCTCCCATATTGAATTTTATACTGTTCGCGGACGATACAAATATATTCTATAAACATAAAAATGTTGAATGCCTGACCAAAAATCTAAACGCTGAGCTCTTACAGGTTAGTGAGTGGATTAAAGCAAATAAACTGCAACTTAACTATGAAAAAACCAATGTTATGTTATTTAACTTTCCAAATACGTGTGCTAGTGAAGTAAAAATATATATGAATGGAAATCTGATTGAACATACGAGTTCAACCAACACATGTCTATGAAGTTCTACGTAAAGTGTCTAGAACAATAGGAATTATGAGTAAACTTAAAGACATCTTGCAAACCAAAATTCTTATAATGTTATACAACTCACTAATCTTGCCTTACATATCCTACTGTAACATTATATGGGGTTTTTGTATACAGCATTTACTTAATCGTATTTACCTCCTACAAAAAGGAGCAGTTCGTATAATTTGCCACAAGCCATTTTTAAGTCCAAGCAGACCTCTATTCTTGAAACTGAATATTCTCCCAATATCATTATTACATGATTTTCAACTCTGTGTTTTTATGTATTCATATTATCATAACCTATTACCAGAAATTTGTTGTAATATATTTCAGAGCAATAACGATATTCATAGATATAATACCAGAACTTCAACAGACACTCGTGTAATATATGGTCATTCTTCATTTTCAAATAGTATCTTTTTATGCCAAGGACCCACTATTTGGAACAAACTACCCCCTGAACTTAAACAGTGTGCATCTTTAAACAGTTTTAAGCATCATCTAAAACTTCGGCTGATACAGCAAATTTGAATTTGACAAACAATTTTTATGTGTTTAATTACCATTGCAGTATTGTATTTTCTTTTTCCCCCTTTTTTGTTTTTGTTGTGTGTGTTCATTTTTAGGATCATCTACCTATAAGTTTTTGTAACTTTTTTGATGATACAACCACTTCGTAATTTCCTTTAGTGTATTTTCCATTTAAGTGGTTTATCTATGTTTGCAAGAAAGTATTGTATTCTTTGCCTTTGTATGTTTTTATGAAAGTGGTAAATAAATTCAATTCAATTCAAAATCATGTAGCACAAACAATCCTGACATCAATTAGTGTTCATTTTTTTGTGAAAAATTCCATATTGTGTAGCGGGCAAACGGGCAACTGTGGAGAGAGGCGCAGAAAGCAACCAAAACTCGTATTACGTACCAATTTTAAAAGGTTATAAATACATACGTGCGGGTGGTTTATTCCATGCTTCAACTGATACGGCTGTGTCATCTCTTCCTTTAGCCGAAAAATACTTGGCGTTACAGGTAAAGTTTCCAGTTTCAGACACCTGAATCTGTCGACTGATATCAGTGGTCCCGTCATCGTTCTGCGTAGCGTTGTGAGTTGATGAGACACGTTTTCCATCCCGATACCAAACGAGTTCAGTATCTTTAACAGGATATACGTTGGCGAGTGTGCAGGTAAGGGTGACGGATTGGTTGACATGAATGCTGCAAGATGAAGGCTCGTCAACCTTGGTGCAAGGTGAAATCACGGGAAGCGTATCGGGGCGAGGACCTTAATGAAAAGGTAATAATGATAATAACAGTATTATCATTACAATACCAGTGTTATGAATATTGATAACAATACTACTACTACTAATAGTAAAAATAGCAATGAAAACACAAGCAACAAATATTATGAAAATACTGATGGTCATTATTACAATGATAGTCATAATGATGATAATACTAACATTTATTATTAGTATTATTATTATCATATTATCATTATATTATTCCAATTACTATCATAATTTGTATTATTTGCCCAAGTACTACTGTCTTTCATGCAATAATTTCCACAGAATTGCCAAGTACAATTGAAATACAGCTGGGTCCGGATGTATTTGGGTAACACATTTATCAACATTTAAAACTCTCACAAAAGATGTGAATGGGCACATGGCAATCGCTTTGAATAAAAGTAATTGTAGAAGAACAGCTATGGCGCTGACGAGGCTTACGGGGTAGACATAATTTTAATATTGTTATTACTAAACAACACTTTCTTTTACGAGAAAGAGTGACTGTTTTTTTAAGTTATGTCATAATCAATGACTGTTCCTAGCCGCCAATAAGACCAACAAATACTTACTGAAAACATTGAGCTTGATTATGACAGTGGACTCTGCCGGTTCCGTTGGATAGTCCACGTGACATTCAAAAGTCCCCTCATCGGCCACGGCTATTTCCTTCAAGATGAACCTCGAATAGTTGTTTTGAAAACTTGTTCGATTTTTATATTTTGCATTGAAAAGCATGTTCCCACCGTTTTCAAACACAACCTTCTTAGCCGAATTTTTATGGTTGCTGCGCCACAAGACGTATAAATCAGTGCCTTTTTCGGAGAGACATGGTATGTTGACAGTGTCACCGATTGTTGTGTAAAGTTCTACAGTGGTTTCTGAGACGCTGACTGCGGCCCATGTCAGTAAGGTTATTACGTTGAAGGCTAAGTCGATTAGAAAAAAACGACAGAACTTAACATGTATTTGAAGTTTAAAGATTATTTGTTCCACATTTACATTAAAAAAGTTTTTTTAAATATTTGTTTTACAAGGTATGAGCGTAGATTACACCATTTTTTAAAAAAAAGATTCTAAATCAAGTATAATGGTGGTAAATAATTACAAAATTTCAAAAAAATATAGATATGACAGGATATTTTCGGATTGAAATAACTGAACAGACATGTTATTGAATAGAAATGTATATATCCTGCTAGGACATAGCGTGCTATGTGCAGAAAGTGGGTGTTCGTGAGAGTGTTTATTTTGTTGTTGTTCTCTCTCGTTCTTTCTTTCTTTTGTTTTCCCTTTTACCCACCTTTTTTTCTTGTCTCACATTCACCACAAATGAGCAATGATAATAACAACATTCTGGTTTTGATATATATCGACGGTTCCTCTAAGCGTTTTAGAGATACATTATTTCCCTGTCATCGGTTTCAGGCTTGTCCGCACACAATGTATGCATATTCCCGAATCCCTGGGGAGCATCCCAACCAGTCGCCATTTAGTATCGATTCACATAGCGAAACAAGGTTTGATGACATTCGAACCTTCCCGGGTACTTTTTAAAACCTGAGTGGAGAGTGGCAAATGTAGATTAATGTCTTTCCAAAGGACTTTTGGATTGAGAGTCAAGTGAATGAACCTACATGCCACAGCACCTACATACAAATGTGCGTATCATTCACAAAGGTGGTTACAGAATAATATTACGCCACATGATTTAGCGAATTTCCCTGTCATTTCCTAACAATTCCTGGAAAATGAACTATACCATACTGCTAACGTAATACGTAACACACCCACGTCCGCAACCTGGAGACGTTAGCCCACACGGACACTTAGTCAAACCAAGCCAATTCAATTATTAATTCTCCATAAAAAAGCATTAATCATACAAACATGATATACATGATATACAGATAAAGAACGATTCCAAGAAAAATACAAAGGGAAAAAGCAAACAAAATTTTAAGGAAATGTGGGGTTAACAAAAAGGGCAATTGGCATTATGAACGTCAACCCCTCAAAACGTACTCAATGTATTGTTGAGAAAATAAAAAGACTGTGAACAGTGAACACAATATATTCCTGCTCCTCATTTTTGTCTGTTTTCTCGAGAATTGAGTCATCCTACGCTATTACTTTGATGACAGTCTATTACTCAAGTTCTATAGACAACACTGGACTGTTTATTCCTGAATTTATGCTTGATCTGGTGAGAACTAGATGAGAAACATTCTCCTACTTCCAAGTGAGTTGGGTATATATATATACTGTAGCCATGTTTTCAACAGTGTAACATATACCGGTATGTGCAAGTTCATTCAACTGCGAAACTAAGCTCTTGGATCTTCTTCTTTTGTACGGTTGATGGCCACGTATTGTGTCTTCTCTGGGTATCAATGGAGTACTTTGGACTAATTACCCTCATCCTTACAATTTTGGGTCAACAGGATTGTTGCCCTATACTACCTACATGCTATGAGTTATCTACCCTAGTGAGCTATATTCCTGTCAGGAGCAAGTATAGTGGGTCATCTGTATGCTACTATGCCAACTCTACTGCAACATTCCAGTTGCTTCTTCAATCCGGAGATATAGCTACAAATCCTGGACCTTCTACCAATCGAAACCCTACTATTGCACATGTCGATCATTCTCATGATCAACCAAAGGGTCACGTGACTGGACTTGTATTCAATGCACGTTCTATCCGACATAAAATGCCAAACTTACTCGCCCACTTGGCTACTGATCATACTGAAATCATTTGCATTCTTGAAAGCTGGCTGAACGCTGCATGTGAGGATGTCGAACTCGGGTTTCCATCTAATTACGTATTATTTCGCAAGGATAGAATGACCAAGCCTGGTGGTGGAGTATTGACTGCCATCGACGCTAGCCTTTGCCCTAGGAGATTAGAAAACTTGGAACATCCTGATCTGGAGTTGATAAGCATTGAGTTTCTTCTCCGCAAGAGAAAATGGCTTCTATTGTCTCTATATCGTCCGCCAAACTCCAATGCGCAGTACTGGAACTTGCTTCAAGCCCACATTGACAACATTCAGAGGACCTCAATTGATTTTGATGGTGTTATCCTTACCGGAGATCTGAATGTTGACCTGTTAGATTATTCATCAAGCGATTCATCGCGTCTTCTTTCTATATGCGACACTATGGAACTGACTCAGCTTGTTACTACTGTAACCCGTCCTTCCAAGGACGACCCTTCATCTGGTACCCTGATCGACCATGTGTTCACCAATCGTATTGACCTTTTCGTTGAGGCATCTGTCTGTCCCAACCCAGTTCCAAGTGACCATCACGGCATTGTATTTAAGATCATTTCCCCTAAACCCTTTGCTTCCAAGGCAGTTCTTCGTGAGTTCCTCAACATTCCCAAAGCGGACTTTGACCATATGAATCGCCTGTTGCAGCTTGTGCCATGGAACCTTTTCATCGATCCTGAAGACATAAACTCTACATGGGAAGGATTCTTAGACATCTTTGAAGCTGCCTCTAAAGATGCTATTCCGCGATCTCGGATGAGGACAAGGAAGTATAAGCCATGGATCTCTAAAGAGATAAAGCATATGATTTGCAAGAAACGTAAGCTCTTTGTTAGAGCTCAACGGTCCAACTTAGTTGCCGACTGGAGCCTCTTCAAAGAAGCTCGGAACCTTGTGAAAAACGAAATCAGGGCTGCTTACTGGCAGTATGTCAATGCCTTGTTTCTTTGTTGTGATAATAGGAAGAGGTTTTTTGCCTACATTCGAGAGCATAAGCGCCACTCACCGCCTGCTACTATCGCAAGCGGGAGTCGCATCCTTAACAAACCACAAGACATAGCATCTGAATTTCTTACTGCTTTCTAAACCTCCTTTACTGATCCCCAGGGAGTTCCATGTCAACCTGAGAAGTGTGAATTCCCAATAAACCAGCTACAGAATTTTGATATCTGTGTAAGTGATGTTTACCGCCAATTACTTTCTCTCCGGGAAAAGAAAGTCCCTGGTCCAGATAGTCTCTCTCCATCCTTGCTGAAACATACTGCCGTTGTGTCAGCTCCCATCCTCCAGCGTATCTTTTCGGTATCACTAGCTCTTGGTAAAGTCCCAACTGTGTGGAAATCTGCCAATGTTACTCCCGTATTTAAATCTGGTGATAAGTCATCTCCGTTCAACTATCGTCCAGTGGCCCTTACTTCCGTTGGGAGTAAAATCATGGAATCGCTGATAGTTGATAAAATAGATTCTCATCTGGATTCTTCATGTCCAATCTCCACCTTCCAACACGGTTTTAGGAAAGGAAAGTCGTGTGTCACCCAAGTAATACGTCTCACACATGAGTGGCTGAAGTATTTAGAAGGTCCTAAATCTTGCCCGGTCGATGTACTGTATTTGGACTTTTCACGAGCCTTCGATAAACTGCCTCATGATGTGTTGTTGCAGAAGTTAGCCATTCAGTTCAACATCAGTGGTAATCTCTGGCATTGGATAAAGTCACTACTATGCAGTCGCCGCCAACGAGTCATCTATAGAGGTGCTGCCTCTGAATGGGCTAGAGTGCCATCTGGTGTCCCCCAAGGGAGTGTGATTGGACCGCTTTTGTTTAATATGTTTATAAACGACTTGACATCTTTAGTTGACTCTCCTAGTGCGTTGTTCGCCGACGACACTATCATATTTAGGCCAATAAGATCAATTGTTGATTCAATTACCTTGCAAAATGATCTCACTAAAATCTCTAATTGGTGCTTATCTAACCGTATGTCTCTAAATGTCTCCAAAACGAAAGTGATGAGAATATCTGCAGCGCGCAAAAAGGTTGACCCGCCTGCTTACTTCTTGAACGATCAGCCAATTGAAATTGTCCAGAAAACGAAATATCTTGGAATAATCATAACCAGTAACCTGAAGTGGGATTCACATGTTGATTATGTTGTCTCACGTGCAAATCGTATGTTAGGTCTCATCACTTCCGTTTCTGGGGGTCTCTCATCACCGGCCCTACTTTGCCTGTATAAATCACTTGTTCTTCCGCTTGTTGAATATGGTATACCAGCCTGGTTCCCTGTCAATCGTAATCTATGTGACAGATTAGAAAGCATCCAACGTAGAGCAACTCGTCTGATACTAAAACAGTACCGACAACATATGCCCTACAATCAGCGTCTAAGGTCACTTAACTGGTACACACTTGAGTCTCGTAGAAAGTACTTGCTGATGTCATTCATTTGTAAATCTCTTTATAGATTCATTGACTGTGATGTAGTTATACAAAATATTCTAATGATAACACGCCGCCCTAATGAACTGAAGTTTCATCACCTACTTGCCCGAACACAGCGTTTGAATAATACCGCTTTGTATCTCTTTCCTCGCTTCTGGGATGAATTCCCTGTAGAACTCCGTAATGACTTTCTATTGTCCCAATATCAAACTTGGCAATCCAAATTGAAAAGCCAAATCTTTTCTCAGCTCTATTAGGTTTTTAGTATATATATATACATGTGTTTTATCCGCTTATTTTATTGTAGGATGATCAGTTATTATACCTTTTGTTTTTAGATGATAATACTGGTATACTCCTGCTTAATTTGATTATTACAGTAACTTAAAATTACTACTATCTACTATCTTCCACTACAGTGTATGTATTACTATTGTCAATTGAACAGCTTATGTAATTTCTTTGCCTTGAAAGTACATTACCCCCTGTTTTCCTATAATTGGTTTGATTTTATATGATTCTTGGTTTAAAAACGAACACTGTAAAGGAATAGTTTGTAGTTTACAATTCTTGCCAACCATTTGCATTTCTGCCCCTTAAATATTATCTCATATATAACACAAAAGCACATTTGTATATTTTAATTTTGTATAATTCAACCGTAAAATATTTATGTCAAATAACTGGACACCCCTAGCCTGTATTTTGATACCAAGACGGAGTCCATCATTCGTATTTGTTCCACTTTATATTTGTCCAATACGAAGACATGTTGCTTTTATTGGAAGGCTCTTTATAATTTTCCTTAAAAAACATATGAAATAATTTATACTTTATTGATTAATTTAAAAATTTGAGTTTCTTTTTTTACCATTGTCATATTGATTTTTGCTATACTCTTGTTACTTGTTACAATGTATTTATGTAGTGATCTCCCATGAGTACTGCAAGTCGGAATGTGGGACCTTCACGGTTTCGGTGATTTAGTTTGCCTGCCCCATTCCTGGCAACTTGTAATTGCTCATGGGAATCACGATGATTTTCATCCTTTGTTTTGTATGATTTTTTTCTTCTATGTAATCCTCTGTATACACTTTTTTTTGCCGAATAAATAATAATAATAATAAAGAAAAGCAGAGAAAACCTGAACCCCAATACGAAAAAAAAAGGGGAAAAGGAAGAGAAGGGGATGGGAGGCGCAATAAGTTACAGAGTGCATTTACTGAAGCGTTACGTATTTGACTTGAGATTGAATACAATGATAAAAGATGGGATTCATACAATCGTTTAAAGCCTCTTTTGCTCTAGTTTGACCAGGAGGGATTATACCTCCCTACATGGTCACTGACAGGTGATTATCTCATCAAATCAGCCATCAATTAACATAAGAAAAAAGGAACCATGGGGGAGCAACGTTAACCGATTAGGCATTGTTTGCTATATAGAGGGCGTAAGTAGCTATAGGTAGTGCAGCTGGGCTCTACAAACATTTTTTTTTAATAAGAATTTTTCATATTTAATATGAATATTAATAAATAAATATTTTTACATAAAACTGGCCCTTTGAAGAAAAAACTGTATTTTTCAAAAATATTTGCACGGACTTTAGAAAAGTGAATATTATCAGCATTACGAGTTTCGTGAGAATGTCTGTCATAATTAAATATAAATTTACATGACAGGGACCTTCGCAATAAACCCTTGTAACACATCAACATAAAAATAGCAAAATAAAAAATGATTTATATCATACAAAATTAGAACCTTTAATTGTTCAAAAGGTGGCAAAGCGTGGGCATTGAAAGGGGCATCGTAAATTATTCCAACAGCTTTCTTTCGTTATACATTAATGTTTTCGTCATCAAATAATCAGAACTATTTGACCATGTAATATTCCCGGGGGTCTCAGTAAAATATAAATACTGTGAGCATGCTTGACCAAAAAAACGCGTATAAAAGGGTGCTTTTTGAGATTGGACGCGGTCCGCGCGTTACCGCATTAAGGGTTCAAAAACGTCCATTTTGGGCCCTTTTCAAGAAAAAGAATAATTTTTCAAACTGATTCAAAGTCTTGCTGTACGCGCCGGCAAAACGCGTTTAGGGGTATTTTTTAGCCCTCGGGGCAGACCGACCAGGGAAGACAAAATCGGGTATTGATGCACATTAGCGAGACAACTGGCCGCCGCCTGCGCTTGCCGTTTTTTTTTAGATCTTCAGTAGATCCAGATTGATGCCCACGATACCGACCAAGACCTACCAAGTCTCACGGCTATAGCTGGTCTCTTATATTTTGTTTTCCATAGTACAATGTAGAATAGTAACTGTTTATTGTATATATATTGTGTACTTTTTGTACTTTACATTAAATAGATCAAACTTGAAACTTCTTATAGATGCATGTGCGCTAAACCCATTCGGAAGTGTACAGCTAGTTGTTGTTATTGTTTCTTTACAGAAATTAAGTTCCATATTGTGAATTGAACATCAGAAGCGCAATTAATTAATTTTACATTGTCAACAACTAATGATAATCTCTATCGTACTTCAAAATGCACAAGGGGCTACATAATTATGTTACAATACTTGTTTAGGAGTACACTTTTTTGAAGTACCCGTTTGGGGTGTGAGTTTTTGAAAAATCCCGAGCGAAATCCTCATTTAGGGTGTACTTTGGCTTTAGAAGAATTCCTCGTTTAGGGGTGTCTGGAAAACATATGGTCACGCATGCTTACAGTATTTCTACATGACTGAGACCCCCGGGATAAAATTGTATATTGCACAAAGAAGGCGAAAGACCTGATGCATGGCTGATCTTCAACGAAACGGAGTTAAGTATTTTGTCAACTCTGTTTGTTGCTACGACAGGTAGCCAGTGAAAACTAACTCGTTTGATCAAATTGTGGAAATGCAAGCATTACTTTAAACAAACAGAACTTTGTAATTCCTTGCTCATTTTTCCTGATTGAGATGTCGTGGGCAGAAACTCACCTTTTTTAGAAATGTGATTTTCTCCTTGAAATTCAGATACCGCCCGCCAAATGACTTTTTGGTTTCCTCTCTTCAAATTGCTTTTTATCACTCATGCGTGAAAAATGCATCATATGAGTTTCATCAAATGAAAGAAGAGGATCTAAGCTTTCAAAATATGTGTCATTTATTAATTATAATTGCGATTAAGTTATGATAAAACATCGATAGTTCTCGGTTTCGTTTTTGCTGGGACGCACTGTACATACAAGTATGTATGTATGTTTACATATTGCGTCTCAATACAAGTTAAAATGAGATAAAAGATTGTCCGTGAAAAGTCTGAGATTTCGATTGTTCATCATTAGCTTGGAATTCCTAATGTCCGAATGAAGCCCTATGTGTAAGAAGTCGAATTTACAGAACTGACAGAATCATTTATTTAGTTTTCTCTTGTTATACATGAATGTAGAGTGCGTCTCAGAAAAAAACGAAACCGAGAATTATCGACGTTTGATCATAACTTAATCACAATTATGTTTAAACATACAGAACTTTGTTATTCCTGGCTCATTTTTCGTGATTGAGGTGTCATATGAAAGGGCAGAAACTCAACTTTCTAGAAATGTGATTTTCCCTTTAAAATTCAAATATCGTCCGCCAAATGACTTTTTGGTTTCCTCTCTTCAAATTCATTTAAATCACTTATGAGTGGCATCAAATGAAAGAAGAGGATCTAAGCTTTCCAAATATGTGTCAATTATAAATGTGACTACTTTTTGATAAAACATCGATAATTCTCGGTTTCGTTTTTCTTGGACGCACTGTATATATATATATATATATATATATATATAATTTAGTTGCCTAAACTTTCCTTCTCTCTCTGGTCACCTCGCTTTATATTGCACACCATTACAACTTAACTCTTCTAAATGAAGCAATACAAATTCCATAATCTACATACATAATTTCCATGCACAATACCTTAGTGTGATTCAACCATGGTCTCACTGTAGACACACTCTATATTTGAGTATTAAAACCAAATTCCATCCATGCATAAACTATAAAGCATGTCTCTGTCAGGTCTGTGTCAATGTCATGAGTAGTTACACTAGAGATCCTACATAGACCATGCAATCTACATAGTGTCATGCACTCTAATATAGCACTACAAGTGACAAAGGTAAGTTCCTGTAATCTAAATCAGCCCAGGTTTTTAACTCGGCGCTTGGCGCCAACGTAAGTTGCCGAACAACAGTTATGAAACCAGCCCCTTTCCGATTAATTCATTCTACTTACTCTGTAAATCTGCCATGGCCATTCGATTCTTTCTTCCGTTAGCAGGGCAAATAGAGGCTTAATAGATGTAACTCCTTGCATTAATATCTTAATATCAAGGGAACGTTTCACAAAACCGTCATAAGTACAATTTCACCGTCCTCCCATCGAATAGCGTGTTAACTTTATATACGCGCGTTTCAATGGGTTGATGGCGAACTTGTACATATGACTGCATTGTCCTCGCTCATGTTCATGCATGTACGGGCACAACGATCATGAAACAGTTGTATACTCCTTACACGGAAATTCCACATGGAAAGCTCGCTTCACAATAGTTATATAGAAATGAATCGTAATTTTCCATGCCAATTATATCGTCTACCATCATTTACAATACTCATTTTGTTGTTGTTGGGCTCATTGGCGCTATCCAATTACCATACATATCCAATTACAATACTTAATCCGCTATGATGATTATGTAAAAAAAAAAAAAAAAAGGCCTTGACATTGTTTAAGAACAGTGGCACAAAAGCATTATGGGCTCTTGGAAGAGGTTACAAATAATTTGCGCAAATAACTTGCGCAAAATCATATACAAAATGTTTACTGAAATGAATGGCTCTTCAAATGCATTTATATTCTGAATATTGCATGTCGCTCAGCGAGTAACAGAATATAAACATTGGGACGGATTTTGGTGTCACATGTCCGTGTAGCCCCATATACACCTTTCTGTAAACAGTGCTTGTAACTTTACCAAGACTGGGCTAAATTTCACATCATCTTGATAATTCCAGAACCTTGCAGTACACACCAATACGTATATGCCAGATAATCAACATTTTCTGATCGATTTCACACCTTTTCTTTCACAATGCAATTGCATGACCTGAACTCAAATTTATGTTTAAAGGAATCTGCACGAAGACAACCTGCAAGTTTCAGTTCCGTGATGATTCAGTCCGACCTTAAGGTATATCACACACAAAACAATCCTAATGAACTTCGTTAACAATAATGATATACGCTGTTACCCGTGAAGTTGAAGCTGAAATTCGATGATAGCTATCAAAAAATATATACTGGTCTTAAGGGGAATACCATCCTTTTATTTGCTTGCAGGCTAAGCAGAATAAAAAAAAAAACAGACGTTTAAAAAAAATTGCATTTGTGATCTTTGCTTTCTCACGATTTTGATGAACACATGTCGTAAAATGATAATTTTAGAGTTGGTAAAATTTCGTTTCGTATTAAAGGTCTTTTCAATCTTTCCTGATTGTGCTTAAAATCCATTCAGGATTGTTTTTCTTCTTTCTGAGATGAATTTTTGCGCACTACGACTTCATATTTACCATAAATATGAATATGCAAAATGCACATTAACTTTTAGATCTTCATAATAAATTGCAAAGTATGGTGCTTAAGCAGAATTTTGGATCATGCAAGGAGAGAAGAAAAGTATTGAAATTATCCCTGATAATGTAAACACAATATAGGGGTATTACTAATTTCCAATTGTTTGTTGTTGTTGTTTGGGGGGGGGGAGACCAAACAGTTAACAACTATATATCAAATGTTATTACTCGGAGTTATGGAAATTGTTTAAGAAATTTGGTATGATCTGGATGCAAGCTAAAATTTTGTTTGTTTCAGCAAGGAACTACTTTATAAAGACGTTATGTAAATAACAATCGAAACAAATATTCCTTTATATACATGGTTAGGAAGAAGAGTTTAATTCTCATTTTTAATCAATTGTAGCAATTGCATATTAATATCCGTAATTCCGCATTGAATGCAGGCTTGAACAACAGTTATTAAAATGATGGTGTCGTGATCGCTCGGCTTAGAAGCTCTACAGCTGGTGCCAAATGTTTCCAGTTTCCATTGATAAGATATTACATTTACGTATTCCCAACTCATTTCAAAAATGATAATTTAGTTATCTCGAAAAGCATAGTGCATTGATAATGTTTACATTTGGGAAGCCAGTGCACTTTACTGTATAATGGGTAATGCCTAAAAACTTTGGTGCAATTTCTCGACCAAATTAGATAGGCGTAATTTGTTGACCTCCCTTACAAAAAAAAACCATGGTAGTACCATGGTAGTACCATGGTAGTGCCATGGTATGGTACTGTACCATGGTAGACGGTATATTGGCCACGGTACATAACCATGGTACTACCATGGTAGTACCATGACAATTATTACGGTAGTACCACGGTATAGTATACTACCACGGTACTGTACCATGGTACTGGACCACAATACCGTGGTATATACCATGGTACTGTTCCACGGTAGTATACCACGGTACTGGACCACAATAATACCGTGGTATACCATGGTACTGTACCACGGTAGTATACCACGGTACTGTACCACGGTACTGTACCACAATAATACCGTGGTATACCATGGTACAGTACCATGGTATACCACGGTATATATTTTGTTCCAGTACCATGGTACAGTACCGTGGTATACTACCGTGGTACAGTACCATGGTATACCACGGTATATATTGTGTTCCAGTACCATGGTACAGTACCGTGGTATACTACCGTGGTACAGTACCATGGTATACCACGGTATTATTGTGGTCCAGTACCATGGTATAATTTACAAATCTACTACATAATTAAAGCACTTTCAACACAGTATTCCTCATAATATTTGCTAGCCCTTGTTAATTTAATTTTGAAATAGCATGCTAGTGGTCTGCAAAATAGACGCAAAAATGACAGGAGCTGGCATGTCCACTTTCAACTCAATTATCCATTCAGCCGCTTATCTCGCAAACACGATCTATTAACAAAAGACATCACAATAATGTTGATCATTATTGTTGAATGATCATATGACGTATCAAACATCAAACAATGGAAACAATATGTTTACTTTAAAAAAACATTTATTCAAACGAGCTAAAATCTAGCTCGCGTAAAATATATAAAACAATTTACAGTCGAAAACTGAAGTCTATTTCTATAGCGAAGACTGCCGCTTGTAACATCATTATACAGGACACTAAACATTTTCAGCACACAACAATATTTTAAAGTGGTAAGTCTATTTCTATAGCGGAAGACTGCCGCTCATATTCAAATTACATAGTACATTATAAAAAAACTGTCCTTCCAGCGGAGGTGCGAGATTCGTTGACGATGTCGTACACGAATTCAGTCGAAAGACGAAATTTGAAGAAACAGTTCCATAATGAATGATGAACGACAGTCAAGAGTCGGCGATGTCGATTGGATGTGGAGTCCGTGTTCGGCGATGGTGAAACGCGGTATAGAGTTTGACGTCGAGGGTGATTGAAGACAGAACGATAGGTTAGGTCATCATTAATCGGAGTCAGGATCAGACCTGCAAACGACGAAACGCAAATCGAAGAAGGTAAAAAGGAGGTTCTTACCTTTAATCAAAGTTCGATGAGACTAGTGTTCAAAGACAGAAAAAACGTCGATAATGCCAATATCCAATTCATTATTAGAGTTCGCAACAATCTTCAAAGTTCAAACGCGAAAACGGAGGTCGACGTCAAAGACATGGTGATGGTGGCGTTGATGTATATTGGTGAAGATGATGATAAAGAACGAGGTCGATATGGAAACTACTCATTTGTCATGTTGCGTCTATATCTGTAATTTAAAAAAGACAATTTTGAATTAGAGTCTATAAAAAATTAAAAAAATGAATATCAACAACTGTCAACATAAAATCACACAGTCACAGACGCAGACATGACATCGATTAAGCGTAATTCGTTAATATGCTGGGTTTTTATGCAGTATGTTCTAAAAAGAATAAAACATTAAATCCTGCGAGCAATGATACTATAATCACAGCAGAGTTAATGTGTATGTAAATGGACAAATTTTGCTTCGAATGATATCTGCCCCATAAACCCATCAAGATCCTACATCAAATTACGTACATGGGATCATACATATTCAGTCTTAATATCCTGTCGGAATGTGTTTTAAGTCCCAGTTAACACTGTCATAAATAACTATCTAGACATCGAGTAGATCTATGTACATATTGTAAATAAGGTAGATGATTCTTAAACTTACCCATACTGTTGTAGATTAGCAGGAAAACTCAGTATTCAGCATTATTTTGCAGAGAAAACACCAAGATTCAGTCTAGCTCCTGTCTAGGCAAAGCTACATTGTGAATTTATAATGCACACAGTAGCTATATAGTGTAGCTTGTGCGTGCACTATTCCCAATGCAAGCTTTGTACAGCGATCCTTTGACACGTACACAGTACACATAGCTAGCCATTCAAAATATGCGGGGTTATATTGCACAACGGTTCCACAGGATTGGCTGTGTGTAGTACGTGTGTGTGTGTGTGTATGTGTGTATATGTATATGGGGCCTGTAGGTATGACCTTCTTTATGATATTTCAAGCTGTTGCACAATTTCTAATGTACACACCATTGATAAATGGCCAAATGAAAATAAGTTTTCAACTCTTGCTTTCCCCTAATAATAATTGCAGACGTTTTAACTACATTAATGAATTTGTTAAAATAATAAACTTAAGTCAGATTGCTAGATGTATATTTTAATTGTCAGTTTTTCATTTCAACTAAAATCTTAGAAAACTTAAGGACTATGAAATTACATAATTGTACTGGATTCACGCGATATCATTTTTTTAAATACATTTTTTTCTTTCTACAATTCTTATACTTTTGTTTGAATATTTTTTTATATTCATAACAATTTTGTTTTTAATGATACTTATGAGTTTTTTTTTTTTTTTTTTTTTTTTTTTTATAATTCTTTTCAAATATTTTTGAACAATAATTATTATAATTGTTTTGATTTTTCTTCATGATTCTGAAATATTTTTATTTTCATTTTGTTATTAATTTTTATGTTGTTTTTTGGGGTTTCATGCGTCCGCTAATTTGTTGTTGTTTTTGTTTTCAAAATTTAAAGTCCATTCTTTGAAACAGATTTTGTGGGTCGGTGGAATTGTGTGCACGAGGTAACTTTGAGTAGGTCTGTAACACACTCGGTTATACTTCGTGTGTTTAAACCATGCCAAAAGTTACCTTGAGCAAACGATTCGGTATATCAATAAGTTATAAGGAAACTGAAAAAGAGCAAAAACAAATGACAAACTAGTGCCAAACACAGAATCATGTTAACCATGGTAGTACCAAGGTTAGTACCATGGTAGTACCGTGGAAGTCCGGTAGTACCATGGTAGTACCATGGTAGTTCCATGGTAGAATCATGCGTACCATGGTAGTACCACGGTTATTATGGTAATACCATGGTAATACCATGGAAGTACGGTAGTACCATGGTAGTACCATGGTAGTATGGTAATACCATGGTAATATCATGGAAGTACGGTAGTACCATGGTAATACCATGGAAGTACGGTAGTACCATGGTAGTACCATGGTATAATTATGCCTACCATGGTAGTACCATGGTTATTATGGTAATACCATAACAACCATGGTAGTACCATGGTATACCATGGTTTTTTTTTTGTAAGGGCTATCACAATCACACTTTACTTCAACTTTAAGCAGGAGTCGCCAAAGTTGGGCCTAAAAACTGCCCCGCAATTAATTAGATGTTTAATCCCTCTCATTCAAAGATTTTGGCAAACAATCTATTTTTAGTTTAGAGGCAACGTGTTATCGTACAATGATCGAATACAATTGCAGTTATTGAATATCCATGTGAAAATATGCAATCATTGTTAAAACGTGTTCATCCGTCATACACTAAGGCATTGTTGTACTGCAAAATGATTTAGGGAACAATAATGGGGAAATCCAATTTCAACAGCATATCACGGGATGAACTGAGATACGCTCCGACCTTCACATGTCATTGAAAAGTCTCTCTCGTTTGGTATATTGTCAATGTTAATATCGGTAATATAATTTACGAACTTTATTTTCTCAGTGTACCGTGGAGATAACTATGAAACACTTGTGACAGTCTGGAATTTCATTATGATATTATTCATAATGATCTTAATAAGTTTGTTATAATATTGTTTACTTTTAATTATTAATCAACACTGTGCAGTTTTTGAGCAGTGATCCTCAGAAAACCCATTAGTCACTTTCTGGGTCCCGCATAATAGAGCTCTTGTACACGTGGTAAATCTTATCTCTAAAGAATGTTGTGGTTACCTCCAGAGGGTGGGAGAGTGAAGGCTATACCGCCCATCTGGATGAGGAAGGGTAAAATCCACTCATTCCATCTCATACCACCTTTGAGACAACACCCATGCTATAGAGAAGAGAACTTGTACGATATTTGACTTTCCATGACAAATTCCATCCAATAGGGGTAAGTTTATATATTTATTATATATTGCCAAAATGTATGTTTTGTGTGTATTATTACTGTGTAATCTGAGAGAGAGCGAGAGTGCGATCCCTTTGATTTCCCGAATATATTGAAGGTAATTTAGTACTTTCTCTGAGATATATTCACTTGACTGTGTTCACAGCGTAAATGCATTTCATATTTCGTTGCATGAGAATATATTTGTATTAACATTCGCTATACATGTGCTGTATTTGGTTTGCTTTGTCTTGTGAGACAAAGGTCTAGAAGTATTTTATTGAACATGATTTGCATGGATACTTTGATATGTTTCCTCTATCTGAGAATTATATAGTTCCATTGATTTACTTAATCCAATCCTGCTTCATAAACTTCTGTCTGTATTTCTTTACAAAGAGGGTTTCACTATTGTTGTACTAGAGAAACATTGCCCTTTTTATCAGTAGTAATTGTACAATCCGTGCATAACTGTTGAAATGTTATTTGTTGGATAATTTCTGTAGGAACAGAGATAGGTATATTTGCTAAGCATATATTTAGAATTCATATCCAAAATGATATTGCTTGTCGAAATAGGATCATTTGTATATATTCATATTCAGTAATGATTATTGTCTTATATCATTGTGCTTTAAGTTTATCAGGAAAAGGTATTTTTAAGGCTTGTTGCTAGGCGATAGATATTCTTGGAACATTATCGAGTAGCAAGAACAAATCTGTCATCAGCCTGAACTGCTGTTGACCAGTTGCATTTTCTGTTGAAACTACACACAATGTGCTTCTGTGTAGCTTTCGGTCAATGTTTAGACTAGAGGTGATAGGTCACTCAGGAATGTAGTTACATGGCCAAAGGGGCTTAACCCCGTTCACACTATGGCAACTTGTTAGTTGGGTGTACTGTGCATTAGGAATGCATGGGTCTGTTCATACTAGAGATTTAATCTGATTTAAGTTTAGTTCGGTTTAACTTAATCTGGTTTAACTTTCATTTTTCACTTGTATTTCAAGTCGAGTCTCTGTCGTTAATAATCAATTGTTATTATGTTACACAATTGGATTTAGTTGACAAACATTATCGTATTTAACCAATTCATTTATGTTTTAACTTAATAGATATTAAGTGTTACTTTAGGTTTTAGTATATATATATTCTTTGATGCATTCTTTGTCTCTCACTCTTCTCTTCCTCCTTACTGTAATCTATATTACTTTACGTTTACATAACGCCATATTTTGTCACTTAATTGCATAGGAGTTTAGTTGAGGAAAACATTGTAATGTGATTATAGTAGAGTCAAGCTACCAGCTTACTACTTTTATTACTGATTGTTTGTTTATTGAAACTCTTTATGAATACGACAATTTATGATTCTTTATTTTCTATTTGTATTCTTTCAGGGTTTATCCTTTCTCGGGTTTATTTTCGAGAATAAAGTATGACATCAAAACAACCTGGACCACAATATTGAGTCTTCATTTATCTCACTATTTGTGTTACACACTTCACTAAATCAACTTCTCCCTTTCTCTTCAATTTTCTTTCTCTGTCCTATTTTTCACACATAATTATTAAATCTCTCTCTCTCTCTCTCTCTTGTCTTTCTTTTTCTCTCGTACTTGCTCCCTTCGTTTCTCCTCTACCTTTACCTGTCTTCTAAATAATCTCTTTCTCTTCCTTTTTCTCTATTTTTTTCCTTTTCAACATTAGTTTCCTTTTTCTCTTTATATCCTAACAATTTTTTGGGGCAAGACATTTGCCATGCTTCTCACACTCGACACATGTGAGGTAAATGGGTACCTTACAGGACCCACAGAGCATGGCAATTTATCTTGGTTTAAAATAATGATAGGAATTTACACAGACAAGTGAGCTAGGATTGCAATAATGTACCTTTATTGAGGTAATGTTTATTTACATTAGGAAAGGCATTATTTCATGATGAAAGAGTTATAACAATGGAGAGATATGACTAACACATGTGTATGAAACAAATTTCAGATTGAACCTGCATTGCTGTATCCAGGGTATCTTCATGGTTTTGCTGGTTCTGTCGTTGATGGTGTCAGGGGCTTTTTAGGCCACAGTTAGCATTGTGCATTCGCTTTGTAACTTTCATAAGAGCAATGGAATACAGTCGATGGTAATAATTTTACACCTTCTTTGTATTGTAATCGCACCGTATAATAATAATAATAATAATAATAATAATAATAATAATAATAATAATAATAATAATAGTAATAATAATAATAATAGTGGGTTCTTGTATAGCGCTCATGTCAGTCAGATTTGACCCTCCTGGCGATCCCGATTATAATTGTCTATACCGATTGATAAAACACAAACGACTAATATAACCATCATTACGATAGTGACTGATCATGAGCAGTAGCAAGCCGAATAATCAGCTTCAACGTAGAGGGCAATATTATAATTATAAACAATCATACTTTAATCAAGTCTGCCAAATACATGTACATACAAGAATGAGAATTAGAGATTCAAACTTTGTTAGCTTTGTGTTCTTTATTTCAAGGAAATTGGAAATAAAGAGTCACATCCTAAGGTTAATTCTTTATCTGAAAACACAAAAATATTCAAAAACCTATTCTAGACTTTACTGCAGAAACTCAAAAGGATGAATGTTGCCTCGCATCGAACCCAAGCCCGGTATTTTGGGTCAGAAATTGATCAACATTTGCCACTCGATCTCTACCCTTGTGTACTATTATCATGATTATTTTTATTATTATTGTCTTAATCATCACGAATATTTTCATCATCGATATTGTTCTTATTACTACATGACTTGTTATCACCAAGATAATAAGGAGATATGTAGAAAACATAACTTGACTTCGGGTTATAAACTAAAAACTCACGTTGTACTCTGCTGCCATTGTATGGCGAACATGTCAAGTTCGGCTTTGCTTATAAACATGTTTGTTCAGTTGAGTCCCATCCGGTTCTACCCGGAAACAAATGAATCATTCAAATATAACATAGTAAGCTGTGAATTGCTTATGCATACGGTTCTACAGCAGCTTGTGATAAAGTACATGTATATAGGCTAATGAAACAGTTCCTCTATAACATTGCTCTACACGCAATTTCCAAATGTGAGAATTCCCACATTTGTGTGTATAGAAAAAAAGTGTACGTTTGGACTTGTATTCTGCGATGCTGCATCGGTGTGTACGAGTTAAAGTTACATGTACGTGATAGAGGGGACGAGGGTTAAGGAGGTTGCGAACCTAACTAGTCTCCCCAAGGCCCTTTGTCTTTCCACATGGATTGATTCGATTAATTGAATGGTTCATGCTTTTATTTATATTCCATGCACACAGAAAAAGGGAAACGAATTAGAGAGATAGTAGTAGTATGGAGGGAGATGTAACTAGTACATTCTGTAGACATTATAGGCATGGGTGCAAGATGTAAAAGCGAACTAAATAATTTGACAAAAATAATCATTGCAATTAAAGAGCTGTCTAAAGGTCATTGTTCATACTGCTGTAGAAAATCAGGTTTAAGTGCATTCCTGAAATAAGTTGCTCTCTTTTTGAAATCATTTGGGGCCTGTTAAAGTGGAAACATTACTAGCAAGTAGGGTTCTCAATTTTGGAAGGTGAAAAGAGCCGGCAGCTTACCTGGTGGGGTAGCTGTGTAATTTGGTATTTTTTCTAAACATTGTTACAACAACTCTAGGTAACTCATCCTTACTGAGCGAAAACATACAAATCCCCAAATTATGGGAAAACAGGTCACGTATCTTTTACATTTTGTTAGAGTAAAAGAGTGTATATGTGTGTCAGCTGGCGACAGGGGAGGGGCCAAAGAGGGGGCCGGATTTGTGAGAGAATATTTAGCGGCGAAACAGCCAGCCGGTGAATAAGCGGGAGAGGGGGGAAGGGGCACAATTTGTTTTGGTTTTGTTTTTCCTCCCGAAAATGTGAAAATTGCGCCGGCCGATTATTCGCTCAGTGGGCAGGGAGGGGGGGGGGGGGGGGGGGGGGGGGCTGGGGGGGGGGGGGGGAGTAGGGGGGGGGTTGGGAGGGGGGGGGGTGTGAGTACTAATCTTCTTTTTTTGGGCCCTCGAAAAAAATATCGCACGCCCCCCCCCCCCCCCCCCCTCTCCTTGAGCGCCAGGTGAGGGGGCCCATCTTAACAAAATTTTAACGTAAAATTAACATGTTTTTAACTGCATTTTTTCCCCAGGGAGGAGGCCCGGGCCCCCAGGCTCCCCTTGATCCGCCACTGATGTGTGTGCTCAAAAGCCTGAATGACTTATAATACGTATGGCTTCTTTCTGCCTCAGTCCTTTTTTGGTAACAAGTTGGCACAACTGACACCAGTAAATACATTGAATACTCTCAATCCTAAGGTTGATGATTTCAACCGCAGCCCTGGGTTTTTCATTTACACATTTCCGTGTAAAGTGCAAGTTACTTTTAGCAGCTTTCTGTAGAAAGTACAAATCAGAATGTCATAAGCATTTCATGATAAAAAATGGCAAGAAAATAGTATAGGTCATCCCCCCAAAATGGGTAACACTACATATTCGCCAATTATACTGGTATACACTAATATACAGTGACTTCTGTTATACTCATTAAAATTTCTGTTGTGCGAATGTTTACTTCCTCATCCATGTTCAGAAAAAAAATGATAAGGCCATATGAATTCAGATTTTTTTCTTTCTCTAACCAAATACAAGTGCATCATTCAAAATGTACACAGTTATACAGCCTGTAGTCAGAGACAGGCGCGTACGCAGACGGGGGTGGGGGGGGGGTACCCCCCCCTCAAGTTTTGGGGTTAACCCCCCCCCCCCCGCCCCCTCCCCTCAATTTTGTTTTATGTGTGGGTATCGGAGGATACCCCCCCCCTGTGTTAAAGGATGAACAAAATTGACCCTACCCCCCCCCCCCCCCCCCCCCCCCCCCCCTCCCCACTGAACGAATTATCGATCGGCATCATTTTCCAATTTTCGGGACTAAAAACATATTTAAAATATTTAAAATATGTGCTCTTATATGTGCCCCTCCACCACCGCCTTTTCAGCAGCGGGTGAGTAGTTGCGAAATTTTCGGCACGACTTTCAAATTTAACCCCCCCCCCCCCCCCCCTTGAACAAATCCTGCGTACGCTACTGGTCAGATATATGGACTTTTGTGTTGCTCTGATAACGTTTGCTTTGCATGCTCAGTCGGTTATTGTATAGATTTGAACAATCGTTTGTGAACAAAGAAAGCTCCATGAAGCCTTGTACACATATAGCGTTTTCCCGCTCCCAAGTGGCGTAGATTGAGCTCAGTCATCGGGGGGGGGGGGGGGGGTAATCAGTCTTTATTCTTCTTTTTTTCATCTTTTTTTAATGTCAAGGCACTCTTTGGAAAAAATCAAAAGCTTCAAGTCACACCAATCCAAAATACTTCAAAGAACATTCACTTTGCATCATTATGGCACTCGTCGCTTGCCATGTACACATGTACAGACATATTTAGTCACATATATTTACAGTATGATATTTATCCGACGTCATAAGATTGAGTGAACATTTTACCCTAACATATTATAAATGTTCTCGATAATCCGGGAAGAATATTGATAACTTTAAATGTTATAAACAAGTCAACTGTACTTTTTTTTTTAGCTTGCAACGATTCACATTCACTCCAGGTCGCATTTTCATAACATGTCAAATTATTCAAAGTTTGGGCATTTCCTAGCTATGAGGGTTTTTTTTTTTTTTTTTTTTTTTTTTTTTTTGGGGGGGGGGGGGGGAATCCTGTACAATGTATACCAAATTACATACCTCAGAGCATGGACCTACTAGTAGGTCCATGCTCAGCGTTATACAATTTTTTAAAGGGATTTATTATGATCTGGATGCAGGCTATCATTTTTTTTGTATATGCAAGGAACTAATTCATAAATATATAAGGTAAATAACAACGACAACAAATATTTCTTACTACAATTCTAGTACTTGGTTAAGAGGGAGATTTTAATTCTCATTTTGAATCGATCGGTTGCAATTACATACTGTTTTCAATAGTTCCACATCGTTCCACCAGAGTTATTGAAATAAAGAGGTCGTGATCGCTTGGATCACTTAAATTTTTATATGTTTTGGTAAATCTCGACAGAGAAATGCAACTTTTTATTTCATATTCAAGGCTTTTCCACAACACCGGACCACTTAATGTGATTGTGGTTCGAGAAAATTGATACTTATTTATTTAGGTATGATAATGTGACTGGACAGTCCGGTGGAAAATGGAACAACAAAATCCTTTTCATAAACACTATCATCTCAAAACTTAGACAACATGTGCTTCCTTAGCGGATAAAATTTTGATCACGACATTATGAGTGAGGAAAAGGTGTACAATATTGAATGCAGGATGAGAATATACATGATCTTCCTACTCAATATAACGGTGCTTTGTGTGTGCGGTTGGGGGGGGGGGTGTCCCCGTGAATGTATGTTGCGTTTGTTATTGCAAAATTGCAACGCGGGGAAAACCCAGTTGCTGCGGTTATTGTCTATTGTACATGTTGCCTGTCGACGGAAAATACATGAAATCTCAATTTAAAAACGATATCTAAATACTTATACTAGGATTATTTCTCGACTGTGAAACAGGAGAACATTGTGCAAGGAAAGAACTCCCTGGAAGTATTTAGGAAATAATTGTGTGATATATGTGAGAATTGGTGTAAGCTGGGAGGTTTTGAACTCATCAACAAGTGTTGATAATTCGACATTTAATCTTGCTGAAAGTCATATGCACTGCACTGAGTAACATGTGTATTACACTGGTTTTTGAAGGTTTTTTTTTTCTTTCTTTTTTTTTTTCCAAATTTTTATTGATTTTCGATTTTTTTTTGGTAACATTACAAAAACAACAATCATACAAGAATTAAATAATTGTATAACATTATAGTTGAAATATTTAGTTGAAATATTTATTGTTTACTGAATCATCATAGGTTATAACAATAATGTGACAATGTCTTTACATGAGTATAAAACATAAGTTAAATTAATTTTCCACATTCAGTAAATCATAGATACATACGCTCGAAGAGGTGATGATACAGAAGGGCTACAGCCTAAGCGTGACATCTTGATACGCTTGCAGCCCAGAAACATTTAAAATCATAACGATTGTAAAGTAAAGTAAATTACAGAACATAATTGGGGGAAAATAACAAAAAATAAACAGTGACTTGCAACAACAAAAAAAAAAAAAAATGGGATAGAGGGTGCATGGGAGGGGGATTTTCCTGCTATATCAAGGAAATGCTGACAAACATATATGATATCATGTGTTAATTTAAGAGATTTGTCAATATTTGCTCAATAAAATTGATTTCACACTTTTCTTTAAAAGTATATACTGACTTCAAGTTACGGATGTCAACAAACAGTTAGTTCCAAATATCCGGACCAGAATGTCTTATAGATTTCATAGCCATTGTTGTTTTAGGATTACATAAATGGTATTTATTTGATTGTCTGGTTGGGTATGTATGAATATTTCTATTCAAACAAAACATTGGTGGGAAGTGGGAAGGTAGGGAATCATTATGTAGACGGAACATGAACAGTGCTTTTTGTAAAAAGTTAATATCAGTTACTTTCAGAGTTTTTAACCTCGCGAATAGTGGATCAGTGTGATCGCGATATCCAGCATTGGTACACACACGAATCGCTTTCTTTTGTAAAAGTAGCATTTTATCAGTATATACTTTTGAGTCTGCCCACAGTATATTGCAATAAGACATGTAAGGAAGAATCAAGGAATTGTATAGCATATATAGAATATTCAAAGGCACATAATGTTTTAACTTATACAGTAAACCAACAGTGCGTGACACTCTCTTTGAAACGTAATGTACATGATCACTCCATTTCAGATTTTCATTGATGATAGTTCCAAGAAATTTAGTATTAAAAGAACAATAATCAAATACGAATCACTCTAACAATTAACCCCCAAAAAACAACAACAATCAAACAAACAAACAAACAGACCTGATGTAAAAACTAAAAATTCAGTCTCGGGTGGTTTGAACTATATCATTATCAAAATATAATTATGGATAATTAAAATAAATTCTCAATAGGGGACCATTTTCTATAGTGCATGTTTTCTTTGTGCTTTTGTTTAGCAATTACCAATTCTATATGTCTGATTTTGCAAATGAACGTTTCAAAACCTATGAAACTTACTACTAAATTCCTGCATTTCTGAATATAAATGTATCTCTTCAATAAGATAATTAAGTGATTTAATAATATTTTATGTGGTCCCTTCCAATCCTTTATGAATCCAAACATCATTCTTTTCCTAGATAGATCCTCATATCTGACAGATAGCTTTAGACCAATTTTATCAACAAAAACTCGTCTTAAATCTTCAGCAACCTTACACTCATAAAAAAGGTGTAAAGGAGTTTCAACAGAGGTCTCGCACAATGTGCAAAGTTCTGTCTGAACTTGCTTCATTTTAAATAGTCTCTCATTGGTGTATAGAATATTATGCAAAATTTTAAACTGGAAGACTCTCATCTTAACTTCTATTGTGCATTTAAATGGGAGTAGATACATTTGTGGCCATTCCTCCTCTTCTATCCCATATTTAGTGGAAAATAGGGGTTCACAGACAGGTCTACATGTCAATTTACTAACTAAATCAACATAAATATTTCTAGTTTTTAGTTTTTGAATTTCTACTGTCAAAAGGTTAGACTGATCATGTTCAAAATCTATTTTCTCCAAGAACATTTGTATCAATAATTGATTAAATGAACTTCCCCATTTCTTCCTGACTAGCGATACTATTGCCAAATATATCATGTAGTATTTACCTGGTACTCCTCTTGCTTTCCAAAGATTAAATTGCACAATGTTTCCATGTAGATCAAAAAGTTGATATACATAACATAGACCTGCCTCATGAAAGGCCTTACAGTAAACTGATTTATTATCAATAAGAATATATTGATTGTTCCAAACAATTTGACTAAGTACACTTGCTTGGGCTCCTTGATCATCAACAAATTGATTATACTCCTTTGTCTTGGACCATGCTAACAACAAGTTATGATAAAATATGGGAATTCCAAGAGAATTCAACTGGTTCATAGAATAATTACTCATAAAAATCAATTTTCCACCAAATCGTTTACTATAGTGGTCAAAGAACAACTTCCAATGATGATCTGATTCTGTATAATATCTCTGAATCCACTTAACCAGCTGTGTCTCTATCATGCATTTTAGTTTCGGGAATTTAAGACCACCTTCAGTATAATCTGCAATCATTGTTGCCCGTGATATCTCATCTGGACCTTTCCATATAAACTGAAACATCAACTTTTCAACTTCCTTAACAAAATCATCGGGTATTTCAATATTGGAAACTATATACATAATCTTAGACATAACAAATGTTTTCAACAGTTGAATTTTTCCTATTAAAGTTAACCCCCGATTCTTCCATCTTAAGAAAGTACATTTTATTTCATCCAGTCTCTTATCAAAGTTCAGTTTCCTGACTACTTCCTGATCATATGAGAAATGAATGCCTAAAATTCTTATGCTTTTGTCTGCCCAATGTATATCATTTGTTTTTTCTCCATTGTGCCTATCTTTCCCAACCCATATACCTTCCGTTTTTGTTTTATTCAAATAAAGACCTGATATGATTGAGAATTCTTCAAAAACTTTGAAAACCATCTTCATTGATTGTATATTCCTACAAAAGCAAGTTATGTCATCAGCATATACTGTATACTTTATTTGTTTTCCACTAAATTCAAAAGCCTGAATATTATCATTATTATTAAGTCTTGTAAGAACAACTTCCAAGCTCAGTATAAACAGTAAAGGAGCCAGAGGATCACCTTGTCTGACTCCTCTAGACACTGGAAAATATCCAGTGGTAAATCCATTCACCAATACACAACTACTTATATTAGTGTGCAATGTTCTAACCCATTGTATGAAAGATGGTCCAAAATTGAACGCTTCTAAACAATTTAGCATGTACCTGTGGCTTATTGAATCAAATGCTTTTGATAGATCAAGGGCTAGCATAATACCTCTCAAATTCTCCTCCTTAGTATATTGTAAGAGGTCTGATATTAATCTTATTCCTTCCCCTATGTATCTGCCTTTAATAAAGGCAGTTTGTTGACTATCTACTAACTTTCCTATCACCTTAGCAACTCTCTTCGCCAAGCATTTAAAAAGTATTTTAACATCTACATTTAAAAGAGTTATGGGACGCCAATTGCTCAGTGTGTGTTTATCTCTATCAGGCTTAGGGATGAGTTTAATTGTACCTTGTCTTTGTGACAAAGACATTACACTATTTTCATATGCAAAATTGAAAGAATCAATAACTTCTTTTGATATCAAAGGCCAAAACATCTCATAAAACTCCACAGTTAACCCATCGTTCCCAGGTGTTTTATTTCTAGCCATTTTTAACAATTCTGCCCTAGCTTCAGAGCAAGTGATATTTCCTTCACATGAATTTCTTTCTTCGTCTGTGAGTTGCTTGATGTTACTCTGACTTATGTAATCTTTGCTCACCTCATCTTCCACCTTATCTTTGTTCTCAAACAAAGTTTTATATGATTTCTTAATTAAATCCTGTATTTCAGACTGTTTATCAATACGTCCTACATCTGAAATCAAAACATCAATATTGGAATTTGCTGCTTGACCTTTTTCCAATGACAAAAAATATTTAGTACTCTTTTCCCCTTTCTCATACCATGTACACCTTGACCTCAAGATTGCCCCATCTGCAAAATAGTCATATATTTTAAACAACTCCTGTTCTATTTCCCTTTTCTTTTTCATTAATTCTTCATCTATATCTTCTGCTGCCATCCTGTCATCTAATTTTTTCAATTCTTTTTCAAGAGCCTTTCTTTTCTCTTCCCTTTCACATTTCTTCTTCTTAGAAAATGGTACAGTAAATTCTCTAATTTTAAACTTTAAACAATCCCATAGCCCTCCTTTATCATTACTATCTGTAAACTCACCAATCCATTCTGAGTATTTATTAGCTAAAGCATTAACATACTCCACATCATTCAATAGACTATTGTTAAATTTCCAGTAGGACGGACCAGAATTTTTTGTCTTAATTTTCATGTGCAAACTAACATGATCATGATCAGATAAAACACACGGTATGATATCATTTTCACTAATTGTATTCTGTAAGGATTCATGGATTAACCAAAAATCCAATCTAGATTGCACCAGTGGGTTATACCTTCTCCATGTAAATCCTTTTTTGCAGGGGTTTCTGATTCTCCAAACATCAACCAAACCAAAATATATTTTCAGATTTTCTATAAGATTCACAGAGTGCTTCCAAATGCTTTTCATTGAGCCACCTGCCCTGTCCAGATCAAGGTTTTGAATTAAATTAAAGTCCCCACCAATTATTAGAATTTCCCCATTTTCAACGTTATCTTGTATGGTCAATTCTACCTTCTTAAAAAACTCAACCTGATCCTTCTCATTATTTGGTGCATATATGTTGCATATCACATAAACTTTCTTCTGAGTTTCAACTTTTACCAATAAAAATCGTCCCATTATATCTTTAATGGAGTCTAACAATTTAAAATCGGGTGTCTTTCTTAATATAATGCATACTCCTCTGCTCTTAGAAGTTCCATGACTGAAAATAATATCAGATCTAACTTGATTTCTCCATAATGATTCTTCCTTTTCTACAGAATGAGTTTCCTGTAAAAGGATAATATCTTTGTTCTGTTTAAGCATATAATTAAAATAACGTTTCCTTGCTTTAAAGTCCCCCAATCCGTTAACATTATGTGTCATCAGCTTCAAATCCATAGTTGAGATATGAATTACTTAAAAATACCACCATTATAAGATCAGGTTTAACATATATTAAACATTCAGGTTCAACAAACAAACAACACAAAAAACAAATCATAACAAAGGCTAGTTCTTCTGTATGCCTTAGGGAGATCAAGGTGGCGCTCCACATCGTGGTCTTTCCTTTTTTCCTTTGAGTGCTTTTTCCACATATTCACCTATAAAAGTTCACTCTCAGAGTTAAGTTCTTGTCATTAACCTAATGTAAGTATTCCTTTTTCACTTTTCTTCTTGTTTTTAAGTAGGCAAGGTAAGTCCAGCTCTATAACATTATTCATGTTTTTTTTTTTTTTTTTTAATGTTTCCAGCATTTCGATGTGG
This sequence comes from Strongylocentrotus purpuratus, assembly GCF_000002235.5. NCBI lineage: Eukaryota > Metazoa > Echinodermata > Echinoidea > Camarodonta > Strongylocentrotidae > Strongylocentrotus > Strongylocentrotus purpuratus. The sequence continues at coordinate 26,320,923 of NW_022145594.1, read as the reverse complement.
AATGAAAATATTTTCTTTCCTTTGATGTTTTGAGTTATTTCATCTTGCATTCTTTCTCCTTCCCGTCTTTTCCTTCCTCTTTCAGCTTCTTCTTGATGTGAATCAGCTTCTTCCGTTGTTCACGAATTTCCTTGGCAACATTTCATCCACGTAAATAGGATGCTTTCCATTGTGCTCAAAGGGTTTCTCCTTCAAGAAGCGACGTGCATTTACCAGGATCATACTTTTGGTCGAGTACCGATTAAAGGCTGCAATAATCGGCCTTGGTCGAGGTGATGAGGTGCTTCCGCTGCGATGTGCCCTTTCGATGATTACTTCAGCTTCAATCTGCGAATGCGACTTGGCAAATGACTGGATCAAATTTTCACAATTCTTGTTCTCAGCACCCTCTGGAAAGCCTTGGAACACAAGTGTGTTTCTCATTCCCCTGGCGGATAGGTCTGTCAGACGTTCGCGCAACTTCTCATCATCGATATCCATCTCTGTTCTGCCTGAAATTGAGCCAGAAGGGGTGAAGTATTGGGAAATCCTTGGTGAAACGTCCATTTTGTCCATCTGTCTTTTCTTTCCACTCATTTTTAAATGATCTTACAGAAATTTTCCACGATGAGAAAAAAATACGGTTTGACTTAGTAGGGCGCCATCTTTCTCCGGTTTTTGAAGTTTGGTCCACAAATTTTACCTCTTTCTTGTCCTATTGCAAATAGGTGAACAATTAAAAAAAAACCCAATCCTTTACAGGGTCATGCCGTTTTTACTTCACTTCATTTCTTCACTTTCAGCTAAAACGGCTCAATCAGGGTTGTTGACATTGGGTCGTTCTAGGAACATGATGGCATCGGTAAATATTACACTGAAATGGGCTCGTAGCAGCACAATGGTTATTTCATGAACCCAAATATTTGAGGAAAGAGGTTTAATAGAAAATATTGCTTATATGTAGAAATGATATACAATCTTATATAAGCCCGAATTGCCTCTACATTTTAATCTTTTGGTTCGGTTCTAGTTATATAAATAAGCATATACATTTATAAATCTAATTATAACTTGTCATTCGTTGGAATAATGGAGGTGTCGTGGTCTAATGGATATGTCGCTGGAATGTGAATCACATGGTCAACGGTTCGAGTCCCTTTTAAGCACTATAATATAATATCGAAGAATGTGTAGTAAGAAATGCCTTGAATGCAACGAGCGTCTTATGTCATTGCACTTAAGCAAAGGCCGGAATAATCTTTTGAGTGCTAGGCCCTCAGGAAGAACAGCATAAGTAATGATGAGGATAACCATACTAACCAAGACATATTATCATTATTTATTTGTGTATAATATTATTATAAGTATTAGTAGAAGTGGAAGTATTTTTATCAATATAATTATAATCATTATGATGATGATGATGAAGAAGCTTATTGGTGTTATTATCATTATTATTCTCATTATTGTTACTATTATTATTAGTATTATTATCATTATTATTGCTACTACTATTATTATTATGTATTATGTATTATTAAAAGTATGATCAATAATACGATTACAAAATGAACCAGCTAATCTTCCCCTCCTTTCCCACACTTGATCCACCCAACCCCTGAAACGGGGCTCTCTTCTGGTCCCCAAATGATATCATAGACACAATAATCGCCCCTTGTCTTCACCGTTTTAAAAATGCAATTACAAATAATACATCTTTTCTGCCTACATAAACATGATAAAACCACATCACATTAAATCAAATAAAAAGCTATACGATGTCAAATTCCTTACAGTCTCTCAAACACACACATACACACACATCAAGTCCCATTCATGTTCCATTATGCTGAAACGTAAACATGAAGAACAAAAATGAAATTTCCAAATTACTTTTTCAAGCGTTATATTCTCATTAAAAACATCAAGTTTACCAAAACTTACAAAATTCATCGTTAAACATAAACGTATAATAAAAAATGTTCAAAAATATGAATATTTGTACAAAGAAAAAAAGAAAGTATGACAAATATTTTCTTGAACTAGATTATCTAGGTAAGTCTATTTTGCGCTCTCAAATATATAAGTGATTTGAGTAGTATTGTTTTAATGACAGTATAAAGCTACTTATATCATCGAGATGCGGGCAAAAACGCACTTTGAAGTTGTTTGATCAGTACTTTAATTACACAAGTTACCAGAGTTATCATGGTTACATGTCCAACTCAAAAGACGCACTTTAAGAAACGTAACACCACATTGGACGTATGTATCACTACATTAGTAAAAAAAAACAATAACAAATAACGGGCGAGATATGTATATACAATCACATCCAAAGCTAACACAACAATATAAAGTAATGTAAATTTTGCCTACATCAAAGGTTAAGAAATGCTTAAACAACTATAATTATACATTTGCATATTTATATTATTTTGATATCTTTATCTTAATCATTTTGATGTACGAGACTGTGTATAGATAGCATTAACAAGATGGATAAAGATGGACAATGATTGCATAATTCAGATACATGAAATAAATTGAATACATTTTTTTTTTAAATTTAGTAATATGATTTGGTATAGATTTATGGCGTAAAAAACGTAATAGGAAGGAAACACCCAGAACATTTAATGTTATAAACATGCGTCCCATGCAGAGTGGATGTGAATTGCTAGCTAAAAGCCCAAACTAGCCAGCTAAAAACATTGTAAGCTTAGTTGACTTGTTTATAACATTTAATGTAATCAACGTACTACCTGGATTATCGAGAATATTCATAATCATATTTATCATAATCTAAGGACATTAATCTGTCATCCATCTTATAATGTCCGATATATAATCGTAGTGTAAATATCTTCGTGACTTGATAGTTAATAATGAAATTATTTATCTAACCCATTGTCATTAACAGTGCAAGTGAACTTTAGAAGTGTTTATTCTTTGATATGTAAACTCTTAGATTAACCTTCAAATACGGGTATACGCGTGGAAGTTAATCAGTAACGAGAGGAATGTCCCTGCGTCTCAGAGCCACCTTAACACACATAGTTTTGGCCTACTTGGCTGTAGTGCGTGTCATCGATATTATGCATTTTGTTTTGTTACGTGCTTGCCCGACAAAGCAACATACCTTATACTGCGTTCACAACTAAAACCAAGTCAGCTATGGCACCCCCACCCCACGCCCGCCCCACAGTCGCCCCTTTCTAACCCACCACTATTTATCAACTTGAAGAAGCCCCTTTCTTATCAAATATTATTTTGTATTAATGTCAAATTAATGAAAATATGTAAATTGTCATTATATTACATGGAGTCGTAACATATCAAGGAAACCACACATAAAGCGGGTGATAGTATAACCATTCCTGGTTAGCTGGGCCACGCTCGGAGCAGAGACAAATCTCTGGTTCGGAGAAAGAGTTTGACTTGTGCAATAATACTAATAATAGATCATATTTATAACGCGCCTAATACATTGTTTCTAGGAGCAGTGGTGCTGTTGTCCCAGCAGTCATTAAGTGAAGCAATATCCTCACACGAATAAAGCTGGGACGCCAGCGTCACAAGTACACAATATTATTTAGTACACAATTATACAGTATGCTATGTTACATTACAAAATCAAAATTACAATTTGTTTATACAAATAAATGAATAAATCAGCTTAATCTAACTTAAATCTAACTTAAATCTAACTTAATGAACTCTTAATGATCGAGGATCTGAATAGTCAAATTATAAGAAAGAGTTTGACTTGTTCAATGAACTCTTAATGATCGAGGATCTGAATAGTCAAATTATAATATAAATTATATACCTCACTTAAGTAATCCAGCAATCTGATTGGTCGAAATTGCATTCATAAACTTTAACTGTTTGCGAAAATTCCCGGTAACCATGGTTAAAAAACAGTTCACAATCCCAATAACCATGGTTATTGGGAAAATAGGTCAGTCTCCATGGTTACCCCATAGGTTTACATGTTAAAAAATGGTCTGAGCGAACGAGGATACCGTACGTGTGCGAAGAATTGGTCGGTAATTTCAATACAATTGAATCTCGATCGATCTTACCGACAATTTTATCTTGCATTGTTGACATGAAGACGAAAATAAACTTCCAAAAACAAAAACAACATCTGCCGATAGATCTTGATCTAAGTTCGTGCCAATCTGCATTGCAAAGGTAAAAGAAGGGCCCGTTGGAGCAGCGGCGAAGCATCGACCACGCGAAGCCGTTTTCAATTCATTTTAATGTATATATTAAAGAAAACTACCTTGCATGGTGACAGAGCGCGCTGGCCGAGAGGTTTAATGCGCCGACTTAAGTTACATCACCTTTGATACGCAAGGGTTCGAATCCCATCTTCGACAAAAGTTTTTTTTTTTCTTGTTTTTTTTTCTTCTTGTTTTTCGGCATATAAAAGTATTAATGATTGCTTTAATATTCGAGAAATAGTTGTTTTTATACGCTCTCGGGAAGGTTACAATTGGGCTATTCCCCTCGGCACGCCTCGGGTAATAGCACAATTCTAACCTTCCCTTGAGTGTATAAAAACAACTATTTCTCTCAAAGCAGTCATTAATACTATACTATTTTAAAGTGGTCACCTAGTACGAGCTTTTATCCGTAACAACAGAACGTTCAAGGTTGTGGGCTTCATTGGGTAACAGGACACATAGTTTGAAAAAATTATGTTACTGTGTATTTCATGATTCCTAGCATGCGTTAAGCATTTGTAATCTTTTTTTGTACAATGGAATATAATTTTGAATTTTGAATGTTATTGTAAATATATGAAGATACATATGGCGTATAATCATATCATTTTTCACCTCTGGAATAACAGTCAAAAGGAATGTTCGAAAAGTAATGGAATGTGTTAGTTGCCTTGGGATTGGCAGCACTGTAGTTGTGGTTTAAAGACACCCGATGCAGCTTTGCGAGTAGATTCACAACGAAATCACAATGTGGAAAAGCATCATGAAAGCATATATACAGCATTAACAACAATAACAAATGATTTGATTCAGATACCAAGGTCTTACAAGTAGAAGAGAAAAATATTATTGAAGGAAGAGTAAACTAAAATGGATAGAATTGGCGAGCAAAATATATAAATTATAAAAATAGTGATTCATCACTGGCAAATGTAAATTACCTCCTTGCTAAATTATGCCGGAAGTTCAACATTCAAAATCAACCATGTGGACAGGATCACAAAGACTTTCAACAATTCAGCTAAAGGGTAAATTCAATATCACATTGTTTATCCAACTGAAATCAGGTTCACATTACGTAATATGCGACTGGCAGTAATGTTCGCACATTTCAATGGGTGATGGACAAATGCTTCTGAATTTCGGCTGATTTTATTTTCAATACTCTTTGCGATCGCGTTCATTATACATTAATTTGTGGATACAAACAAATATTTACATATCTTTGTACGAAAGCCCCCCGCAATTAGCCTCATCTAAAGCTTTATCAAGATCTCTCACTTTTCCACCATCCGTTTTGAGTTTCCAATTCATTAACATCTCAAAATTAGCATCTCTTAATACTGCTGCATTTTGCCTCCTGATATTGCTATATTCGGCGTAGAGAACCCCTAATTTAATGGCGACCCTAGTGTAGTAGTCTGTAGGAAGGCAACCTGCTAGCTTTTCAAGTTCAGCATCCGTGACGATTCGGTCCATTCTATGAGTAAATGACACACACACACAACACACAAAAATCCATGTTAACGTTGTTAATGATAATTTGGTAATAACATGATTTTATAATTTGGTCTTATTTCACCGAGGTAGTCACACGAGTATTAATACTAAACTTCATTAGGGCAGTGGTGTCATTAATACCCCAGCTTTGCTAGGTACACATTTTATACACCTGGGTCGAAAGGGATAGATTTGGGCCAAATAGCGAGCAAGGATAAAACCCTATATTTCCTTTATGAGAGTCAAGATCATTGCCCAGTGCAGGTCTCCCACATACACTGTTGGTCATAATGGTGGAATAATTATTTTTACCCCAATTTATTGAATGATTTTGACAATTATTTATTCCTATTAGATCTAGATAATAGTATACATTCTCAGATTGTATTGAATGACAATTGGGGAATGTTTGTTTTGCGTGACTGCTTAAGCATGTGTGTGCTACAATGCTAATCAACTAGGGGACTATTTGACCTTATATTTTACTTCCATCGTTACGGGCTTTATTTCAGGTTATTGAGGGTAAGGTATATAGTGTTTGGTCTAGGATTAAAGTTCAGAATTCGGTTAGTGTAAAACAGCATTTTTCGTACACTCTCTTTGCCATGACTAGTTATTGTATTTAGGTACAAATTCGCCAAGGTCTGCTTTCATCAAAGCTGCATCGAGATCCTCCATAGATCTACCCTTGTTTTTCCACTCATGCAATAGTTCTTCGAAAGCAGCCGTGGTGTCGTTTGACCTCTTCTTCAATATCTTATCTGAGTAGGTGTAGGGGAATCCTAAGACGCCACCCAGCCTGCTGTATTTCCCATCAGGTAAAAGTCTGGATTTTTAAATTAAGTAGATCTCCGCATCCGTTATTTATCTTCTGTTTGACATGATTAAATATATTAACATACCTGAACTGAATAACTTGAATGAAGAAAGACAGATTATTCTGTAAAAGTTAGATAATCTAAGGGATTAAATAATTTATTGATATTCGCGTGAATTAAAACAAAGAAAAGAAAGTATACACGTGAGAAAGAGGGGTACTTTATTGGTACTTTCATGATTGCACTGGCTTCGCGGAGTTAAGGCATTTAAATATAATGTACATCTATATTTATGTCCTTTGGCAGCCAACATCACATTTTGTAGAACTTTGCAGGAATTGTGAATAGAATGTCGTATCTGTGAAATTGAAACGTTAGCAATGTCCTATTATTCAGATTATGCTAGGAAACCTGTTTACTTTCTAGACTTCACTGTCAGACACTATTGAGTGACTAACTGACTTCTTTTTTCTTTGTTGATAATATATATTAGATGAGCAGTAACAGGTACATGAGCATTTGTCTACATCAATAACCCATTACTTCTACAGGGCCAAAATTAAATTGATTGAATCTTTTTGGAACAGAAAACGTAAGACAATTAGGTGCAAGGGTCTGAACATTAGATTATTTACTTAGGTGATTGCAATCACTTAAGTCGATTCAACAACGCATGGTCGTTATTTTCCCATTAAAAGCCATTTCAGACCCTTTCGTTTTACTAAAGTAGTAGTGTCTTTCAAATTCCGTTGGAATTCAGCCTTTTCATTTTGGGGCCTGCAAATGGGACATAGTACCTTTAAAGATTGAAGGTTGAGTCTGCTTTATTCGATCAAATCTCCGCGTCAGGTGGGGATGTTGTATTACACGAACATTCGTGAAAACATACCCCCATATTTAGGGAATATAAGGTATATTTTGTAAAGGTTGTATGCCTTTGTGTGAAGCTCACCCGATAGTGCTGGTTGGTGCTGACATGGCAGCCAATGAAGAGCCAGTGGCTGTTTCTTGTAGTTGCCCTGGAAAAAAGGGGAACAATTCGGTTTCGCCACATAAAACGTTCTGGTGTATAATATATACAAATTTTCACTATGCTCATGAAATGTACCACAATGATCTTTCGTTCATTTTCAGTTCCTGGTACAGGTCAAACTGAAAGTCATTATTCTAACCTTAGTAAAAGTAATCTATTCCTGATCATGATCTTCTTCGAAACCTTTCAGCACTCTTCTTTTTTTCTGTATGAAATGCATTTTTTTTAAAGCATCTACTCCACAAATATTGCCACATGCTAAGTTTGGCTTACCGGGATTGGAAGAGCTTAGATATTCATCTGCCAGGTTAACAAATCCAGCTCTTAATAGTGCCGACCTCAATTCCGCCTTTTCGGTCAACGTTGTTTGTCCTCTTCGCCACGTCCTGAGCATATCCAATGTTCCCATATAACACCCTCCTTGTTGGGCGTTTGCGTTAATGTAGCGACGAATATCTGAGGGCTGAAGTCCCAATGCAACTCCTAGATCATCAATCTCTGTATCTGTACATAGGGCCTTAGCTATTTCTTTCAAGATGCCGCCGAAATCGACATAGACCATGGTGCTCATTCTACATTTATTTATTCAAATAGTAAAGATAACAAAAAAATAAAATAAATGAAAATGCTCCGTAAAATGGAAAACAGAACGAATGTTGTCATATAGGGCTTACTCAATGACAGCATGTTTACGACATAATAACAAATTACGGCAGAAGCAGCAGCATGAAAAATAACAACACCATTTTCGTTAATATAAAAATACGTCAAAAGTTGAGAGAAAATTACCAACTTCAGCTTCAAACGAACAAAAGCACGTAATTGTAAGGTGGTGAGTAGAAAAGAAAAAAAGGAAACAACAACTGCACAACCACAATTACAAAAGGAAGCACCAATAAAAAAAAAATTAACAGGAGGAGATCACACAAAATATAAGTGGCATAAACATATTTTAGATGAATTTATATTCAGTAATATGGGTCTTTGGTCTATATTGAAGTTTTGGTGCACGAGAAGAAATAAGGCCAAACCCCAGTAAAAAACAAATGCATTTAAAAATATGCCATTTCGCATGTTGCATAAGGGGAACATTACACTAGATACTAAAAAGATTACAAATTGTCTTTTAGTAAACTCACAATAACATTCTATCTATGTACTTTCTGGCTCAATTTAGTAAAGTACAGAACTTTAAAAAAAATTATCCTTGTGACAGCAAGGAATGTTTTGACAGCGAAAAGGTTAACCAGAGCATACTTGTACTAACATATAGTTGTATACATATCTTAGACACTGTGTGATCTATCTGTATCTGTAACTTTTAATGAGTATAAATGGCTCAGGCTACCGAAGTTAAAGGAAATACAAGTTTGGGTATCGGGTCATGAATTTGGTTCAAACGAACATACACTGTCGCTCATAAAGGTGGGAAAAAAAATTATCCCAATTTATGGAATTATTTTAAAAATAATTTAAAAATAATAGATTTAGATAATAATATACATTCTCAGATTTTATTGAATAATAATTTACCAATGTGTGTTTTGCGTGACTGCTAAACCATGTTACTATGCTTATGAACTAGGGGACCTATGCCCTTAAGTCATAAATGACAGTAATGAGGATTAATGCCCCACAAAAGGGCACTAATATAGCACATCGACACGGTTTTGATCCTGGGGCCTCACAGTTACGAGGCCATTGTTTTATTACTGAACCATGACTGTACGCAGCGGGGGCTAGGGTAGGGGGCAGTTTCCATAAATAAAATAAAAAACACAGAAAATGCAATACATTTTCAATAATTTATTGCATTTTACCCCGGTTCCTAAAATATTCCACCTTTATGAGCGACAGTGTATTTGAAGCATATGCTTTCCTACAATATTCAATAATCGTTTGCTGTTGAAATAGAGCCGAAAGTGATGAAAATTTAATAATAAACTCTTTATGTTGCATAGCTCCCTCTGAAAATTGATATTACTTCAGCGTTAAAACAATCCTTTTTTTCTAAAATTGACCGATTTTCTATTCCCGTTTGGAAATTATATATTACAACTGCATATTCCGAGATTTTTATGATCGCAGCTACCATTGAATGGCCGTAGCCGCGAGTTGACATTTATCGAAAGCATCGATAGATTTTGATAATTAATTTCTCGAAAGCAGAAGTGGTTAAGGGGCTACATTTTCTAGTGCTCATAATTCCTCCACAGGGGCATCCAAATGCATACAAATCTGAAAGAATAAATTTCGCAAAACTTTGCATTACAATCCGATCATATTCATTGTAGGTTGTACCTAGTCGATATCATCTTGAAAGGCACATGCTAATCTAGTGACAGCGCCTAATGAGTCAAGGACGTTTTCATGTCAGAGCACATGGCTTCTATTGAGCTAGAGCCACAATACTGATCAGCGAAGTCTTTCCTTGTTCTCTACGTCTTCATGCTTCCATTGGTTCAGCAAGATTGAGTTTGTTGGTAATCTGTTCATCGGTTCTAATGTTGATGCGATCACGAGCTAGTTTTTTTATATTTTTTTTTATACATAGTGACCCCTGTGACCTTTGAACTTTGACGTAGTAACACCAACATTTAATCAGTTCATTAGCTCTGCAAGATACATACATGACCTAAGTTTGGCTGGAATCCATCAATCGGTTCTTAAAATAACATGATCATAACATAACGCCATAACATCTTACGCTACTACCTCTACCACTTCTAATAAGACTACTACTACTACTATTTCTACTACTACTACTATTACTACTACTACTACTACTACTACTACTACTACTACTACTACTCTTAACGTTAATGCTGATATTACCACTAGTGGCCAGATATGAAATAAACACAAGGGATTGATAATAATAATAATAATAATAGGCATTTCTATAGCGCCGTCTATCTAGAAATTCTATTCCGAGGCGCTTTTATTATTACCCTGGCTTTAGCCTACCTGCCATTACAGCGCCCCATCATTTCAAGGAATTAATTCCTGCCAGGTACCCATTTACAGCACCTGGGTTGAGTGTCGCAAATGTAGATCAATGTATTGCCAAAGGACATTAGTGCCGCGGCCCGACTCGAACCGCGGACCTTGTGATCGATAGCCCGGTGACGTATCCACTCGACCACGACACCTCTACAATTAGGTAACTTTGCCTCAGATTATTAAAAAAATCCTGGACTTAGCTCATGCTGCAATCATAATTAAAAACCTTTAGGTCATACATGAACCCCATGACTTTTACAAGCTATTCGCTATTCTGATAATCAAGATATCTATGATTGGAATTAGAAATGTCAGAATCCGTTTTCCTAACGTTTTTTTTTATTTATAACACTGCAGTCTATTGGGGAAGATGATTATCATAATGCTAAATCCGGTCACTTAAAGATTTTTATTTGTTGAGGGCACTTCATGATCATTTTGGAGCTCCATTTTGTTAGGGCTTCAATGTTACACCACACCACAGACACTGATATCACGTAGGTCCATGCATCTCAGATTTAACATAGTTCAGCGATGACTTTAAGCCTGGCAAATAATGGGACCCGGCCAGGTAGATTCCGCATGGTGGAGGTCCTGTAGCATTTAGCATAGGACCTCTAGGAGCCCCCATCCCCTTTTCACGCGCATACATTGACACCATGCATTACAACCAATGTTAATGTTGAAAAATCTATCTTTTCCACCGGGTAATATGTATAAATATATATATCAGATAGCTTACACAGATACCGTGATGTGATTGGTCCAGAACTCGTCACGTGACATCGACTGCGAGGATCGTAATTGTTTTATTTTCCCGGTCGGTCACTTTTGATGGTTATATTCACCAGCAAGTGAAATGAATATACTTTTAATCAATGTATCTTAGTATCTGTCTAAGCTATCATACATTTTGTAAGGACCCACACAAGACAAAAGTGGTCTTACATGTTTGAGGACTTGAGCTACACTGTTAGATTTTATTACAACCACAAAATGGCTGCCAAGACGGCTGACATGCAGTCCATGAAACAATAATCACCAATCAGTAAGTAACCAAAAGAAAAGCTTGTAAAAGATAGAGTGCCATGTGCCATGTGTGCTGGGTTGAATAGCTAAGAGATAAGGAAGAGTGTGTGTGAGTGTGTGTGGTGCTATGGCAGGTAATGTGAATGAGGATGAATGAATAGAGACAGAACAATAGAAGCCAAGAGATAGCAGACATGAGAGAATGAATGTAGGTCAGGAGTGCGCTAAAGCATATCGGAGTGGTAAGCTAAATGTACAGTGTAAAATAAACAAGTAACCACTTGGATCAGTAAAATTAAAACCTTGCATAATATTCCATCTTCACAGAAAAATGTCCTCATTTTAAAAGATACCTTGTATTAACATGCATTTGTTTCCGAAGAAAATGAGTCACATAAAATTAGCTTGAAATACCTGATCAAATCAAATCATGTAGTTTTCCTTCTGTACAATTCTCTCTTTTTTTTTTTAAAGAAACACCATCTATTTATATTAGGGAAAATTAAAATGAAAGGTCACACATATAGCAAATACAAGAAAATGGTATGCTTTCATCAATGAACATCTTCCAAACAACTTCCTAACTTCAATGGGTTCTATCTTTTTTCACCCTGAATATTCCAGTCTGATGATTTTTAGACATAAACATTAAATAATTTTCCTCTTTTTTCCTGTTTCTGTCATAAATGACAAAATATCAAATATTTGAAAGCTTGTCTTCTTTTTCCTGTTTAAACACTTATAAACTGACAATTTAATCCTATCTTTACGGACAATTCCTACGAAAATACCATAAATCTTCCAAAACGTTCACAAATCAAGAATTCCATCGATAACATATTGTCACAAACAATGTGGCAATGGCGGATGCAAGGTATGGCAGCGAAAAGTTAAAATGTCTTTCAATTATCTATCACTATTGCAAACATTAGTTCTCAAAAGTCTTTACAGTTTGTAATCTTGAAACTTGGCGGGTACTTTCGACCAGATCTCGAACGGGCGGATGAGGACGGCTGAGGTTGGGGTTGGTCAGCGGATGAGGACAGCTGATGTTGGGGCTGGTCAGCGGATGAGGACGGCTGAGGTTGGCGTTGGTCAGCTGATGAGGATGGCTGAGGTTGAGGTTGGTCAAGGGATGAGGACGGCTGATGTTGGGGTTTGTCAGCGGATGAGGAAGACTGAGGTTGGCGTAGGTCAGCTGATGAGGATGGCTGAGGTTTAGGTTGGTCAGCGGATGAGGACGGCTTAGGTTGCTCAGCTGATGAGGATGGCCAAAGTTGGGATTGGTGAGTCGTCGACCTCAGTTGATATTGGGGTCTGAGTTGGCCAACCGGCGAGGACAGCGGATGCTGGGTTTGAGTAGTCGGCAGGGATGGCCTAGGTTGTTGATGAAGTGGGGCTGAGTCAATTAGCCTGGATTGGTGGCTAGAATTGGTTGGCTGGTTTGAGCCTTGTTGCCGAACAGACAAACTTGACCGTGGTGGTTGGTCATTGTTTGACTGCTCGTGATGGAGGATATTATGTGGTGGTCGAGATGACCACGTGATATAGGCTGTTCCATGCATGGCTAGTAGGTTGATTTGACTGCACCTTTCTCCTAGTCTCGTCTTCTGCTGGGGGACCTGGTGGGTACTGTGTTGTGGTACTCTCAGTCCCATGGATTGACGTAGGCTGTGTGGTTGATGGGGATGGTGGAGTTGACATCACTTGTGGGCTCTGGCTCGATGCGGTTTCAAACGATTATGATGGACACGTCGCTTGAGTATGTAGCAAAATCCTTGTGTTGTAATTGGAAGCTCAGCAATGTCGGCAAAGACCATCCCCAAAGGGCGAGTAGTGGTAATGGGACGTAAGGGTGCTTGATGTGCTCCTTCTACAAGTAGTGGTGCCATACTGAGGTGTTATGCGTAGCTGGGCAGTTGAATCAACAGATATGATCATCAACAAGGCATCAACACAGTAAAACTACCTGAATGAGTGTGAAGGAGGGGAGGGGGGGGGGTCACTCTGAGTGCAGATGAAATGAATGCAAACTCAACAGTTGAAATATCTGTGGCGAGCGGCTATGATGGAAGGAGGGTGTATTCTGCAACTGGTTATGTTGCTACGCCAACACTATGTAGAATATGAAGGTTTATATGGCAGAATGCTGTAATGTACGGCAGCCAAAGGCAGACTACGGTATAAACTGAATGTGATAAGTTGCTAGAAAAATATAGAACTGTAGGGTGAAGGAAAAAAACCTCACTCACTGACGAATCGATGAATGCAGGAATATTCACCAAAATACAGCTTCAGTATGAAGAAGGGTAAAAGAAATCTCACTCACTGATGAATGAAGGAATTCACAAGATTAGTGATGTAGGAAGAAATCAAGGCTCGCAAAAACTCAAGATAAAAATTTCAGTAATAATGTAGGAGGTTGAATACACACCAAAAACTAAGTGCCTCAGCTTAACATGAAGGGAGGTCAAGAAGTGACAAGAAGGGTGATATCATGCTCTTAAACATTCACATCCATATACAGATGGAGGGAGAATTTCACCTTGCAACTCACCACTAAAAAACACTGCAGGAATTTCTACATATGAATGAAGGCTGCAATTACAGTTTAGTGCAGAAAAACCACTGCTGGCACCAGTGCCAGCACCGCTGCCACCAGTTGTAAGGACCCACACAAGACAAAAGTGGTCTTATATGTTTGAGGACTTGAGCTGCACTGTTAGATCTTATTACAACCACAAAATGGCTGCCAATATGGCTGACATGCAGTCCATGAAACAATAATCACCAATCACAATCAATAAAGTAACCAATAGAAAAGCTTGTAAAAGATAGAGTGCCATGTGCCATGTGTGTTGGGTTGAATAGCTAATGCTATGGTCACATTACCCAAAAGTAGCCTGCTCGGCGGCCGAGCGGCGAGTTTTTAACCAGTTCTGCCCTGCGGCTGCCCTGCCACCGAGCGGCGGCCGCCCAGGCACCGCTCGTTTTTTGGGCATCGCTCGGTCGCCGCTCAAATTTTAGCGCGGAGTTAAAATTTGGGCGGCGCCTGCTCACTTTTCACTCGCCGCCCAAAATACGCTCGGTGCCTGGGCGGTCGCCTAATCGCTGGGCGATGCCTAAACTCCAGCAGCGACCGAGCAGGCTACTGATCGGTCGGTCGCTGCTCTGATTTGTGACCATAGCTTAAGAGATAAAGGCCCGGTCCCACTGCACTTACGGATGCAAAGAGGGTGTAAAACGTAAAAAAGTCTTGCAATCCGTTGGAATACGCTATGCATCCGTTGTGTACTCATTGCATACGTGTTTCATACGCTCTATCCATCGAGCATCCGTCCACTGTGATTTCATCCGCGCAAAAAGTTTTGAGCTGCACAAAACTTTTAGAACGGATGAACTTCCGCCGTGTACGATGTAAATCCGCGACAAATACGAGCAACAAACGTTCTTTGTCCGTTATCATCCGTTAAACGTCCGCTGTATCCTCTCTGCATCCTCTGGGCATCCTCGCAGCTCACATCCGCTGCAGCTGAAAACGGAAAGAGAGAGGAAAGAAAAGGTACACGGAACGTTTATACATCGTTAGTAGCACGGAAATAGAAGGGATGTAAGCGTATGCATCTCGTATATAAAGTAATCAAAGCTGTCATCCACTTCCATCCGCTTTTATCCGCTAGGCTTCCGATGATCATCCGTTTAACAGCCCCGCTGCATACTACCCTCATCCATTATTTCCCGTTCTGTTTTCGCAAATTTTCGCAAATTTTGTCCATTTCTGGAGCGGATGAAAACGGATGGAGCCACCCGCGAAATTTTTCTCGTCCGCTGTGTCCTTTATGCATACGTTTTGTGTCCATCGGCCAGTGGGACCGGGCCATAAGGAAGAGTGTGTGTGTGTGTGTGTGTGGTGCTATGGCAGGTAATGTGAATGAGGATGAATGAATAGGGACAGAACAATAGAAGCCAAGAGCTAGCAGACATGAGAGAATGAATGTAGGTCAGGAGTGCGCTGAAGCATATCGGAGTGGTAAGCTAAATGTAAAGTGTAAAATAAACAAGTAACCACTTGGATCAGTAAAATTAAAACCTTACATGAAATGAATATACTTTTCATCAATGTATCTCAGTATCTGTCTAAGCTATCATACATATATATACACTTTCGCTCATATAGTTGGAATATTTAAAATAAACCTTTAAAAAACAAAGAAAATGCAAGACATTATCAATAATTCATTGAATCCCCCCCCGGTCCCTAACATTAAAAAATACCATGTACGGCCATGCATTATGGCTAGAGGCATGGGCACACAGAATATTTGTTTTTGTTGGGGACCGGAGGGTAATTCAATGAATTATTGATAATTGTTCTTTTCTTTTTTATATTTTTTATTTGTGGGAACTGCCCCCTACCCTAGCCCCGCTTCGTAAAGTCATGGTTCAGTGGCAAAGCAATGGCCTCGTAACTGTGAGGCCTCAGGATAAAAAAAAACGTGTCGATGTGCTATATTAGTGCCCTTTTGTGGGGCATTTATCCTCATTACTATCATTTATGACTTAAGGGCGTAGTTGATAAGCATAGTAGCATACACATGCTTTAGCAGTCACGCAAAACAAACATCATCATCATCAACTTCAGGTGGCGCTGTAAAGCGCTGCTGTGGTCTTCACGAGAGCACGCCGTGCAACTCTTTCACCTGCCATTAGTGTTGCATCTTTCATTCCTTGTCCAGACACTTTCTTGATATCATCAGTCCGTTTTCCTTCGACTGCTCCTTGCAGTATTTGCTTC
Organism: Strongylocentrotus purpuratus; assembly: GCF_000002235.5. Classification (NCBI taxonomy): domain Eukaryota; kingdom Metazoa; phylum Echinodermata; class Echinoidea; order Camarodonta; family Strongylocentrotidae; genus Strongylocentrotus; species Strongylocentrotus purpuratus. The sequence goes on along the minus strand of NW_022145594.1, from coordinate 26,304,531 downwards.
TCAACACCTTCAGATCTCCTAACAATGTGCCCAAAATAGTTTAGCTTTCTCTCCATGATTCCCCTTCTGATGGTCAAGTATGTTCCAATCTTTTCCAGGACCCACACATTTGTCTTTTTATCTTTCCATGACACCTGCAACAGCCTCCTGTAGCACCACATTTCAAAGGCATCAACTCTCTTTCTGTCATTCTTTGTCATGGCCCAGGACTCACTTCCATAAGTCGCAATAGAGAAGGAAGTTGCTTGAAGCAGACGAACCTTCAGACTGAGAGATAGGCCTCGGCTCTTCCAGATGTGAGACATGTTTTGAACTGTTGATCTCGCCATTGCCATTCTTCTTCTTATCTCTGTGGTGCTCTCTCCTTTGTCAGGGATAACTGAACCCAGGTACTCAAACTGATTTACTACCGTTGAATGATTTATGTGCACTGAACTGAATGTTATTTTCAGGGTGATTATGCAGCAACATGCTCCCATGACGGATAGAGAGCCTATCTTCAGTTGTCATGGCAAAATGCAATAGCATATGATTCTTCAGTTCTAGATACAAATTACAGACACTGCTGATAGACTGTCTTAAAGGTAGTACCTTATGACCCATTTGCAGCCAGCATCAGTTTCAGTAGAACTTTGCAGGAATTATGAACATGTCAAGTATGTCCTATCTGTGAAATGTAAACGTTAGCAGTGTCCTAATATTCAAATTATGCAAGGAAACCCATTTATTTTCTGGACTTCACTGTCAGACTCTATCGAGTGACTGACTGACTGATTTCTTTTTTTCTTTGGTAATAACATACATAAAATGAGCTGTAAAGGGTACATGAGCATTTGTCTACATCAATAACCCAATTCTTTTAATTTTAAACTGATTGAAACTTTGCGCAGCACAAAACCTACGACCATTTGGTATAAGTGAAAATCAGACTATTACTTTAGTGATTTCAATCACTAAAGTTGATTTGACAGCTATTAGTCATTATTTCCTACTTAAATACATTTTCAAGCCCTTTTATTTCGAGGGAAGCTCTAAATTAGTACTATCTTTCAAATGCTGTGGGAATTTAGCCTTTTCATTTTTTTGGCCTGCAAATGGGACATAGTACCTTTAATAACATCTGTGCAATGCTACTCACCCATCTTCCAGGAAATCAAAAGCTTTGGTCTTGTTGTCAAGTGATGCAATGGTCTGGGTGCGCTGCTTGTTGTTGGGCGCAACGTACCTTGTGGGGGCGTTGTACCGTACATTGGCCACAGGGTAATTGCGCTTGGGAGGGGGTGCAGCGATGCCGGATGTGTTTGAGGATGAACTCGTGAAGAGGTCGCTGAAACTGTGGAGTTGAAATGGAAATGGATGAGGTAAATAAAGTGTGATATCCACAGACTGGTGGCTCACAGATGTGTTATCAATGACCTCGAGTTTCAATTTGTATCGATATGAAATAACAAACATAATGTACTCATGATAAGTAAAGCAACAGTCTGATACCGCTATCAAAATAGATGTGATTTTTTACAAAAGTCTTCTATTCTTCACTTCAGTAATCAAACTGACAAAGATTAGTGATTAAGGAAAATTTATGAAATAGAATATTTACTTACAATGTCCAGATTGATGATTTGTTTTTCTTGCCTTCAAATGATGGATGTTCTCTTGATGCTCTGTAAGACAACAATATAAATAAAAACTTGAAACATTGTCCTCTCAGCTAAAGCAATCTACTTCTATTGCCACTACCACTACCATCACATCATCATCATCATCATCATCACAACCACCACCACCACCACCACCACCATCGCCACCATCACCACCACCACCATCGCCACCCCCATCGCTACTACAACCACAATCATCATTATCATCATTATCATCATCATCATCACCATCGACATTACCACCACCACCATCACCACCACCACCATCACCACCCCCATCGCTACTACCACCACAATCTTATTTCCAGCTACGGTGAAGTCAGTGTTATTATTATCTCTATCGACAACCATCATTTTTGTCTTTTGGGTGTTTAGAAGAAGGTCTTTCTCTTCATTTGCCTGTTTGATGCGATTCAACAAATCAATCAGCGCTTCTCTGCTGCTGCAAACGAGTGTGGTGTCATCAGCATACCTTAGGTTCGTGATCTTTTTACCTCCAAAATTAACTCTCCCATTGAATCCTTCCAGAGCATCTCTCATAATGTCCTCAGAGTAAATATTTAAAAGCTTAGGAGACAGTATGCAGCCTTGGCGTACTCCCCTGCCAATTCCAAACCACTCAGTATTGCCGTTACTGGTTCTCACTGTTGCTTCTTGTTCCTGATAAAGGTTTTTGATCAGTTTGCTGATGTGAATTGGGAACCCCATCTTTGCCATTGTATTCCACAATTGAGAGTGGCTAACACAGTCAAATGCTTTGCTATAGTCTATAAAGCACAAATAGAGGGGATGTTTGTGTTCTCTGCATTTCTCTATTATGTTTCGAATGTTGACAATTTGTTCTCTTGTCCCTCTACCTTCACGGAACCCTGCTTGCTCATCTGAGATCTCGGCTTGCAGTTTGATTTTCATTCTTCTGCTAATCACCTTCAGAAGTATTTTGCTTGCATGACAGATCAAGCTGATCGTTCGGTGATTTGCACATTTTTTCAGATCTCCCTTGTTTGGCAATGGAATAAAAACAGCTCTACACCAGTCCTTAGGCCACTCTCTACTATTCCAGATATTGCAACTGAGACGCCACATCAGGTCAGTACCTTCTTCCCCTGTAGCCTTCCACATCTCGGAAGTCAAGTTATCAAAACCAGGGGACTTGCCATCCTTCAGTTGTTTCATTGCAAGCTCCACTTCTGATCTTAATGGAAAGGGCTCCATTTCATCACTTTCCTCCCACTGAGTGTCAACTTGTTCCTCTGCAACAAACAGCTTGGTACTATACTGCATCCATCTTTCCTTGATGTCTTCATTCTCTGTCAGTGTTTTGCCATTTTCATTATTAATTACAGCCAGTCTTGGGTTTCTTTTCTTTGTGATTTCTTTCACAATTGCAGATGCTGCCTTGGAGTTGTTCTTGTGACGCTCTAGGTCTTCACACTCCCCCTCGATGTAATTCCTTTTGTCCTCCTTCACACTACTTGTCACCGCCTTATTGAGCCTCGTCCATTCTCCTCTATTGCGTTTTGCTTTTGCCCTCTTTCTGTCATCAGCAATGTCGAAAGTATGATTTGAGATCCATGGTTGTTTCCGCTCTCTTTTCTTTGGGATGTGATTCTTTGCTGCATTTTCAACTGTTTCTTTCATGTCTTCCCACAGCTCATTTGGTTTTTGCTCTGCTTCATCATTTCTCAACAGCAGCTCAAACTTGTTCTTCACTTCCACTGAGAATTGAGAAGAGATGTTTTCAACATCATACCTTGTGGGAGCTGAATCACTTTTCTTAGATTTCAGTCTTAGTCTCAGTTTAGCCACAAGCAACTGATGATCGCTACCACAGTCCGCATCTGGTCTTGTCTTGACGTTCTGTAGTGAAGTCCGCCACCTCTTCTTGACCATGATGTAGTCTATCTGGTTTCTGGCTCTGTCTCCCGGACTCATCCACGTCCACAGTCTTCTGGGATGATGCTCAAACCACGTGTTACCAATGATGAAGCTGTTTGCTACACAAAATTCTTCCAGTCGATCTCCTCTTTCATTTCTGATGCCAAGACCATAATTGCCAATGTACTCAGATTTTCCCCTCGTTTTACCAATCTTGGCATTCCAGTCACCCAATATTATGAGGAAATCTTTCCTAGGAATGCTGTCTACGACATCTTGTACCATCTCATAGAAATCAGTGATTTCTTCATCCGGTACATCTGCTGTTGGTGCATATACCTGAATTATGGAGATATTCATAGGATGTACTTGTAATCTCACAGTCATAATTCTCTCGTTGATCGGGTTGTACCCCAAGACACATTTAGCTGTAACCTTCTCTATGATGAATCCCACACCCCTCGCTTCCTTCCACTTTCTTTCCCTGAAAAGATGATTGTATTTCCTTCGTCCGATGTAAATCTGCCTTGTCCAAGCCACCATGTTTCAGATATTCCCAAAACTTTAATATCATTTAAAGCCATCTCCTTCTCCACCATTTCCACCTTCCCATCTGACATACCACGCACGTTCCACGTGGCTACATTGATTGGTTTCCTTAGAGAGGTGCTGTTCCTTTCCATCATGGGACCTTCAAGAGAGAACTTCCTGCAAGAGGCTTTGATCCTGATCCGTCATCACCAGCAAGCGTACTACGAGCAGTACCTCTCTCTTCCGCAGTAGCTCTTGACGTATCTTCCGGCCTGCGGGTACCACCTTCCGATACCCACTTGACTTGTTGATTTTGTACTCTCATGTTGACAAACGCGACCAATTAATAATGGTGGGCGGCCAGATCCTTCCATCGCAGTACATAAGCCAGAAGCATTACTGCCGACCTGCCCTCTGCTCCCCCGTAGCCACCGTTGTCCAAGGTTTGGATCCTCCGCCAACTACAGGTACTGCATCGCTGCTGCCCGGTGCAGGACGAGGTTTATTTGAAGGCGACCCGACCCGCCTTGTCGTGTTCTCGTCATAGGGTTATGAAAGTTTGTCTAGAGCTAACAGCGTCACCTATTAGCTCCTCTCCTCTGGTAAGAACACCGGGATCAGACTAGCACCCCGCTGGAACCCAGCCAGTATTTCTACGGTCTCGGGATGATGATGATGATGATGATGATGCCAAGCAAAATGGCGCAGTCCACAACAATGAATTGGAGCCTCACAGTTAAACATATTTCACTAATTCTTGCCGTATTAAGTTAATTTTTACAGAGTACATTATGCTTATAACAAGAAGGACAAATAGCTACGGATGATGTAAGTATAATGTTGTCGTATGCGTTTGTTTTGTCAGAGACTAAAAATGAGAATGAAAATTAATGAGAATGAGAATTGAGATTGAGAATCATGAGATGTGTTTTACAAACAAGTTCAATAAACACCTGCAAAAGCTGCAGTGCAGTGAAGTGCGTGCAGTCATATACAAATATGGTATTGATAATGATATCAGTTATCACCTTGCCTTGTAATTTGTAGATCTATTGTAGAATCTAGACTAGAGTCACTAGACACATGATTACAAAGGACATTGCATGTCAATTAATGTAGAGAGGCCAATGCCCGGGCAGAAGGCTTCTACGCCTACGATTTGTGCGCTCGTCGTCTAAGTAAGAAACAAACAATGGAAAATTATTATTCAATAAAATCTGAGAATGTATACAATTATATAGATCTAATAGGAATAAATCATTGTCAAAATAATACCATAATTTGGGGTAAAAAAAAATATTCCAACTATATGAGCGACAGTGTATATAAGTACGGTATATCTACAGTGCGTCCCAGAAAAAAACGAAACCGAGTGTAAAATCTCTATCTTTATGTAGTTAACAAAGATACATCTTGAACTAGGGTATTTAGGAAGTGAGTTTATTTATTCAACATCTTGACGTTCCGTTTCAAGCACTTACATTCCGTGCATGTGTGTGTGTACTCCCTGCCGTAGCTGGCAGTATATACCTGCGGGATATTACATCCCTCCTTTTCTTTAGATTTGTTTCATAATCATAAAACAATAAACTTGTTACACATACATGTATTTTTCTTGACACTTTCAAGAGTAACAAAATGAAAATATCAATATAAAGGTTTAGTGTGTTTGTATCTTTCTTTCAAATACAAAATTTCATTATAATTGTTTTTCTTCAAAGAAGTACATGCATGATCAGTGTACAGAACTATGTATATCAGGTTGAAAAATGTTTTTTCCAGGTACATGTATTTGGTACATATATCTTCACAAATTGAGTATTACCATGGTTACAAACAGATCAATTAATAAGAGATCATACCGTTTCAAAATGACTGACTGTATTTCAAACATAGAAAGCATATTTCTTCCTCCTTTTCTTTAGCTTAAATGAACATAATGTATCAAATACACAAACACTGTTTCGATACATGTATTGTATGGAACACTAAACTCTCAAAATGACAGGAATTCTTTCCCTCAAAATGAATGAACATGAATAAACACATCTTCTTGCATGTGTGATTAATACCAACAGAATAATGAAACATAAATGCAATATCCCTTAGGATATGAACAAAAGCATCTTAGCATTTCACAAAACAACTTTAAACATTGGTTACAAAAGTTCTTCTTCAATGGTTTTAGTATTCAGTTTAGGTTTTGTAGTCCTTTAGATAGGCTGGTGGCCTTCTGGTGCGGTTTGGGACCACAGTTTCTGAGTTTTTGTCACTTTGTTCTGACTTGTCCGTCTGTTGAGTAAGCTGTGACTGTGAAGGCGATCGCTTAAAGAAGGATACATTGCGTGTGACGCACCACGATGTTGATTGACATTTAGCAGTGATCATGTTACCCTTCCTCTTGATAATCACTAGAGGGGTAGGATTATACGGGGGTGTGAATTTATCACCTCGTGCATCATTACGCACTATCACTTTGTCACCTACTTTGAAGTCGCATTACACTGTGTGCAGTCGCTTGTCAGCGTAGGATTTTTGCTTTGCTTTCGCTACATGATCATTCGCTATCGCGTTCGAGTGACTGGCAGCAATTTCATCGTTGACCATTGATGATGTGTTGTCATGAGCAACATCTACTTCTGGGAGGCGCGTAACCGGTTCTCGATTAAACATCAATCGAAATGGGCTTACTCGCGTTGAAGAGTGTGGTGTGGCACGATATTGTCGTAGGTATATGTACAGCTGTTGTTTCCTATTCTTTCCTTCGAGGTGTGCAGCGCGTACGGCTGTGATGAGTGGTTTGTTAAATGCTTCTGCTTGAGCATTAGCTCGAGGCCAGTGAGGAGTGATTCGACGATGCTGAAATCCGCAGTGAGACGCGTAATCGGCGAATGAACTCGAATTGAATGGGCTTCCATTATCGCTCTTGAGGACTTTCGGAAATCCAAATACAGACAACACTTTATCAAGAACGGGTATCACAGCTCTAGCGGACACTGAACCTACAACCTCTACAACTGGGTATCTCGAAAACTCATCAATGAGTACCATCAAATACTCTCCTGTGGGTAACGGACCACAGAAATCAATGCTCAAATTCTGCCAAGGACCGGGTGGCATTTGTGACATCTTGAGGGGCTCCAGAGGCGTACGGATATCGCGTACGGTTTGGCATACATGGCAATCTTTCACAAGTGATTCCACTTTACTATCAAGCGATTCAAACCAAACCTTTGAGCGGAGCAATGCTTTCGTACGCACAATACCTGGGTGACTCTCGTGTGCGATATCGATGATACGCTTATGAAGGGCTTCTGGTATCACAATACGCTTATCCCTCAGCACAATGTCATCTTCAGTGACTGCAATTTCATTGCGAACATTCCACATAGCGCGATGAGAGCCTTTGAGATTCTCCCATTTTCCACTGCGATAGGCTTCGATCGTAGCTTGTAATGCAGAATCGCGGGCTGTTTCTGATCGTATGTCGTCGAGACTGGCGGTTTTTGGAGCTGCATGATGAGCCACAAAGTTGATGTAGGCTTCGACATCTGGCATTGGTGTACTAGCGCTATCACTACAGGGATGCCGTGAAATGTAGTCAGCTGGGTTTGTCTTTCCAGGGGCGTGGATTACATCCATGTCGTAGTGCTGGAGTTTCAACATCCAGTTTGCAATGCGTGCTGATGGTACAATCTTTGGCTTTCCAAAGATAGGGATCAGAGGCTTGTGGTCGGTGACCACCGTGAAGTTCCGACCAAAAAGATATGTGTGAAGACGATGAACACCCCAAGCAATACCAAGAGCTTCTCTCTCTATCTGGCTGTATCTTTGTTCTGTTGGTGTAAGGGAACGACTAGCATATATGATTGTACTTCCCTCTTGGGTCAACATGGCTCCCAGTCCCACTGGGCTGGCGTCGACATACAGAATTGTACGCTTGGCTGTGTCAAAGTATGATGATACTGCACTTTTTGATATGGAATCCTTCAACGCTTTCAACGCTGCTTCATGCTCTTGATTCCATTCAAATTTCACTCCTTTTGTCATGAGGCTACGGAGAGGTGCAGTGATTGTCGCGAGATTGGGAATAAAACGCGAGCTATAACTGGCCATGCCAAGAAGACTTCTCACTTCCTGGGCATTTTGCGGACGTGCAGCCTGGTGGATAGCGTCAACCTTATCAGAATCAGGCGACGCTCCTTCTGCTGAGAATACAAGGCCAAAGAAAGAAATCGTTGTCTTGTTGAATTGGCATTTCTGCGTGTTCAGGGTCAGTCCTTGCTCTTGCAGACGTTGAAAGAGTGTATTCAGCCTCTCATTGTGTGACGCTTCATCAGGTGCATGTACAAGAATATCATCAGACACATTGAGGACTCCTGGTATGCCTTCTAATGTCTGACGAATGGCGTTCTGAAAAACTTCACTCGCAGAGGATATGCCGAAATTCAGCCTCTTGTAGCGCTTCAGTCCAACATGCGTTGCAAACGTGGTTATGTATCTGCTCTCAGGTTCAAGCTCGAGCTGATGGTATCCAGATTTTAGATCCAACTTAGAAAATACCTTGGACCCGTTCAACTCAGTGATGATTTCATCCATTGTAGGTGTAAGATGACGCTCTCTGATGACAGCCTTATTAGCCGCCCTCATGTCCACACAAATCCGAACATTCTGTGGATCATTTGGCTTGGGAACGGCTACAATCGGCGAAACCCATGGAGTCGGCCCAGTAGCATCCTCGATTATGTCGGCGTCCTGTAGCTCAGCAAGCTGTTTCTCAATCTGTTTTCGCAGATGAAATGGTGTACTGCGAAACCGTTGTGCGACTGGAGGAACTGAGGTGTCAATATTGAGTTTCACCTTCTTGTCTTTCAGCTTCCCAACCCCCGACCATAGGTTTGGGTATGCAGATGTATAGTCATTTTCTGCATTGACAGCATTGGCGGTGTCGTTGATGATGATCAAATTGAGATCTTCAGCAGTGCTACGCCCAAGAAGACATCCATATGAGCCCTTCACCACATATATTTCTGCAGCAGTGGTTTTTCTCTGTGACTCGAGGCTACCGGTAAACACACCTAGGACACTCAAGGGTGTTTTCGAACCATACGGGAAGAGGCGGATAGAAGATTTCTTAAGGCTCACGTTCAGTTTCTTGTAGGTAGGCTCATCGATGATGTTTCGCGAACATCCCGAGTCGATAATCATAGAACAGCGTATGCCATCGATGGTTATACCTACATGTGTTGGCGGCTTGGTGTTTGACACTGCGAACATATACTCATGGATCGTGTCAACAGGGTTCTGCGAGGTGTCTGCACTAGGGAGTGATGTGGCATTATCATCGCTGACAGATTTGACTGGTTTGCCATTGCGGCAAACTGATGCAAAGTGGTTCATTTTATTACAGGTGTTGCAGCGTTTGCCCTTTGCAGGGCAGTCTCCAGTGTGAGGATAGCCATAGCCACAATTTCCACACTGTGATGTTTTTCTGGTTGGGACGTGCACGCCCTTTCTGTTGTGAAGAACCGCGATGGAATTGTGTAACCTTGTCTGCTTCGACTCCATCCGCCCGCTCATGTGATAACTCAAGTGATCGAGCTAGCTCTATAAGTGTGTCGAGAGATGTCTGTTTCTCAAGGGCGCGTCTACGTAACTGTCCTGACCGACAGCCGGTAATAATCTGAGTGACTAATTCACGTTCCACCTCTGTGAACTGACACTTTTCCGCTTCCTTCCGTAATCTGGTGCAGAATTTTGCAACGTTTTCATCAGCTTCTTGGGTGAGTCTACGAAACAAAATCGTCTCGTAAATGATGTTCTTCTTCGGCACGAAGTGGGCTTTAAGAGCATCACATGCCCTTTCATAATGATTGTCAGTCCCTGTATCAGGTAGGGTGTCGAACACATTCTGGAGCTGTTCACCTCCATAGTGCAACAGAAGGGCCCGTTTTCGTTTTGGTCCGATGATATTGAACCCAACCATGGCTCCTTCAAATCTTTTTATATACTGTTCCCATCTCTGACTCAAAGATGCACTGTCCCCGTGAGGGTCAAACGGTGGTAGAATGGGCATAGACATATTGGGCTATTCACTGGATCACATGAATGTCAATACGTGGGGCACAAAAGTTACTCGGTACACACTCAGTCACCATCACACGTACGTGTACGTACCGTCTGTGGAAAAAAAGTCAAAAGTTCACTTTTTTGTCGAACAGTAGAGCACAAAGTGGATCCCGTCTCGTCGCCATTGTAAAATCTCTATCTTTATGTAGTTAACAAAGATACATCTTGAACTAGGGTATTTAGGAAGTGAGTTTATTTATTCAACATCTTGACGTTCCGTTTCGAGCACTTACATTCCGTGCATGTGTGTGTGTACTCCCTGCCGTAGCTGGCAGTACATACCTGCGGGATATTACACCGAGAACTATCGATGTTTTATAATATCTTAGTCACATTTATAATCAATAAATGACACATATTTGGAAAGCTTAGATACTCTTCTTTCATTTGATGCAACTCATATGATGCATGAGTGATTAAGACGAATATGAAGAGAGGGAACCAAAATGTAATTTGGCGGGCGGTATCTGAATTTCAAAGAGAAAATTACATTTCTAAAAAGTTGAGTTTGTGCCCTTTCATATGACACCTCAATCGTGAGAATGAGCTAGGAATAACAAAGTTCTGTTTGTTTAAAGTAGTGCTTGCATTTCCATAATTTTATCAAACGAATTCGTTTTCACTGGCTCCCTGCCGTAGCAACAAGCAGAATTGACGACAGACTTAACTCCGTTTCGTTGACAATCAGCCGTGCATGAAGTATTTCGTCTACGGCTGAATGTCAACGAAACGGAGTTAAGTCTTTTGTTAATTTCGTTTGCTGCTACAGCAGACAGGCAGTGAAAACGAATTCGTTTTAAAATAAAATAGAATTTATTCCTAGCTCATTTTTCCTGACTGAGGTGTCATATGTAAGGGCAGAAACTCAACTTTCTAGAAATGTGATTTTCTTTTTGAAATTCAGATACCATCCGCCAAATGACTTTTTGTTATCCTCTCTTCAAATTCATTTTAATTACTCATGCGTGAAATATGGATTATACGAGTTGCATCAAATGAAAGAGGAGGATCTAAGCTTTCCAAATATGTGTCACTTATTAATTATAATTGTGATTAAGTTAAGGTAAAACATCGATAATTGTCGGTTTCGTTTTTCTGGGACGCACTGTATATATATATATATATATATATTTATATACATATATACTGTATTTTTTTGTGAGTATGTATGTGTGTGAGGGTTTTGCTAGTGTTTAGAGGTTTGTGTGTATTTGTTTGAGTGTGTGTATTTGTGAGTGATGTAGTGCCTGTACATGGTATTCTCTGGCGATAAATATTATCTTGTAATTTATCAGGAGATATCCCCTTGAAGGAAAAACGCGTACGATGCCTTGTTCACTACGTTGCAGTATATGAAAACGCTGTACCTCATCACGTTACGGTGTCTCACGGTAGAGGATGGGAGCGAGACTGAACTATCAACTGTGGAAAGCAAGAAACGTTACACTTGTTATCAATAAAAAGTTGAATTTGTGTATTTAATCATAGATCACATATTTCATTTATGTATCACATAATAATTATCTACTTCCTTTGATATATAAAATCGTAGCCTGACGACCTCGTTCAATGAAATGAATACTGAAAATACAAAGAAAAATAGATTTTGGATATTCTTATGATGCTTATGGAAGATGCAAGAAGAGCGATGAGGTAATATAATTGACGACCGAACATAATGTAATGGGTACTAGCCTATTCATGTACTAAAGTAGAATTGAAAAATGTAATAATATATTATTGGTAAGACTTTAGATATAAATGTAGAATATAAGATAAAATATACAAATAGATAATTCATAAAAGTGCGAGAATTCTCAACTCTAAACTTGAAAAGTACAGCTACGTCTCACGTTCCTAGACCATTATCTTCACGCCTATATAAATTATGTATATATATGTAACATTCCAGACGACAATTTACTGTCAACAAAATGATGAATTAACCTCTAATTAAAGTCAGAGCTATGTCTATTTTTTTCCGATTATACGACCTACATGTATGATCCAGTGGCAATTCCTGTGAGGTCAATTTCAAATCACACCCTTGACCTACCCTTCACCCTTAATATCAGAAAAACCAATGAAATTCAAGTCAAGACTCTCTTTCTGACGAAATGAAGCCCGGAGCGAACGTCGGGACATATTTAGAGACTGTAATGTATTAAATATACCTTGAGTGAGTAGGGTCACATCCTCTTTGTTTTCATCTCTTCCGGAGGGTCGTCGACCTTAAAAACAAAAGTACATCAGCATTAACATTTCATATCTGTATTGCAGCTTCAAATTGAGTTTGGTTTCGTTATTAAAACTTTTTTAAAATATTTAAAAAAACGCATGTAGGCACCCTAATTGTTTTCTTTTACTTCTACACAAAACTATTCCCTGTCCCTATATATCAAATTGGCTGACGGAAAATACCCTAATATATGAACAAAAAGTAATACACACAGATCAAGATTTGAAAGTAGATGTTTTTGGGATACATAAACTCTTAAAGATAAAGTAGAGTTCAGGTCATGCGATCGCATTGCATATAAGTATTGGTGTGTACTGCAAGGTTCTTGAGTCATCAAAATGGTGAGAAATCTGGCCAAGTCTTGATAGAGTAAGACGTACTGTACATGGTAAAGCTAAATGTGATTTCACAAGATTTCTTCTCTCATGTTTTTCCACACTTGCATAATGATAACGCTCACAAACTATATTCACCTCTCTCCAGACCTCAATCTTCTTTTAAAATGAGTTTTGTTAATTTTACCCAATAAAGGTCCTTTCAGATATAAAAGGCAAACCGTCTGAAACAAGTGGTAAGAACCACCGCGTCAAAAAAGGTAAATGATTGGAAACTACGCGCAAAAAAGGTGTATGCGAGGCAAATAGGGTGAGACGTGAGAACACGCCAAATTAATTTAATGGGTACTAGCCTATTAATGCACTAAAGTAGCATTGAAAAAAAAAATTATTGTTAAGACTTTAGATATAAATGTAGAATATAAAATCAAATATACACATATACGTATAAATATATATATATATATATATATATATATATATATATATATATATATATATTTATATATATATATATATATATATCAATATAACGTTCCAGACGACAAGTTACTGTCATCAAAATGATGAATTAACCTCTAATTAAAGTAAGAGCTATGTCTATTTTTTCCGATTATACGACCTACATGTATGATCCAGTGGCAATTCCTGTGAGCCAATTTCAAATCACACCCTTGACCTACCCTTCACCCTTAATATCAGAAAAACAATGAAATCCAAGTCAAAACTCTCTTTCTGACGAAATAAAGTCCGGAGCAAACGTCGGGACATATTTAGAGACTTTAATGTTTAAATATACCTTGAGTGAGTAGGGTCACCTCCTCTTTGTTTTCATCTCTTCCGGAGGGTCGTCGACCTTAAAAACAAAAGTACATCAGCATTAACATTTCATATCTGTATTGCAGCTTCAAATTGAGTTTGGTTTCGTGATTTAAACTTTAAAAAAATATTTAAAAAAACGCATGTAGGCACACTAATTTTTTTCTTTTACTTCTACACAAAACTATTCCCTGTCCCTATATATCAAATTGGCTGACGGAAAATACCCTAATATATGAACAAAAAGTAATACACACAGATCAAGATTTGAAAGTAGATGTTTTTGGGCTACATAAACTCTTAAAGATAAAGTTGAGTTCAGGTCATGCGATCGCATTGTGAAAGAAACGGTTTGTAGAATTGATCACAAATGGTTGATCATGTAGCATATAAGTATTGGTGTGTACTGCAAGGTTCTTGAGTCATCAAAATGGTGAGAAATCCGGCCAAGTCTTGAAAGAGTAAGACGTACTCTACATGGTAAAGCTACATGTGATTTTACAAGCATGTGGCATAAATATCCTGCCTCATTTTTAAGCTGTTATTTGTCATATTTAGAGTATGAAGGCATTTGAAGAGCCATGCTTTTGAGGGAAGATTTCTTCTCTCATGTTTTTCCACACTTGCATAATAATAACGCTCACAAATTATTTTTCAACTCAATCTTCTTTTTAAATGAGTTTTGTTAATTTTACCCAATAAAGGTCCTTTCAGATGTAAAAGGCAAACCGTCTCAAACAAGTGGTAAGAACCACCGCGTCAAAAAAGGTAAATGATTGGTAACTACGCGCAAAAAAGGTGAACGCGAGGCAAATAGGGTAAGACGTGAGAACACGCCAAATTAATTGGTAAAATCAAACACGGTAAAACTTATCCAATATTGGGTAGAATTCTATCATTCAAAAACATGTTTTCGAGTACTTGTCAGCATATTTCATATGCAAACCAGACTTGCCTGTTGCTTTCGAACGATAGAGGAAACGTGTGATGATCGCGAGGGAGACGCCAACAATGGCTACAAACAGCACCATGCGTATTGTCATCCCGTCGATTTGACTACCGGTCACATTCTTTCCAGTTGTGTTTCGTACATCTAAGGCAGGAAGACAAGTTGAAAGAAAAGTAATATCTGACTTTATAAGGAAGACTAAAGCTAATTACGATAATCATGTGAGTGTTATTTTCTGAAGAGATCTGTTCAACATCTTCATGTGTTAATAACAACAACAATAATAATGATAATGATTACAATGATAATAATTATAACACTAGTGATAGATTTATAATAACTGTTATAATACTACTCATAATAGTGATATTAATGATACTTGTATTTATGATAACAATGAAAATATGATAATAAAGTTTCATTTTAAAGCAAAAGGGATAGAACGGAACATCTTGCTTTATCATCATCTATACAGCTAGGCTTCATTATTGTTTTCTGTGCCAGATGAAACTATACCGATGTTAGGAAGTTGCCATGGGTAGGAAATGTGTAATTTGGTAAAGCCCTTCATCATGTAGCACAAACAATCCTGACATCAATTAGTGTTCATTGTTTTGTGAAAAATTCCATATTGCGTAGCGGGCAAACGGGCAACTGTGGAGAGAGGCGCAGAAAGCAACCAAAACTCGTATTACGTACCAATTTCAAAAGGTTTTAAATACATACCTGCGGGTGGTTTATTCCATGCTTCAACTGATACGGCTGTGTCATCTCTTCCTTTAGCCGAAAAATACGTGGCGTTACAGGTAAAGTTTCCTGTTTCAGACACCTGAATCTGTCGACTGATATCAGTGGTCCCATCATCGTTCTGCGTAACGTTATGAGTTGATGAGACACGTTTTCCATCCCGATACCAAACGAGTTCAGTATCTTTAACAGGATATACGTTGGGGAGTGTGCAGGTAAGGGTGACGGATTGGTTGACATGAATGCTGCAAGATGAAGGATCGTCAACCTTGGTGCAAGGTGAAATCACGGGAAGCGTATCGGGACGAGGACCTTAATGAAAAGATAATAATGATAATAACTGTATTATCAATACATACCAGTTTTATGTATATAGATAACAATACTACTACTACTAAAAGTAAAAATAGCAATGCAAACACAAGCAACAAATATTATGAAAATACTGATGATTATTATTACAATGATAGTCATAATGATAAAAATACTAGTATTTATAATTAGTGTTATTATTATCATATTATCATTATATTATTCCAATTACTATCATAATTTGTATTATTTGCCCAAGTACTACTGTCTTTCATGCAATAATTTCCACAGAATTGCCAAGTACAATTTAAATACAGCTGGGTCCGGATGTATTTGGGTAACACATTTATCAACATTTAAAACTCTCACAAAAGATGTGAATGGGCACATGGCAATCGCTTTGAATAATAGTAATTGTAGAAGAACAGCTATGGCGCTGACGAGGCTTTCGAGGTAGACATAATTTTAATATTGTTATTACTAAACAACACTTTCTTTTACGAGAAAGAGTGACTGTTTTTTTAAGTTATGTCATAAACAATGACTGTTCCTAGCCGCCAATAAGACCAACAAATACTTACTGAAAACATTGAGCTTGATTATGACAGTGGACTCTACCGGTTGCGTTGGATAGTCCACGTGACATTCAAAAGTCCCCTCATCGGCCACGGCTATTTCCTTCAAGATGAACCTCGAATAGTTCTTTTGAAAACTTGTTCGATTTTTATATTTTGCATTGAAAAGCATGTTCCCACCGTTTTCAAACACAACCTTCTTAGCCGAATTTTTATGGTTGCTGCGCCACAAGACGTATAAATCAGTGCCTTTTTCGGAGAGACATGGTATGTTGACAGTGTCACCGATTGTTGTGTAAAGTTCTACAGTGGTTTCTGAGACGCTGACTGCGGCCCGTGTCTGTAAGGTTTTTACGTTGAAGGCTAAGTCGATAAGAAAGAACGACAGAACTGAACATGAATTTGAAGTTTGAAAATTATTTGTTCCACATTTACATTAAAAACGACTTCTTTAAAAAAAAAAAAAAAATTTTTTACAAGGGTAAGAGCGTAGAATACACCATTTAAAAAAAAAAGATTTCAAATCAAGTATAATGGTGGTAAATAATCACAAAATTTCAAAAAAAATATATAGATATGACAGGATATTTTCGGATTGAAATAGCTGAACAGACATGTTATTGATTAGAAATGTATATATCCTGCTAGGACATAGCGTGCTATGTGCAGAATGTGAGTGTTCGTGGGAGTGCGTATTTTGTTGTTGTTCTCTCTCGTTCTTTCTTTCTTTTGTTTTCCCTTTCACCCACCTTTTTTCTTGTCTCACATTCACTACAAATGAGCAATGATAATAACAACTTTCTGGTTTTGATATATATCGACGGTTCCTCTAAGCGTTTTAGAGATACATTATTTCCCTGTCATCGGTTTCAGGCTTGTCCGCACACAATGTATGCATATTCCCGAATCCCTGGGGAGCATCCCAGCCAGTCACCATTTAGTATCGACTCACATAGCGAAACAAGGTTTGATGACATTCGAACCTTCCCGGGTACTTTTTAAAACCTGAGTGGAGAGTGGCAAATGTAGATTAATGTCTTTCCAAAGGACTTTTGGATTGAGAGTCAAGTGAATGAACCTACATGCCACAGCACCTACATACAAATGTGCGTATCATTCACAAAGGTGGTTACAGAATAATATTACGCCACATGATTTAGCGAATTTCCCTGTCATTTCCTAACAATCCCTGGAAAAAAAATGAACTATACCATACTGCTTACGTAATACGTAATACACCCACGTCCACAACCTGTAGACGTTAGCCCACACGGACACCTAGTCAATTCAAGCCAATTCAATTATTAATTCTCCATTAAAAAGCATTAATCATACAAACATGATGATATACAGATAAAGAACGATTCCAAGACAAATACAAAGGGAAAGAGCAAACAAAATTTTAAGGGAATGTGGGGTTAACATGAAGGGCAATTGGTATTATGAACGTCAACCCTACAAAACGTACTCAATGTATTGTTGAGAAAATGAAAAGAGAAGAAAAGCAGAGATAACCTTAACCCCAATACGAAAAAAAGGAAAAGGAAAAGAAGGGAACATCTCGCTTCATCATCATCTATACAGCTATGCATTATTATTGTTTTCCGTGCCAGATGAAACTATACCGATGTTAGGAAGTTTCCATTAGTAGGAAATGGGTAATTTGGCAAAGCCCTTCATCATGTAGCACAAACAATCCTGACATCAATTAGTGTTCATTGTTTTGTGAAAAATTCCATATTGTGTAGCGGGCAAACGGGCAACTGTGGAGAGAGGCGCAGAAAGCAACCAAAACTCGTATTACGTACCAATTTCAAAAGGTTATAAATACATACGTGCGGGTGGTTTATTCCATGCTTCAACTGATACGGCTGTGTCATCTCTTCCTTTAGCCGAAAAATATGTGGCGTTACAGGTAAAGTTTCCTGTTTCAGACACCTGAATCTGTCGACTGATATCAGTGGTCCCGTCATCGTTCTGCGTAGCGTTATGAGTTGATGAGACACGTTTTCCATCCCGATACCAAACGAGTTCAGTATCTTTAACAGGATATACGTTGGGGAGTGTGCAGGTAAGGGTGACGGATTGGTTGACATAAATGCTGCAAGATGAAGGCTCGTCAACCTTGGTGCAAGGTGAAATCACGGGAAGCGTATCGGGGCGAGGACCTTAATGAAAAGATAATAATGATAATAACAGTATTATCAATACAATACCAGTGTTATGAATATTGATAACAATACTTCTACTACTACTCATAGTAAAAATAACAATGAAAACACAAGCAAAAAATATTATGAAAATACTGATAATAATAATAATAATAATAATAATAATAATAGCTTATTAAACCGAAACGGAAATTCTTTTTGCCCAATCGATCGTGAGCCCGGCAGCCACTGAGCAGCGCCAGATCGACGTTGCTCTATACCTTATTGTTGAACGCCAAACAAGGTAGCAACAACTCCCATCTTTTAACGTCTTTTGGTATGACGCGGCCGGGGTTCGAACCCACGACCTCCCGGTTGTGTGGCGGACGCTCTACTGACTGAGCCAACACTTCGGTACATTATTACAATGATAGTCATAATGATGATAATATTAGTATTTATTATTAGTATTATTATTATCATATTATCATTATATTATTCCAATTGCTATCATAATTTGTATTATTTGCCCAAGTACTACTGTCTTTCATGTAATAATTTCCACATAATTGCCAAGTACAATTTAAATACAGCTGGGTCCGGATGTATTTGGGTAACTCATTTATCAACATTTAAAACTCTCACAAAAGATGTGATTGGGCACATGGCAATTGCTTTAAATAATAATAATTGTAGAAGAACAGCTATGGCGCTGGCGAGGCTTTCGGGGTAGACACAATTTTAATATTGTTATTACTAAACAACACTTTCTTATACGTGAAAGTGTGACTGTTTAAAAAAAAAATGTCATAATCAATGACTGTTCCTAGCCGCCAATAAGACCAACAAATACTTACTGAAAACATTGAGCTTGATTATGACAGTAGACTCTGCCGGTTGCTTAGGATTGTCCACGTGACACTCAAAAGTCCCCTCATCGGCCACGGCTATTTCCTTCAAGATGAACCTCGAATAGTTGTTTTGAAAACTTGTTCGATTTTTATATTTTGCATTGCAAATGCAAAGTGAATGTTAATATTGTTATTACTTAACAACACTTTCTTATACGTGAAAGTGTGACTGTTTAAAAAAAAATGTCATAATCAATGACTGTTCCTAGTCGCCAATAAGACCAACAAATACTTACTGAAAACATTGAGCTTGATTATGACAGTGGACTCTACCGGTTGCTTAGGATTGTCCACGTGACATTCAAAAGTCCCCTCATCGGCCACGGCTATTTCCTTCAAGATGAACCTCGAATAGTTGTTTTGAAAACTTGTGCGATTTTTATATTTGGAATTGAAAAGCATGTTCCCACCGTTTTCAAACACAATCTTCTTAGCCGAATTTGTATCGTTGTTGCGCCACAACACGTATACATCAGTGCCTTTTTCGGAGAGACATGGTATGTTGACAGTGTCACCGATTGTTGTGTAAAGTTCTACAGTGGTTTCTGAGACGCTGACTGCGGCCCGTGTCTGTAAGGTTTTTACGTTGAAGGCTAAGTCGATAAGAAAGAACGACAGAACTGAACATGAATTTGAAGTTTGAAAATTATTTGTTCCACATTTACATTAAAAACGACTTCTTTAAAAAAAAAAAAAATTTTTTTTACAAGGGTAAGAGCGTAGAATACACCATTTTTAAAAAAAGATTTCAAATCAAGTATAATGGTGGTAAATAATCACAAAATTTCTAAAAAATATAGATATGACAGGATATTTTCGGATTGAAATAGCTGAACAGACATGTTATAGATTAGATATGTATATATCCTGCTAGGACATAGCGTGCTATGTGCAGAATGTGAGTGTTCGTGGGAGTGCGTATTTTGTTGTTGTTCTCTCTCGTTCTTTCTTTCTTTTGTTTTCCCTTTCACCCACCTTTTTTTTTGGTCTCACATTCACCACAAATGAGCAATGATAATAACAACTTTCTGGTTTTGATATATATCGACGGTTCCTCAAAGCGTTTTAGAGATACATTATTTCCCTGTCATCGGTTTCAGGCTTGTCCACACACAATGTATGCATATTCCCGAATCCCTGGGGAGCATCCCAGCCAGTCACCATTTAGTATCGACTCACATAGCGAAACAAGGTTTGATGACATTCGAACCTTCCCGGGTACTTTTTAAAACCTGAGTGGAGAGTGGCAAATGTAGATTAATGTCTTTCCAAAGGACTTTTGGATTGAGAGTCAAGTGAATGAACCTATATGCCACAGCACCTACATACAAATGTGCGTATTATTCACAAAGGTGGTTACAGAATAATATTACGCCACATGATTTAGCGAATTTCCCTGTCATTTCCTAACAATTCCGGGAAAAATGAACTATACCATACTGCTTACGTAATACGAAGTACACCCACGTCCGCAACCTGTAGACGTTAGCCCACACGGACACTTAGCCAATTCAATTATTAATTCTCCATTAAAGGGCATTAATCATACAAACATGATATACATGATATACAGATAAAGAACGATTCCAAGAAAAATACAAAGGGAAAGGGCAAACAAAATTTTAAGGAAACGTGGGGTTAACAAAAAGGGCAATTGGCATTATGAACGTCAACCCTACAAAACGTACTCAATGTATTGTTGAGAAAATAAACAGAAAAGAAAAGCAGAGAAAACCTGAACCCCAATACGAAAAAAAAGGAAAAGGAAGAGAAGGGAACATCTCGCTTTATCATCATCTATACAGCTAGGCTTCATTATTATTTTCCGTGCCAGATGAAACTATACCGATGTTAGGAAGTTGCCATGGGTAGGAAATGGGTAATTTGGCAAAGCCCTTCATCATAATGTATTGCCGCTTCAACGATACCATACGCCCGACGACTCGATTCTCTCCAAGATATTTCGGTTTTTACTTCTTTTATTACTCTGGTTGTGTAATACCATGTAATTAGTGTTTTATCTTGCCTGCCAGGAACTCCTACATATTTCAAACAACAACAGGTACGAACATATGTGATTTTGATGCTTGTGCGGCCTTACTTGATTGTCCATTTTTAAAGGCTGTCCCATGTATAGACTTTTGTGGGTGCTCGTTCTTTCTATTGCTAATCACTAAAGACAGTAGGCTACTAGATCCGCGAGATCAGACCAATTTACTGTCTGTTTCTAAGGTCGCCGAATATTATTGCCTTATTCCTTACTAGACTATCATTACATCTTATATACTCGCACTCTCATCATGGTGGTAACAAGGGGTGCATCAGCGTCTAGTCAGAGTGAAATCCAAGAGAAGAGTACCTCGGACTCACAGACCTGCCAGGGCCAGGGTGAGAATCAACGGGCTGCAGCGTCTCTTGTAGCTGAGGTCATGGATGATCTACTAGCTAACTCCACTTTCCTAGACAAAATTCAGCTAATTATCAAATCCATGGTAAAAACAGTTGTGGATGCAACGTATCAACGACTAATGGACTACAGTGAGGAGAATCGAGGGTCAATTCAGGACTTGAAAGTTAATATGGAAGAGGCTGAGAAGGATGTTAAGAAGTTTCACAATTTGGTTGAATCACAGCAGGAACAGCTTGTTATACTGAAGAGAACCAACAACGATCTAGAGCAGTACTCTCGCCGCAACTGTGTGAGGATCTTTGGCATACCCGAACATCGTGGTGAAGATCCAGATCAACTTGTCATCAACGATGTCTTCAGGACGCATCTAAATCTCGACATCTCCGTAGCCAACATCGAAAGATGCCATCGCGTAGGAAAGATGGCTTCGGACAAGCATCGTGCTTTGATAGTTAAGTTTTGTAGCTATCGCGTAAGGAGGCAGGTCATTGCATCACGTAGGAAGTTAAAAGGAACTAAAATATCTATCCAAGAAGATCTCACAGTGAGAAATCAAGCTCTCTATCAAAAAGTGTACAAATCTGTGAGATTAATTCCTTCTTTGGTGAGCACATGGACCAGTGATGGCAGGATCTTTGCTCAAGTCAAAGCGACAGGTGGAAAGTTAACCTCAATTATCATCTCATCAGAAACAGATCTTGCCCGCCCGAAGAAGTGATTTTTCTCACTTATTGACTCTTTTCCTTATCTTTACCTCTGCCATTATATATTATACATGTACATGTAACTCGTGTCATTTAGATATTTCCTGGCAACAATTGATGTGTGTATTTCAATAACTCAACTCATTATCTTAGTTTCCCCCCAGCTTTGTTCTTCTGATCTCTCATTTGATATGTGTTCATTAAGTTGTGTTTGTTTCAGTACTATTATTATCTGCAATCAAATAGGCATGCTGTTTGTCACTACTATCCTTTCCTTAAAGAACTTTGAACTACGTTTTAATTATATGTATCCCTCTTTTGCATTCGATAATGTTAACAGTATTTTGATGGAAGAAGTAGAGAATGGCTCAATGTAAATGACTCCTGAAGAATTTTTGAATCAAGATTTAACCAAAAGCAATGCTTTTTCATTGTTACATATAAATTGCAGAAGCCTGCCAAAACATTATGATGACATAACATCTGTACTCTCAACTCTAGAACACTCTTTTGGTCTTGTAGCATTTAGTGAAACATGGTTAGATACTAAGGTAAGAAAGAAGTTTTATATTGAAGGCTATAATGTGGAGAGTAAATCCCGTAACGACAGGAGAGGAGGAGGAGGAGTTGCATTTGCAATAAGGCATGACATAAGGTACATTGTACGCAATGACCTTTCGGTCTTTAACCCTCTTTGTGAGAGTCTTTTTATAGAAGTTTTTAAGCCAGGTAAAAATGTTAATGTTGGTGTTTTTATAGACCTCCAGATCAATCACAGGTTAATTTCATTGATATCATTAGGAACATCTTGTGCAAAGTGTACATAGAGAAAAAAGAGTGTATATTTCTTGGACATTTTAATTTTGACTTGATGAAACTAGATGTGCAAAACCTGTGTAATGAGTTGGTGGAACTTTTTTATTCATTTTGTTTTGCTCCTCTAATTACAAAGCCAACAAGAATAACAAATTCCACAGCAACCTTGATAGATAATATATTTACAAATAGTATTTGCAATATTTTTTTCTGGTATATTGACCTCTGAAATATCTGATCATTTACCTATATTTGGAGTTTTTGATTTTAAAAGTATTCATGAAGAACAACCAGCGGTATACAAACATCAAATTAATGATATGAATGTCAACTGTTTTCTTAGAGATCTCTCTACAATTGATTTTACCTGTTTGCTTTCTGTTTATCATGAGGAGCCAAACCTGATTTATGGAGTTTTTTCTGAGAGCTATAGTACTTGTTTTCCACTCAAAAAATTATTTATAAGAAAAATCATAAACCATGATTTACTAAAGAACTGAAAAGGATGTGTTCAAGAAAAAATTACCTTTACAAAAAATACATTAAAAATCCTACTGAACTCCGAAAAGATTGCTACAATAAAGTCTGTATTCTTTACACAAACCAAATTCGTAGTGCCAAAAGAAATCATTATTTTTCAAAGTTTCGTACATTTAAAGGAAGCATTAATAAAACGTGGAGAACTATTAACGATATTCTCCAGAGAAAGAAATACCAGAAAAATTCCTCTGTGTTTAAGTGTAACAATTCAGTTATAAGTGATTCTAAAGAAATTGCTGAGAGCTTTAATGATTATTTTAAAGATGTTGGTCATAAATTAGCTTGTATGAACAAGAACGTAACGAATATTAATTGTACCTCTTATTTAAATAGCAATTTTCCTCATACTGCATATTTCTTACCCATCACTGAAAAAGAAATAATTAATAAGGCTCTGCCTTTCAAAAATGGTAAAGCTCCTGGTTTTGACTCCATTGATTGTTCTGTAGTGAAGAAGGTTATTCATGTCATATGTAAACCGTTGTGCAATATTTCTAACTCATGTATTGAGCACGGTGTTGTACCTGTTGACCTGAAAATTGCCAAAATTATTCCTATTCATTAACATTGACCTAAAGATATATTCTCAAGTTATAGACCCATTTCATTACTTCCACTCTTCTCTAAAATCTTTGAAAAATGCATCTATACCAGACTACACGGTTTTCTTGATAAACATAGTATACTTAATAATAAGCAGTTTGGATTTAGGGCCAGGTATTCAACTGATCATGCTTTTTAGATTTTTTAATACAAGTATCAAAGGCAATTTAAAACAAAGAAATCATTGTTGGTATATTTTTGGATTTAAAAAAAGCGTTTGATTCAATTAACCATAATATCCTCCTTTCAAAACTTTGTTATTATGGAATTCGTGGTGGTACTCTTCAATTATTTTCGCAGTTATCTAAATGATCGCAAACAATTCACTGTTTTCAATTCTAAAAATTCAAGTTTACAATCAGTTTCCTGTGGTATTCCGTAGGGGTCAATTATAGGCCCACTGCTCTTCTTAATTTATATTAATGATTTACATTCAGTCTCTCCCATATTGAATTTTATACTGTTCGCGGACGATACAAATATATTCTATAAACATAAAAATGTTGAATGCCTGACCAAAAATCTAAACGCTGAGCTCTTAAAGGTTAGTGAGTGGATTAAAGCAAATAAACTGCAACTTAACTATGAAAAAAACAATGTTATGTTATTTAACTTTCCAAATACGTGTGCTAGTGAAGTAAAAATATATATGAATGGAAATCTGATTGAACATACGAGTTCAACCAACACATGTCTATGAAGTTCTACGTAAAGTATCTAGAACAATAGGAATTATGAGTAAACTTAAAGACATCTTGCAAACTAAAATTCTTATAATGTTATACAACTCACTAATCTTGCCTTACATATCCTATTGTAACATTATATGGGGTTTTTGTATACAGCATTTACTTAATCGTATTTTCCTCCTACAAAAAGGAGCAGTTCGTATAATTTGCCACAAGCCATTTTTAAGTCCAAGCAGACCTCTATTCTTGAAACTGAATATTCTCCCAATATCATTATTACATGATTTTCAACTCTGTGTTTTTATGTATTTATATTATCATAACCTATTACCAGAAATTTGTTGTAATATATTTCAGAGCAATAACGATATTCATAGATATAATACCAGGACTTCAACAGACACTCCTGTAATATATGGTCATTCTTCATGTTCAAATATTATATTTGTATGCCAAGGACCCACTATTTGGAACAAACTACCCCCTGAACTTAAACAGTATGCATCTTTAAATAGTTTTAAGCATCATCTAAAACTTCACGTGATACAGCAAATTTGAATTTGACAAACGCAATTTTTATGTGTGTAATTACCATTGTAGTATTGTATTTTCTTTTTCCCCCTTTTTTTGTTTTTGTTGTGTGTGTTCATTTTTAGGATCATCTACCTATAAGTTTTTGTAACTTTTTTGATGATCCAACAACTTCGTAATTTCCTTTAGTGTATTTTCCATTTTAGTGGTTTATCTATGTTTGCAAGAAAGTATTGTATTCTTTGCCTTTGTATGTTTTTTATGAAAGTGGTAAATAAATTCAATTCAATTCAAAATCATGTAGCACAAAAAATCCTGCCATCAATTAGTGTTCATTGTTTTGTGAAAAATTCCATATTGTGTAGCGGGCAAACGGGCAACTGTGGAGAGAGGCGCAGAAAGCAACCAAATCCCGTATTACGTACCAATTTCAAAAGGTTATAAATACATACGTGCGGGTGGTTTATTCCATGCTTCAACTGATACGGCTGTGTCATCTCTTCCTTCAGCCGAAAAATACTTGGCGTTACAGGTAAAGTTTCCTGTTTCAGACACCTGAATCTGTCGACTGATATCAGTGGTCCCGTCATCGTTCTGCGTAGCGTTGTGAGTTGATGAGACACGTTTTCCATCCCGATACCAAACGAGTTCAGTATCTTTAACAGGATATACGTTAAGGAGTGTGCAGGTAAGGGTGACGGATTGGTTGACATGAATGCCGCAAGATGAAGGCTCGTCAACCTTGGTGCAAGGTGAAATCACGGGAAGCGTATCGGGGCGAGGACCTTAATGAAAAGGTAATAATGATAATAACAGTATTATCAATACAATACCAGTGTTATGAATATTGATAACAATACTACTACTACTAATAGTAAAAATAGCAATGAAAACACAAGCAACAAAATTATGAAAATACTGATGGTCATTATTACAATGATAGTCATAATGATGGTAATACTAGAATTTATTATCAGTATTATTATTATCATATTATCATTATATTATTCCAATTACTATCATTATTTGGATTATTTGCCCAAGTACTACTGTCTTTCATGTAATAATTTCCACAGAATTGCCAAGTACAATTTAAATACAGCTGGGTCCGGATGTATTTGGGTAACACATTTATCAACATGTAAAACTCTCACAAAAGATGTGAATGGGCACATGGCAATCGCTTTGAATAATAGTAATTGTAAAAGAACAGCTATGGCGCTAACGAGGCTTTCGGGGTAGACATAATTTTAATATTGTTATTACTAAACAACACTTTCTTTTACGAGAAAGAGTGACTGTTTTTTTAAGTTATGTCATAATCAATGACTGTTCCTAGCCGCCAATAAGACCAACAAATACTTACTGAAAACATTGAGCTTGATTATGACAGTGGACTCTACCGGTCGCGTTGGATAGTTCACGTGACATTCAAAAGTCCCCTCATCGGCCACGGCTATTTCCTTCAAGATGAACCTCGAATAGTTGTTTTGAAAACTTGTTCGATTTTTATATTTGGAATTGAAAAGCATGTTCCCACCGGCTTCAAACACAACCTTCTCAGCCCAATTTTTATCGTTGTTGCGCCACAAGACGTATACATCAAGCGTGCCTTTTTCGCGGAGACATGGTATGTTGACAGTGTCACCGATTGTTGTGTAAAGTTCTACAGTGGTGTCTGAGACGCTGACTGCGGCCCATGTCAATAAGATTATTACGTTGAAGGCTAAGTCGATTAGAAAAAAAGACAGAACTTGATTAGCAAGTGGTGCTTGTAAAATGGCGACTGGCTGGAATGCTCCCCAGGGAGTGGATAATGTGCATACCTTGTGTGCGGGTAAGCCTGGATCCGATGACCGGGGTAATAATATGTTCCGCGCCTAGAAACGTAGTATTAGGCGCATTATAAATGTGAGCTATTATTAGGTGATACGTACGTAGACGTATCACCTTTTGATTTCGTCAAGATTTTTATTATTTATTAGGTGAAACGTAACGAAGTCTACGTATCACCTATTGATTTCGTCAAGAGTTTTATTATTAGGTGATACGTACGTAGACGTATCACCTTTTGATTTCGTCAAGATTTTTATTAGGTGATACGTACGTAGACGTATCACCTTTTGATTTCGTCAAGATTTTTATTATTTATTTATTTATTTATTATTTATTATTCTTCCTCGAATTTGTTCGCAGGATATCTAAAGACTGAATAAAGCCATTATCATGAAACTTGCCATGATGATAGATCTTAGTCTAACTTAGAACTGCGTGACTTTTTAAAGGGTCAAAATTATCATGACGTCATCCAGGCGCCATTTTCTGAAAATCAACTTACGATCATATCTTCATAACGGAAAGAAATTTCTCATTCATATTCATCATGATTAAGATCAATATCCGTCCAGTCAATTTCAGGTCAATAAATGCGCGCAAATGCGCGCGTACGCGTTTGTGCGCGCGTTAACGCGCACGTAACATTTTAAATTGCTCAAAATCGTCTTAAACTTTTTTTGCATACGTTTTAGGCCATTTAGAGCATTTGACAAAAAATCATGCATACGCGTATGCGCGCGCGTTTTTTGCGCGTACTAGCATTTTGCAACATAGAATCGCCGAATTTTCTCTGTCATCATATTTGGCACATTTTTCCAAGCATTTTGATAATTTGTTCACCTTTTATTAACGCAATGAGCGTCCGTCAAAGTTGACAGCACGCGCGGATTTGCGTTATCTTTATCCACAATACATGGGCAAAAACATGCCTATATTAAATTCATTGTAACTCTTTAGAATAGATAGAAACTCTTAATATGTTTTCATACTTAAATAGATTATGAGTCGGAGATATGATTTCATGTCTCATTTGATCCTCAATTAACTCATGACGTCATCATAATGGCCTCCAAACTCAAAATTTAAATTTGCATATTATGACGTCAGCATATTTTTGGAAAATTGATTGTATCTCTGTTAATATCGTTCATGGTGTATTTTTGCGATTAAAGGAGGCATGTCAATTTTTCACATTTTGCGTGTATTCTCTATTGGACATGACTTTTTCTCAAAACTGGATTCTACACTCCTGTCTTTCGCGAGCAAAATCTCCGTTGTTTTAGCTTTGTTTTCGCTGAGCTTCGGATATGTTGTAGCTGAGACAATGAGCTTTCATAAATGTACCCTTTATTTTTCGATTAGATGCCGGGACCATGCTCATATTTCACTTGCAAAGTAGGATTTCAGAATTCCATTTCCCCTTTACGTGTAATTTCTATGGGAAATGTTTTGGTATATCGGTAACGCTCTTGACTTCCAACCTCGAGATCCCTGGTTCGAGTCCGGGTGTCTCCAACTATTTTTTTCCCACTTTTTTTTCTTTTTGACCTTTTACTGTACCATCTCCTTTGATTATTTAAACATGTAGATTCGCAAATAATGTATAAAACAACCCTATTTACTTTATTATTACCCTATTTTCACTTATTCCATTACTTTTTGCGTGTAATCCCTATAGGAGATGACTTTTCTCAAATCTGGATTCTACATTCCTGTGTTTTGAGCAACATCGTCGATATTTCAGCTTGGATTTTGTTGATTATTAAGTATGTTGTAGCTGAGACAAGTTTCCACAAGATTTGTGTAGACTATCTAACATTATCATGACGTTATCATAGTTAAAAATTCAATCATAGTTGACTTGTCAATTATCATATATAACAATGCTCAATCGGATACCTGAAGGGGGCGCTATACCACTTTCAATCATGGTCATCTGGATATGGAATGAGATGGGAAACAGTTTAAAGATGTTTCAGTTTCTTAATATGCAATGGATTGATGTGTTGCTTGGTTTCAGAAAAAATATGAAAGATAATAATATTGTTAAATCATGTATTGATTTTGGTCAAATATATGATTTACAGTAATCGTAAAAACGGAAAGTTCCCAACTAGTAAAGAAATATGTAAGGCTGTAGAGAACTCAAAAAAAGTTGAACATGAAAAAGCAAAATTTAAGGACAAACTGCCAATACATTATCAAAAATGGGAAAATTTTACCCCTTAAGGCAGGGGAACTGATTGTATATATATTGTAATTCCTGTTTCCTGTTTACTCCCTCACTTTCTCATCGATCCGGACACTCATCTGCTATCGTGTTTGCTTTTTTTTTTTTTTATCTCTGTAAATATTGATTTCTTTTTCTTCCAAATTTTGATATGTTCTAGCTGAGACAATTTTCTACAAATGCAGTGTACATAATTGTCCAGTTTGACAAAGGTATCATGGCGTATTTTTGCGATTAAAGGAGGCATGTCAATTTTTCACATTTTGCCTGTATTGTCTATGGGACATGACTATTTCTCAAAACTGCATTCTACATTTCCGTCTTTCGCGAGCAACATCTCCGTTTTTTTAACTTTGTTTTCCGTGAGCTTCGATTATGTTGTAGCTGAGACAATGAGCTATCTCCAATGTGTACTTCATTTTTCGATCATATGCCGGGATCATGCTCATATTTTACTTGCAAAGTGGGATTTTAGAATTCCATTGTCGTTTACGTGTAATCGCTATGGGAAATGTTTTGGTATATCGGTAACGCACTTGACTTCCGACCTTGAGATCCCGGGTTCGAGTCCGGGTGTCTCCAACAATTTTGTCTCCACTTTTTTTTTCCTTTTGACCTTTCACTGTACCATCTCCTTTGATTGTTTAAACACGTAGAATCGCAAATAATGTAATAAACAACCCTATTTATATCACCTAATTCGTAAAAGTGACGAATTAAAGTCTAGTTAGGTGATACGTACGTAGACGTATCACCTTTTGATTTCGTCAAGATTTTTATTATTATTATTTATTTATTTATTTATTAGGTGGTCTGTCGATGACAGATCACCTATTGATTTCGTTAGAATTTTCTTTATTAGGTGGTCTGTCAACGACAGATCACCTATTGATTTCGTTAGAATTTTCTTTCTTTATTTCTTTATTCTTTATTCTTTATTCTTTATTTTTAGGTGGTCTGTCAACGACAGATCACCTATTGATTTCGCTAGAATTTTCTTTATTCTTTCTTTCTTTATTTTTTTTTCTTCCGTACACTTTTTTGTGCACACGTTTACTCGAAATCGACATGGTCAATTTCCTTTGAATTTCTGTCAGTCATCAAGCCCTATGATTTCAAGTCTAATTAACTTTTTCAAGTTCATGGGGTCATCGTGACGTCATCCAGGCGCCATTTTGTAAAAATCAGGTCATTATCATATCTCGATAACGAGTCATCAAAAATCAACCATATTTGGTATACATCAACTTCAGGTCAAAGGTCTACGAAAAATGTCAAAAAATTCTGAGCGCGCACCTCGACGCGCACGTACGCGCAAATTAAAATTTAAAAATAGTCAAATTCGTTCCAAATTAATTTTGCATACGTTTCAGGCCATTTTAAGCATTTTCAAAATTTGCGCGCGCGTAATTATGCGCGCGCGTTTCCTTGCGTATCCGCGCGTCCTGGCATTTTGCAACATAGAATCGCCAAATTTTTTCTGTTATCATATTTATTACATTTTCCAAGCATTTTGATACCTTGTTTACCTGTTTCCGACCAGTAATACCGCAATTAGCGGCTGTCAAAGTTGAACGCGCGCGCCGACCTGCGCTATCTGTATCCACAATACATGGGCAAAAACATGCCTATACAAAATTCATTTTAACTCTTCAGAATTGATAGATAACCCCCAATTTCTTTCATATTTAAATAGATTATGAGTTGGAGGTATGATTTCATGTCTCATTTGACCCTCAATTAACTCATGACGTCATCATAATGGCCTCCGAACTCAAAATTTCAATTTGCATATTATGACGTCAGCAGATTTTTGGAAAATTGATTGTATCTCTGTAAATATTGATCAATTCTGTTTCAAATTTTGATATGTTCTACCTGAGAATATTCTCTACAAATACAGTCACCACAAATTTTCATTTTGACAATGGTATCATGGCGTATTTTTGCGATTAAAGGAGGCATGTCAATTTTTTACATTTTGCGTGTATTCTCTATGGGACATGACTTTTTCTCAAAACTGGATTCTACATTCTCGTCTTTTGCGAGCAATATCTCCGTCGTTGTATCTTTGTTTACGCTGAGCTTTGAGTATGTTGTAGCTGAGACAATAAGCTATCACATATGTGCCCTTTATTTTTCGATCAGATGCCGGGATCATGCTCATATTTCACTTACAAAGTGGGATTTGAGAATTCAGTTTTCAGTTTACGTGTAATCTCTATGGGAAATGTTTTGGTATATCGGTAACGCACTTGACTTCCGACCTCGAGGTCCCTGGTTCGAGTCCGGGCGTTTCCAACAATTTTTTTTCTTCACTTTTTTTTCTTTTTGACCTTTCACTGTACCATCTCCTTTGAATATTAAAACACGTACAATCGCAAATAATGTAATAAACAACCATATTTACTTTAATATTACCCTATTATCACTTGATCCATTACTTTTGGCGTGTAATCCTTATGGGAGATGACTTTTTCTCAAATCTGGACTCTACATTCTTGTCTTTTGCGAGCAATATCGCCGTTATTTCGGCTTGATTTTTGTTGATTTTGGAGTATGTTGTAGCTGAGACTATATACTATCTAAATGTTCTCTCATTTTTTTCAGTCTGATGTCATCGTGGTCTGTTGATGATAATCATCAACATCATCATGATCATCATCATTATCATCGTCATCCCCATTACTATCAAGATCATCATCATCATGATCATCATGATGATCATCATTGTTTACATGTCTATATAACTTCTCCCTTTCTCAATATAGTAAATATTATAATCTATCATAAGACTTGAAGACAGACCACCTTAATCGTCCTCGTGACGATTTAAATTCTAGTTATTTCTTCCGTACACTTTTTTGTGCACACGTTCACTCGAAATCGACATGGTCAATTTCCTTCAAATTTCTGTCAGTCATCAAGCCCTATAATTTCAAGTTAAATCAACTTTTTCAAGGTCATTAGGTCATCGTGACGTCATCCAGGCGCCATTTTGTAAAAATCAGGTCATTATCATATCTCAATAACGAGTCATCAAAAATCAACCATTTTTTGTATACATCAACTTAAGGTCAAAGGTCAACTAAAAATTTCATCAAATTTTGCGCGCACACCTCGACGCGCACGTACGCGCGCATTAAAATTTTAAAATGCTCAAATTCGTTCCAAATTAATTTTCTATACGTTTCAGGCCATTTTAAGCATTTTGCAAAAAAACGCGCGCACGCACATGCGCGCGCGTTTTCGCGCGTAATTGCATCTTCCAACATAGAATCGCCAAATTTTTTCTGTCATCATATTTGGCACATTTTTTCAAGCATTTTGATACCTTGTTCAACTTTTTCTGCCCATTAATAACGGAATGAGCGTCCGTTTAAGATAATTACCGTGGGCGCGAGCTTTTGTAATACATAGCATACATGGGCAAAAACATGCCTGTACAAAATCCATTGTAGCGCTTTAGGATGTAAGGTGACCCCAAGTTTTTTTTTCATATTTTGATAGAGTATGAATCGGAGATATGATTTCATGTTTCATTTGACCCTCAATTAACTCATGACGTCATCATAATGGCCTCCGAACTCAAAATTTCAATTTGCATATTATGACGTCAGCAGATTTTTGGAAAATTGATTGTATCTCTGCAAATGATGATCAATTTTCTTTCAAATTTTGATATGTTCTACCTTAGAATATTCTCTACAAATGCAGTTGCCACGATATTTCATTTTAACAAAGGCATCATGGCGTATTTTTGCGATTAAAGGAGGCATGTCAATTTTTCACATTTTGCGTGTATTCTCTATGGGACATGACTTTTTCTCAAAACTGGATTCTACATTTTCGTCTTTCGCGAGCAATATCTCCGTCGTTTTATCTTTGTTTACGCTGAGCTTTGAGTATGTTGTAGCTGAGACAATAAGCTATCACAAGTGTGCCCTTTATTTTTCGATCAGATGCCGGGATCATGCTCATATTTCAATTACAAAGTGGGATTTGTGCATTCCATTTTCCGTTTACGTGTAATCTCTATGGGAAATGTTTTGGTATATCGGTAACGCACTTGACTTCCGACCTCGAGGTCCCTGGTTCGAGTCCGGGCGTCAC
Source organism: Strongylocentrotus purpuratus (assembly GCF_000002235.5). NCBI lineage: Eukaryota > Metazoa > Echinodermata > Echinoidea > Camarodonta > Strongylocentrotidae > Strongylocentrotus > Strongylocentrotus purpuratus. Next base: position 26,270,823 of record NW_022145594.1, on the reverse strand, counting down.
CAACAATTTTTTTTCTTCACTTTTTTTTCTTTTTGACCATTCACTCTACCATCTCCTTTGAATATTAAAACACGTACAATCGCAAATAATGTAATAAACAACCATATTTACTTTATTATTACCCTATTATCACTAGATCCATTACTTTTTGCGTGTAATCCTTATGGGAGATGACTATTTCTCAAATCAGGATTCTACATTCTTGTCTTTTGCGAGCAATATCGCCGTTATTTCGGCTTGATTTTTGTTGATTTTTGAGTATGTTGTAGCTGAGACTATATACTATCTAAATGTTCTCTCATTTTTTTCAGTCTGATGTCATCGTGGTCTGTTGATGATAATCATCAACATCATCATGATCATCATCATCATCGTCATCGTCATCACCATTACTATCAAGATCATCATCATCATCATCATCATCATGATCATCATTGTTTACATGTCTATATAACTTCTCCCTTTCTCAATATAGTAAATATTATAATCTATCATCAGACTTGAAGACAGACCACCTAATTCGTCCCCATGACGAATTAAATGTCTAGTTTATTTTTATTTCTTCCGTACACTTTTTTGTACACACGTTTACTCGAAATTGACATGGTCAATTATCTTCAAATTTCTGTCTGTTATCAAGCCCTATGATTTCAAGTATAATCAACTTTTTCAAGGTCATTTGGTCATCGTGACGTCATCCAGGCGCCATTTTGTAAAAATCAGGTCATTATCATATCTCGATAATGAGTCATCAAAAATAAACCATATTTGGTATACATCAATTTCAGGTCAAAGGTCAACTAAAAATGTTAACAAATTTCGCGCGCGCACCTCGACGCGCACGTACGCGCGCATCAAAATTTTATAATGCTCCGATTTGTTTAAAATTAATTTTGCATACGTTTCAGGCCATTTTAAGCATTTTTAAAATTTGCGCGCGCGTTTCCGCGCGTCTTGGCATTTTGCAACATAGAATCGCCAAATTTTTTCTGTTATCATATTTATTAAATTTTACCAAGCATTTTGATACCTTGTTTACCTTTTTCCGACCAGTAATAACGCAATTAGCGGCTGTCAAAGTTGAACGCACGCGCCGACCTGCGCTATCTGTATCCACAATACATGGGCAAAAACATGCCTATACAAAATTCATTTTAACTCTTCAGAATGGATAGATACCCCCCAATTTCTTTCATATTTAAATAGATTATGAGTTGGAGATATGATTTCATGCCTCATTTGACCCTCAATTAACTCATGACGTCATCATAATGGCCTCCGAACTCAAAATTTCAATTTGCATATTATGACGTTAGCAGATTTTTGGAAAATTGATTGTATCTCTGTAAATATTGACCAATTTTCTTTCAATGTTTGATATGTTTTAGCTGAGAATATTTTCTACAAATACAGTCACCACAATATTTCATTTTGACAATGGCATCATGGCGTATTTTTGCGATTAAAGGAGGCATGTCAATTTTTCACATTTTGCGTGTATTCTCTATGGGACATGACTTTTTCTCAAAACTGGATTCTACATTCTCGTCTTTCACGAGCAATATCTCCGTCGTTTTATCTACGTTTACGCTGAGCTTTGAGTATGTTGTAGCTGAGACAATATGCTATCGTGAGTGTGCCCTCTATTTTTCGATCAGATGCCGGGATCATGCTCATATTTCACTTACAAAGTGGGATTTGAGATTTCCATTTATCGTTTACGTCTAATCTCTATGGGAAATGTTTTGGTATATCGGTAACGCACTTGACTTCCGACCTCGAGGTCCCTGGTTCGAGTCCGGGCGTCTCCAACAATTTTTTTCTTTTTGACCTTTCACTGTACCATCTCCTTTGAATATTAAAACACGTACAATCGCAAATAATGTAATAAACAACCATATTTCCTTTATTATTCCCCTATTATCACTTGATCCAAAACTTTTCGCATGTAATCCTTATAGGAGATGACTTTTTCTCAAATCTGGATTCTACATTCTTGTCTTTTGCGAGCAATATCGCCGTTATTTCGGCTTGGTTTTTGTTGATTTTTGAGTATGTTGTAGCTGAGACTATATGCTATCTGACTGTTCTCTCATTTTTTTCAGTCTGATGTCATCATGGTCTGTTGATGATAATCATCAACATCATCATCATCATCATCATCGTCATCACAATTACTATCAAGATCATCATCATCATGATCATCATGACGATCATCATTGTTTACATGTCTATATAACTTCTCCCTTTCTCAAGATAGTAAATATTATAATCTATCATAAGACTTGAAGACAGACCACCTTAATCGTCCTCGTGACGATTTAAATTCTAGTTATTATTCTTCCTCGAATTTGTTCGCAGGATATCTCAAGACTGAATAAAGCTATTGTTATAAATCTTTCAATGATGATAGATCTTAGTCTAACTTAGAACTGCGTGAATTTTCAAAGACTCAAAGTCATCGTGACGTCATCCAGGCGCCATTTTGTGAAAATCAACTAATGATCATATCTTTATAACGAATAGTAATTTTTCATTCATATTTATCATGATTAAGATCAATATCCGTCCGGTCAAGTTGAGGTCAATAAACGTGCGTAAATGCGCGCGTGCGCGCTCGTCCGCGCGTTTACTAGCGCGCAAAAATTAAAAATAATCTAAATCATCCCAAATTTTTTTGCATACGTTTCAGGCCATATAAAGCATTTGATAAAAAAATAACGCACACGCGCATGCGCGCGCGTTTTCGCGCGTACTGGAATTTTGCAACATAGAATCGCCGATTTTTTTCTGTCATCATAATCGGTACATTTTTCCAAGCATTTTGATAATTTGTTCACCTTTTATTAACGCAATGAGCGTTAGTCAAAGTTGACAGCACGCGCGGATTTGCGTTATCTTTATCCACAATACATGGGCAAAAACATGCCTATATAAAAATTCATTGTAACTCTTTAGAATAGATAGAAACTCCTAATATTTTGTCATATTTGGATAGATTATGAGTCGGAGATATGATTTCATGTCTCATTTGATCCTCAATTAACTCATGACGTCATCATAATGGCCTCCAAACTCAAAATTTTAATTTGCATATTATGACGTCAGCATATTTTTGGAAAATTGATTTTATCTCTGTAAATATGGATCAATTTTCTTTTTAATTTTGATGTGTTCTAGCTGAGACAATTTTCTACAAATGTAATATTCACAATTTTTATTTTTGACAAAAGTATCATGGTGTATTTTTGCGATTTAAGGAGGCATGTCAATTTTTCACATTTTGCGTGTATTCTCTATGGGACATGACTTTTTCTCAAAACTGGATTCTACATTCTCGTCTTTCACGAGCAATATCTCCGTCGTTTTATCTACGTTTACGCTGAGCTTTGAGTATGTTGTAGCTGAGACAATATGCTATCGTAAGTGTGCCCTCTATTTTTCGATCAGATGCCGGGATCATGCTCATATTTCACTTACAAAGTGGGATTTGAGATTTCCATTTATCGTTTACGTCTAATCTCTATGGGAAATGTTTTGGTATATCGGTAACGCACTTGACTTCCGACCTCGAGGTCCCTGGTTCGAGTCCGGGCGTCTCCAACAATTTTTTTCTTTTTGACCTTTCACTGTACCATCTCCTTTGAATATTAAAACACGTACAATCGCAAATAATGTAATAAACAACCATATTTCCTTTATTATTCCCCTATTATCACTTGATCCAAAACTTTTCGCATGTAATCCTTATAGGAGATGACTTTTTCTCAAATCTGGATTCTACATTCTTGTCTTTTGCGAGCAATATCGCCGTTATTTCGGCTTGGTTTTTGTTGATTTTTGAGTATGTTGTAGCTGAGACTATATGCTATCTGACTGTTCTCTCATTTTTTTCAGTCTGATGTCATCATGGTCTGTTGATGATAATCATCAACATCATCATCATCATCATCATCGTCATCACAATTACTATCAAGATCATCATCATCATGATCATCATGACGATCATCATTGTTTACATGTCTATATAACTTCTCCCTTTCTCAAGATAGTAAATATTATAATCTATCATAAGACTTGAAGACAGACCACCTTAATCGTCCTCGTGACGATTTAAATTCTAGTTATTATTCTTCCTCGAATTTGTTCGCAGGATATCTCAAGACTGAATAAAGCTATTGTTATAAATCTTTCAATGATGATAGATCTTAGTCTAACTTAGAACTGCGTGAATTTTCAAAGACTCAAAGTCATCGTGACGTCATCCAGGCGCCATTTTGTGAAAATCAACTAATGATCATATCTTTATAACGAATAGTAATTTTTCATTCATATTTATCATGATTAAGATCAATATCCGTCCGGTCAAGTTGAGGTCAATAAACGTGCGTAAATGCGCGCGTGCGCGCTCGTCCGCGCGTTTACTAGCGCGCAAAAATTAAAAATAATCTAAATCATCCCAAATTTTTTTGCATACGTTTCAGGCCATATAAAGCATTTGATAAAAAAATAACGCACACGCGCATGCGCGCGCGTTTTCGCGCGTACTGGAATTTTGCAACATAGAATCGCCGATTTTTTTCTGTCATCATAATCGGTACATTTTTCCAAGCATTTTGATAATTTGTTCACCTTTTATTAACGCAATGAGCGTTAGTCAAAGTTGACAGCACGCGCGGATTTGCGTTATCTTTATCCACAATACATGGGCAAAAACATGCCTATATAAAAATTCATTGTAACTCTTTAGAATAGATAGAAACTCCTAATATTTTGTCATATTTGGATAGATTATGAGTCGGAGATATGATTTCATGTCTCATTTGATCCTCAATTAACTCATGACGTCATCATAATGGCCTCCAAACTCAAAATTTTAATTTGCATATTATGACGTCAGCATATTTTTGGAAAATTGATTTTATCTCTGTAAATATGGATCAATTTTCTTTTTAATTTTGATGTGTTCTAGCTGAGACAATTTTCTACAAATGTAATATTCACAATTTTTATTTTTGACAAAAGTATCATGGTGTATTTTTGCGATTTAAGGAGGCATGTCAATTTTTCGCATTTTGCGTGTATTCTCTATGGGACATGACTTTTTCTCAAAACTGGATTCTACACTCCTGTCTTTCGCGAGCAAAATCTCCGTTGTTTTAGCTTCGTTTTCGCTGAGCTTCGGATATGTTGTTGTAGCTGAGACAATGAGCTATCAAAAGTGTCCCCTTTAGTTTATTTTTCGATTAGATGCCGGGATCATGCTCATATTTCACTTGCAATGTAGGATTTCTGAATTCCATTTCCTGTTTACGTGTAATCGCTATGGGAGATGTTTTGGTATATCGGTAACGCACTTTACTTCCAACCTCGAGATCCCTGGTTCGAGTCCGGGTGTCTCCAACAATTTTTTTTTCACTTTTTTTTCATTTTGACCTTCACTGTACCATCTCCTTTGATTATTTAAACACGTAGATTCGCAAATAATGTCATAAATAACCCTTTTTACTTTATTATTACCCTATTTTCACTTAATCCATTACTTTTTGCGTGTAATCCCTATGGGAAATGACTTTTTCTCAAATCTGGAGTCTACATTCCTGTCTTTTGCGAGCAATACCGCCGTTATTTCGGCTTGGATTTTGTTGATTTTTGAGTATGTTGTAGCTGAGACTATATGCTATCTAAATCGACCCTCATTTTTTCAATAAGATGTCATGATCGAGCTCATGATCATGATCATGATCATCACGATCATCATTATCATAATGATGCTAATCATTTATCAATTACATTTTCATTTCTTTGAATAAGATAAAATCGTCAAAAGGTGTTCTTCATGATGTAAATTAGAGTCAAATGTGTAACTGGTTACTGCACAGGGTCAAAGGTCATATATTGTTTCAATCTATCTTCCCTAGATCCATCATGATCAAGGAGACACAATTTAATCTTGACATATGAATAGATCATAATGGGAGAAGCATATGAATGGGAGAAGCAAAATAATATATCGTGTAATGCATTATTCGTTATGTAAACCATTATCATACGTATCACCTAATTCGTCTAAGTGACGAATTAAAGTCTAGTATTTATTTTGTGTCTGTATAGAAGAAATAATTATTATTCTTCCTCAATTTTGTTCGCAGGATATCTCAAGAATGGCTAAAGCCATTATCATGAAAATTGCTATGATAATAGATCTTAGTCTAACTTAGAACTGCGTGACTTTTCATAGACTCAACATCATCGTGACGTCATCTAGGCGCCATTTTGTGAAAATCAACTTATGATCATATCTTCATAACCGAAAGTAATTTTTCATTCATATTTATCATAATTAAGATCAATCTCCGTCCGGTCATTTTCAGGTCAATAAACGTAAGCAAATGCGCGCGTGCGCGTTTGTCAGCCCATTTACGCGCGCGCAAAAATTTAAAATGCTCCAAATCATCCCAATTTTTTTTTGCATACGATTCAGGCCAAATAGAGCTTTTGACAAAAAATCATGCACTCGCGGATCTGCGTTATCTTTATCCACAATACATGGACAAAAACATGCCTATACAAAATTCATTGTAACTCTTCAGAATAGATAGGAACTCCCAATATTTGTTCATATGTGGATAGACTATGAAATGGAGATATGATTTCATGTCTCATTTGACCTTCAATTAACTCATGATGTCATAATGGTCTCCGAATTCAAAATTTAAATTTGCATATTATGACGTTTGCATACTTTTGGAAAATTGATTTTGTCTCTGTAAATATTGGTTCGAGTCCGGGTGTCTCCAACACTTTTTTTTTTCTCACTTTTTTTTCCTTTTGACCTTCACTGTACCATCTCCTTTGATTATTTAAACACGTAGATTCGCAAATAATGTCATAAATAACCCTTTTTACTTTATTATTACCCTATTTTCACTTAATCCATTACTTTTTGCGTGTAATCCCTATGGGAAATGACTTTTTCTCAAATCTGGAGTCTACATTCCTGTCTTTTGCGAGCAATATCGCCGTTATTTCTGCTTGGATTTTGTTGATTTTTGAGTATGTTGTAGCTGAGATTATATGCTATCTAAATCAACCCTCATTTTTTCAATAAGATGTCATGATCGCGCTCATGATCATGATCATGATCATCACGATCATCATTATCATAATGATGCTTATCATTTATCAATTACATTTTCATTTCTTTGAATAAGATAAAATCGTCAAAAGGTGTTCTTCATGATGTAAATTAGAGTCAAATGTGTAACTGGTTACTGCACAGGGTCAAAGGTCATATATTGTTTCAATCTATCTTCCCTAGATCCATGATGATCAAGGAGACACAATTTAATCTTGACATATGAATAGATCATAATGGGAGAAGCATATGAATGGGAGAAGCAAAATAATATATCGTGTAATGCATTATTCGTTATGTAAACCATTATCATACGTATCACCTTATTCGTCTAAGTGATGAATTTAAGTCTAGTTAGGTGGTCTGTTATCAACAGACCACCTATTGTTTTCGTCAGAATTTTCTTTCTTTATTAGGTGGTCTGTCAACGACAGATCACCTATTGTTTTCGTCAGAATTTTCTTTCTTTATTAGGTGGTCTGTCAACGACAGATCACCTATTGTTTTCGTCAGAATTTTCTTTCTTTATTTATTTATTTATTTATTTATTATTATTTATTTTTATTTCTCCCCGTTTTTTGTTCATCGGTTAACTCAAGATCGGTTGTGTTAATTTCTTTCAATTTTGACACAGTCATAGGACATTGTCATGAGACGTGACAGTAACCTTTTCAAGGTCATCAGGTCATCGTGACGTCATCCAGGCGCCATTTTGTGAAATCACGTTATCCATCATATCTTCATGATGCATAAGCAAAGGTCATTCATATTCATATCACATATACTTCCGGTCAAGGGTCAACAGGTCATGTCATCAAAGGTCACATAAAGGTCATGACGCGCGCGTATGTGCGCGTCAAAATTTTAAATTGCTCAAAATCACCAAACTATTAAACGAGAGTACGAATCAGGTCATTTTAAGCATTTCAAAATTTTCCGTCCGTAAGTGTCCCCGCGCGCGGTGTGCGCGCTCACAGCGCGCGGAAAAGGTCAAATTCAAAATGTTTACATGATTTGGATTCCTCTTAACGTAATTGACAATTTACATTAATTTCAGTCACTCTTCATATTTCATAAGGCCGTGAGCGTGCGTCAAAGTTCAAAATCCGCGCGTACTGCTATGGGCAATATAGTGCAAATTTGATCAAAAACATGCCATTTTAAAAATCGAAATAGCTCTTCAGATAGTCCATCGACCCCCAATTTTTATATCATGGTTGGAGAAAGCATGAGTTGGAGATATGATTTCATACCACCCTGACTCGTACAAAGTGAAATAAAGTCATCATATTGGCATCTAAACTCAAACAAATGTATTTTGTTGATGACGTCATTTTTGTCTTTGTTTATTTGAGATTATCTCACTTATCGGTGATCGATTTTCTCCCAGATTTTGATATGTTGTAGCTGAGATAATTTTCTATCAGAATATGCCATTTATTTTTCATTTATCTGACGTCATCATAGTAAAATATTCGATTAAAGGCGACAATGCATAATTTGTCATATTTGCGTGTTATGTCTATGGGAGGTCACTTATTTCAAAACATGAATCTGCATGACAATGTGTTTTGACCAGTATCTCTGTTGTTATTCAACAGTTTTCACCTAAATTTTAGTATGTTGTCGCTGAGACTATATGTTATCTAAATCACCCCTCATTTTTCCGATAAGATTTCAGAATCACGCTCATGATCATGATCATCATCATTATCATAATGATGATAATCATCCTCATCAACATCATCATGATCATCATCATCATAATCATTACTATCAAGATCATCATCATCATACTCATCATTCTTTACATGTCTATATAACTTCTCCCTTTTCGATATAGTAAATATTATAATCTATTATAAGACTTGAAGACAGACCACCTTATTCGTCTTCGTGACGAATTAAATTTCTAGTTTATTATTATTATTATTATTATTATTTATTTTTATTTATTTCTCCCCCCTTTTTTGTTCAGAGGATAACTCAAGATCAGTTCAGTCAAAGTCGTTCAATTTCGGCACAGTCATAGGTCATTGTCATAAGACGTGACAGGAACATTTTCAAGGTCATCAAGTTTTCATGACGTCATCCAGGCGCCATTTTGTGAAATCATGTTATCCATCATATCTTCATGATGCATAAGCAAAGGTCATTCATATTCATATCACATATACTTTAGGGCAAGGGTCAACAGGTCATGTCATCAAAGGTCACATAAAGGTCATGACGCGCGCGTACGTGTGCGTCAAAATTTTAAAAAGCTAAAAATCACTTAACTACTAAAGGAGAGTACGAATCAGGTAATTTTAAGCATTTCAAAATTTTCCGTCCGTACGTGTCCCCGCGCGCGTTGTGCGCGCTCACAGCGCGCGGAAAAGGTCAAATTCAAAATGTTTACATGATTTGGATTCCTCTTAACGTAATTGACAATTTACATTAATTTCAGTCACTCTTCATATTTCATAAGGCCATGAGCGTGCGTCAAAGTTCAAAATCCGCGCGTACTGCTATGGGCAATATAATGCAAATTTGATCAAAAACATGCCATTTTAAAAATCGAAATAGCTCTTCAGATAGTCCATCGACCCCCAATTTTTATATCATGGTTGGAAAAAGCATGAGTTGTAGATATGATTTCATACCACCCTGACTCGTACAAAGTGAAACAAAGTCATCATATTGGCATCTAAACTCAAAAAAATGTATTTTGTTGATGACGTCATTTTTGTCTTTGTTTAATTGAGATTATCTCACTTATCGGTAATCGATTTTCTCCCAGAATTTAATATGTTGTAGCTGAGATAATTGTCTATCAAAACTATATCATTCATTTTTCATTTTGATGACGTTATCATAGTTAAATATTCCATTAAAGGCGACAATGCATAATTTGTCATATTTGCGTGTTATGTCTATAGGAGGTCACTTTTTTCAAAACATGAATCTGCATGACAAGGTGTTTTGACCAGTATCTCGGTTGTTATTCAACAGTTTTCTCCCAAATTTTAGTATGTTGTAGCTGAGACTATTTGCTATCTAAATATTTCATTATTTTTTCAATCAGATGTCAGGATCATGCTAATGCTCGTCATCATCATTAACATTATCGTTTTTATCATCATATAACATTATCATTATCATCATTATCATCACCTTTACTATCATGATCATCATCATGGTCATCATGATCATCATTGTTTACATGTCTATATAACTTCTCCCATTCTCAATTCTATCATAAGACTTAGACAGACCACCTTATTCGTCTTCGTGACGAATTAAATTTCTAGTTTATTATTATTATTAGGTGGTCTGTCGTTTCCGACAGATCACCTATTGTTTTCGTCAGAATTTTCTTTCTTCTTTATTATCAGGTGGGCTGTATATCGTACAGACCACCTTATAATTTCGTTAGAATTGCCTTTATTTATTAAATATTTTTCTTATTTCTAACCACTTTTTTGTGAACAAAATAACACAAAAATGGCTCAATCAAATGCCTTGAAATTTGGCACACATATGTATAGGCATATGTACGAAGCACAATAACATTTTCAACATTGACCTTCACTGATGACGTCATCTAGGCGCCATTTTGTAAAATTTTACGAAAATCAACTCATGATCATATCTTCAAAACCAAAAGCTATTTCTCATTCATATTTATCATGATCAAGGTCAATATCCGTTTGGTCAATTTCAGGTTAAATAACGCGCGCATGCGCGTACGTCCGCGCGTCAATGCGCGCGCAAAATTTAAAATGCTCAAAATCGTCTCAAAATCATTTTGCATACGTTTTAGGCGATTCTAAGCATTTTATAAAAAATCGCTCACACACGCATGCGCGCGCGTTTTCGCGCGTAAAAATATTACACAACATAGAATCGCAATTTTTTTTTCTTTCATAATATTCCACATATTTTTACAAACAAATTGATACCATGTTTGTCTCTTTATGACTATTAATAACGGAATGATCGACCGTTTAACATAAATTTCCGTGCGCGCGAGCTTTTGTAATACATAACATATATGGGCAAAAACATGCCTATGCAAAATCCATTGTAGCTCTTTAGGATGCAAGGTAACCCCAATTTTTTTTCATATTTTGATTGAATATGAATCGGAGATATGATTTCATGTCTCATTTGACCCTCAATTAACTCATGACGTCATCATAATGGCCTCCGAACTCAAAATTTCAATTTTCATATTATGACGTCAGCAGATTTTTTGAAAATTGATTGTATCTCTGCAAATGTTGATCAATTTTCTTTCAAATTTTGATATGTTCTACCTTAGAATATTCTCTACAAATGCAGTCACCACGATATTTCATTTTGACAAAGGCATCATGGCGTATTTTTGCAATTAAAGGAGGCATGTCAATTTTTCACATTTTGCGTGTATTCTCTATGGGACATGACTTTTTCTCAAAACTGGATTCTACATTCTCGTCTTTCGCGAGCAATATCTCCGTCGTTTTATTTTTGTTAAGGCTGAGCTTTGAGTATGTTGTAGCTGAGACAATAAGCTATCACAAGTGTGCCTTTTATTTTTCGATCAGATGCCGGGATCATGCTCATATTTCACTTACAAAGTGGGATTAGAGAATTCCATTTTCCGTTTACGTGTAATCTCTATGTGAAATGTTTTGGTATATCGGTAACGCACTTGACTTCCGACCTCGAGGTCCCTGGTTCGAGTCCGGGTGTCTCCAACAATTTGTTTTCTTCACTTTTTTTTCTTTTTGACCTTTCACTGTACCATCTCCTTTGAATATTGAAACGCGTAGAATCGCAAATAATGTAATAAACAACCATATTTACTTTATTATTACCCTATTATCACTTGATCCATTACTTTTTGCGTGTAATCCTTATGGGAGATGACTTTTTCTCAAAACTGGATTCTACATTCTTGTCTTTTGCGAGCAATATCGCCATTATTTCGGCTTGATTTTTGTTGATTTTTGAGTATGTTGTAGCTGAGACTATATACTATCTCAAAGTTCTCTCATTTTGTTCAGTCTGATGTCATCATGGTCTGTTGATGATGATCATCAACATCATCATGATCGTGATGATCATCATCATCGTCATCACCATTACTATCAAGATCATCATCATCATGATCATCATCATGATCATCATTGTTTACATGTCTATATAACTTGAAGGCAGACCACCTTAATCGTCCTCGTGACGAATTGAAATCTAGTTATTTATTTATTCTTTATTTTTATTTATTTTACCCCCTTTTTTGTGAACAGGATAACTCAAGATCGGTTTAGTAAATTTCGTTCAATTTTGGCACAGTCATAGGTCATTGTCATGAGACGTGACAGGAACATTTTCAAGGTCATCAAATCTTCATGACGTCATCCAGGCGCCATTTTGTGTTTTTTGGGGTACTTTTTACTCATGATCATATCTTCATAACGGAAAGGCATTTCTTATTCATTTTTTATCATGATTAAGGTTAATATCTGTCCGGTCAATTTCAGGTCAAAAAACGCGCGCGCATGCGTACGTCCGCGCGTCAGCGCGCGCGCAAAAAAAAGAAATGCTCAAAATCGTCTCAAATTTTTTTTGCATACGTTTCATGCCATTTTAAGCATTTCGCAAAAAAACTCGCACACGCACATGCGCGCGCGTTTTCGCGCGAAATGGCATTTTGCAAGATAAAATCGCCAAATTGTTTATGTCATCATATTTTTCACATTTTTCCAAGCATTTTGATACCTTGTTCACCTTTTTCTGCCCATTAATAACGGAATGAGCGTCCGTTTAAGATAATGTCCGTGCGTGCGAGCTCTTGTAATACATAGCATGCATGGGCAAAAACATGCCTATACAAAATCCATTGTAGCGCTTTAGGATGCAAGATGAACCCAATTTTGTTTTCATATTTTGATAGAGTATGAATTGGAGATATGATTTCATGTCTCATTTGACCCTCAATTAACTCATGACGTCATCATAATGGCCTCCGGACTCAAAATTTCAATTTGCATATTATGATGTCATCATATTTATGGAAAATTGATTGTATCTCTGTAAATTTTGATCAATTTTCATTCAAATTTTGATATGTTTTAGCTGAGACAATTCCCTACAGATGCAGTTGCCACGAATTTTCATTTTGACGAAAGCATCATGGCGTATTTTTGCGATTAAAGGAGGCATGTCAATTTTTTACATTTTGCGTGTATTCTCTATGGGACATGACTTTTTCTGAAAACTGGATTCTACATTCCCGTCTTTCACGAGCACTGTCTCCGTCGTCTTAGCTTCGTTTTCGCTGAGCATCGACTATCTTGTAGCTGAGACAATAAGCTATCACAAGTGTGCCATTTATTTCTCGATCAGATGCCGGGATCATGCTCATATTTCACTTGCAAAGTGGGATTTGAGAATATCATTTTCCGTTTACGTGTAATCGCTATGGGAAATGTTTTGGTATATCGGTAACGCACTTGACTTTGGACCTCGAGATCCCTGGTTCGATTCCGGGAGTCTCCAACAATTTTTTTTTTCTTTTTTTTTCTTTTTGACTTGTCAATGATCATGAAAATTGAACACAGACCACCTAATTCGTCCCCATGACGATTTAAATTTCTAGTTATTATTTATTTTTATTTATTTCTCCCCCCTTTTTTGTTCAGAGGATAACTCAAGATCAGTTTAGTCAAAGTCGTTCAATTTCGGCACAGTCATAGGTCATTGTCATAAGACGTGACAGGAACATTTTCAAGGTCATTAAATTATCGTGACGTCATCCAGGCGCCATTTTGTGAAATCCCATTATCCATCATATCTTCATGATGCATAAGCAAAGGTCATTCATATTCATATCACATATACTTCAGGTCAAGGGTCAACAAGTCATTTCATCAAAGGTCACATAAAGGTCATGACGCGCACGTACGCGCGCGTCAAAATTTCAAAATGCTGAAAATCACTTAACTATTAAAGAAGAGTACGAATCAGGTCATTCTAAGCATTTCAAAATATTCCGTCCGTACGTGTCTCCGCGCGCGTTGCGCGCGCTCACGGCGCGCGGAAAATGTCAAATTCAAATTTTTTACATGATTTAGATTCCTCTTACCGTAAATGACAATTTACATTAATTTCAGTCACCCTTGACCTTTCATAAGGCCGTGAGCGCGCGTCAAAGTTCAAAATCCGCGCGTACTGCTATGGGCAATATAATGCAAATTTGATCAAAAACATGCCATTTTAAAAATCGAAATAGCTCTTCAGATAGTCCATCGACCCCCAATTTTTATATCATGGTTGGAGAAAGCATGAGTTGGAGATATGATTTCATACCACCCTGACTCGTACAAAGTGAAACAAAGTCATCATATTGGCATCTAAACTCAAACAAATGTATTGTGTTGATGACGTCATTTTTGTCTTTGTTTATTTGAGATTATCTCACTTATCGGTGATCGATTTTCTCCCAGATTTTGATATGTTGTAGCTTAGATAATTCTCTATCAGAAATATGCCATTTATTTTTCATTTATCTGACGTCATCATAGTAAAATATTCGATTAAAGGCGACAATGCATAATTTGTCATATTTGCGTGTTATGTCTATGGGAGGTCACTTATTTCAAAACATGAATCTGCATGACAATGTGTTTTGACCAGTATCTCTGTTGTTATTCAACAGTTTTCACCTAAATTTTAGTATGTTGTCGCTGAGACTATATGTTATCTAAATCACCCCTCATTTTTCCGATAAGATTTCAGAATCACGCTCATGATCATGATCATCATCATTATCATAATGATGATAATCATCCTCATCAACATCATCATGATCATCATCATCATAATCATTACTATCAAGATCATCATCATCATACTCATCATTCTTTACATGTCTATATAACTTCTCCCTTTTTCGATATAGTAAATATTATAATCTATTATAAGACTTGAAGACAGACCACCTTATTCGTCTTCGTGACGAATTAAATTTCTAGTTTATTATTATTATTATTATTATTATTTATTTTTATTTATTTCTCCCCCCTTTTTTGTTCAGAGGATAACTCAAGATCAGTTCAGTCAAAGTCGTTCAATTTCGGCACAGTCATAGGTCATTGTCATAAGACGTGACAGGAACATTTTCAAGGTCATCAAGTTTTCATGACGTCATCCAGGCGCCATTTTGTGAAATCATGTTATCCATCATATCTTCATGATGCATAAGCAAAGGTCATTCATATTCATATCACATATACTTTAGGGCAAGGGTCAACAGGTCATGTCATCAAAGGTCACATAAAGGTCATGACGCGCGCGTACGTGTGCGTCAAAATTTTAAAAAGCTAAAAATCACTTAACTACTAAAGGAGAGTACGAATCAGGTAATTTTAAGCATTTCAAAATTTTCCGTCCGTACGTGTCCCCGCGCGCGTTGTGCGCGCTCACAGCGCGCGGAAAAGGTCAAATTCAAAATGTTTACATGATTTGGATTCCTCTTAACGTAATTGACAATTTACATTAATTTCAGTCACTCTTCATATTTCATAAGGCCATGAGCGTGCGTCAAAGTTCAAAATCCGCGCGTACTGCTATGGGCAATATAATGCAAATTTGATCAAAAACATGCCATTTTAAAAATCGAAATAGCTCTTCAGATAGTCCATCGACCCCCAATTTTTATATCATGGTTGGAAAAAGCATGAGTTGTAGATATGATTTCATACCACCCTGACTCGTACAAAGTGAAACAAAGTCATCATATTGGCATCTAAACTCAAAAAAATGTATTTTGTTGATGACGTCATTTTTGTCTTTGTTTAATTGAGATTATCTCACTTATCGGTAATCGATTTTCTCCCAGAATTTAATATGTTGTAGCTGAGATAATTGTCTATCAAAACTATATCATTCATTTTTCATTTTGATGACGTTATCATAGTTAAATATTCCATTAAAGGCGACAATGCATAATTTGTCATATTTGCGTGTTATGTCTATAGGAGGTCACTTTTTTCAAAACATGAATCTGCATGACAAGGTGTTTTGACCAGTATCTCGGTTGTTATTCAACAGTTTTCTCCCAAATTTTAGTATGTTGTAGCTGAGACTATTTGCTATCTAAATATTTCATTATTTTTTCAATCAGATGTCAGGATCATGCTAATGCTCGTCATCATCATTAACATTATCGTTTTTATCATCATATAACATTATCATTATCATCATTATCATCACCTTTACTATCATGATCATCATCATGGTCATCATGATCATCATTGTTTACATGTCTATATAACTTCTCCCATTCTCAATTCTATCATAAGACTTAGACAGACCACCTTATTCGTCTTCGTGACGAATTAAATTTCTAGTTTATTATTATTATTAGGTGGTCTGTCGTTTCCGACAGATCACCTATTGTTTTCGTCAGAATTTTCTTTCTTCTTTATTATCAGGTGGGCTGTATATCGTACAGACCACCTTATAATTTCGTTAGAATTGCCTTTATTTATTAAATATTTTTCTTATTTCTAACCACTTTTTTGTGAACAAAATAACACAAAAATGGCTCAATCAAATGCCTTGAAATTTGGCACACATATGTATAGGCATATGTACGAAGCACAATAACATTTTCAACATTGACCTTCACTGATGACGTCATCTAGGCGCCATTTTGTAAAATTTACGAAAATCAACTCATGATCATATCTTCAAAACCAAAAGCTATTTCTCATTCATATTTATCATGATCAAGGTCAATATCCGTTTGGTCAATTTCAGGTTAAATAACGCGCGCATGCGCGTACGTCCGCGCGTCAATGCGCGCGCAAAATTTAAAATGCTCAAAATCGTCTCAAAATCATTTTGCATACGTTTTAGGCGATTCTAAGCATTTTATAAAAAATCGCTCACACACGCATGCGCGCGCGTTTTCGCGCGTAAAAATATTACACAACATAGAATCGCAATTTTTTTTTCTTTCATAATATTCCACATATTTTTACAAACAAATTGATACCATGTTTGTCTCTTTATGACTATTAATAACGGAATGATCGACCGTTTAACATAAATTTCCGTGCGCGCGAGCTTTTGTAATACATAACATATATGGGCAAAAACATGCCTATGCAAAATCCATTGTAGCTCTTTAGGATGCAAGGTAACCCCAATTTTTTTTCATATTTTGATTGAATATGAATCGGAGATATGATTTCATGTCTCATTTGACCCTCAATTAACTCATGACGTCATCATAATGGCCTCCGAACTCAAAATTTCAATTTTCATATTATGACGTCAGCAGATTTTTTGAAAATTGATTGTATCTCTGCAAATGTTGATCAATTTTCTTTCAAATTTTGATATGTTCTACCTTAGAATATTCTCTACAAATGCAGTCACCACGATATTTCATTTTGACAAAGGCATCATGGCGTATTTTTGCAATTAAAGGAGGCATGTCAATTTTTCACATTTTGCGTGTATTCTCTATGGGACATGACTTTTTCTCAAAACTGGATTCTACATTCTCGTCTTTCGCGAGCAATATCTCCGTCGTTTTATTTTTGTTAAGGCTGAGCTTTGAGTATGTTGTAGCTGAGACAATAAGCTATCACAAGTGTGCCTTTTATTTTTCGATCAGATGCCGGGATCATGCTCATATTTCACTTACAAAGTGGGATTAGAGAATTCCATTTTCCGTTTACGTGTAATCTCTATGTGAAATGTTTTGGTATATCGGTAACGCACTTGACTTCCGACCTCGAGGTCCCTGGTTCGAGTCCGGGTGTCTCCAACAATTTGTTTTCTTCACTTTTTTTTCTTTTTGACCTTTCACTGTACCATCTCCTTTGAATATTGAAACGCGTAGAATCGCAAATAATGTAATAAACAACCATATTTACTTTATTATTACCCTATTATCACTTGATCCATTACTTTTTGCGTGTAATCCTTATGGGAGATGACTTTTTCTCAAAACTGGATTCTACATTCTTGTCTTTTGCGAGCAATATCGCCATTATTTCGGCTTGATTTTTGTTGATTTTTGAGTATGTTGTAGCTGAGACTATATACTATCTCAAAGTTCTCTCATTTTGTTCAGTCTGATGTCATCATGGTCTGTTGATGATGATCATCAACATCATCATGATCGTGATGATCATCATCATCGTCATCACCATTACTATCAAGATCATCATCATCATGATCATCATCATGATCATCATTGTTTACATGTCTATATAACTTGAAGGCAGACCACCTTAATCGTCCTCGTGACGAATTGAAATCTAGTTATTTATTTATTCTTTATTTTTATTTATTTTACCCCCTTTTTGTGAACAGGATAACTCAAGATCGGTTTAGTAAATTTCGTTCAATTTTGGCACAGTCATAGGTCATTGTCATGAGACGTGACAGGAACATTTTCAAGGTCATCAAATCTTCATGACGTCATCCAGGCGCCATTTTGTGTTTTTTGGGGTACTTTTTACTCATGATCATATCTTCATAACGGAAAGGCATTTCTTATTCATTTTTTATCATGATTAAGGTTAATATCTGTCCGGTCAATTTCAGGTCAAAAAACGCGCGCGCATGCGTACGTCCGCGCGTCAGCGCGCGCGCAAAAAAAAGAAATGCTCAAAATCGTCTCAAATTTTTTTTGCATACGTTTCATGCCATTTTAAGCATTTCGCAAAAAAACTCGCACACGCACATGCGCGCGCGTTTTCGCGCGAAATGGCATTTTGCAAGATAAAATCGCCAAATTGTTTATGTCATCATATTTTTCACATTTTTCCAAGCATTTTGATACCTTGTTCACCTTTTTCTGCCCATTAATAACGGAATGAGCGTCCGTTTAAGATAATGTCCGTGCGTGCGAGCTCTTGTAATACATAGCATGCATGGGCAAAAACATGCCTATACAAAATCCATTGTAGCGCTTTAGGATGCAAGATGAACCCAATTTTGTTTTCATATTTTGATAGAGTATGAATTGGAGATATGATTTCATGTCTCATTTGACCCTCAATTAACTCATGACGTCATCATAATGGCCTCCGGACTCAAAATTTCAATTTGCATATTATGATGTCATCATATTTATGGAAAATTGATTGTATCTCTGTAAATTTTGATCAATTTTCATTCAAATTTTGATATGTTTTAGCTGAGACAATTCCCTACAGATGCAGTTGCCACGAATTTTCATTTTGACGAAAGCATCATGGCGTATTTTTGCGATTAAAGGAGGCATGTCAATTTTTTACATTTTGCGTGTATTCTCTATGGGACATGACTTTTTCTGAAAACTGGATTCTACATTCCCGTCTTTCACGAGCACTGTCTCCGTCGTCTTAGCTTCGTTTTCGCTGAGCATCGACTATCTTGTAGCTGAGACAATAAGCTATCACAAGTGTGCCATTTATTTCTCGATCAGATGCCGGGATCATGCTCATATTTCACTTGCAAAGTGGGATTTGAGAATATCATTTTCCGTTTACGTGTAATCGCTATGGGAAATGTTTTGGTATATCGGTAACGCACTTGACTTTGGACCTCGAGATCCCTGGTTCGATTCCGGGAGTCTCCAACAATTTTTTTTTTCTTTTTTTTTCTTTTTGACTTGTCAATGATCATGAAAATTGAACACAGACCACCTAATTCGTCCCCATGACGATTTAAATTTCTAGTTATTATTTATTTTTATTTATTTCTCCCCCCTTTTTTGTTCAGAGGATAACTCAAGATCAGTTTAGTCAAAGTCGTTCAATTTCGGCACAGTCATAGGTCATTGTCATAAGACGTGACAGGAACATTTTCAAGGTCATTAAATTATCGTGACGTCATCCAGGCGCCATTTTGTGAAATCCCATTATCCATCATATCTTCATGATGCATAAGCAAAGGTCATTCATATTCATATCACATATACTTCAGGTCAAGGGTCAACAAGTCATTTCATCAAAGGTCACATAAAGGTCATGACGCGCACGTACGCGCGCGTCAAAATTTCAAAATGCTGAAAATCACTTAACTATTAAAGAAGAGTACGAATCAGGTCATTCTAAGCATTTCAAAATATTCCGTCCGTACGTGTCTCCGCGCGCGTTGCGCGCGCTCACGGCGCGCGGAAAATGTCAAATTCAAATTTTTTACATGATTTAGATTCCTCTTACCGTAAATGACAATTTACATTAATTTCAGTCACCCTTGACCTTTCATAAGGCCGTGAGCGCGCGTCAAAGTTCAAAATCCGCGCGTACTGCTATGGGCAATATAATGCAAATTTGATCAAAAACATGCCATTTTAAAAATCGAAATAGCTCTTCAGATAGTCCATCGACCCCCAATTTTTATATCATGGTTGGAGAAAGCATGAGTTGGAGATATGATTTCATACCACCCTGACTCGTACAAAGTGAAACAAAGTCATCATATTGGCATCTAAACTCAAACAAATGTATTGTGTTGATGACGTCATTTTTGTCTTTGTTTATTTGAGATTATCTCACTTATCGGTGATCGATTTTCTCCCAGATTTTGATATGTTGTAGCTTAGATAATTCTCTATCAGAAATATGTCATTTATTTTTCATTTAGATGACGTCATCCTAGTTAAATGTTCGATTAAAGGCGACAATGCATAATTTGTCATATTTGCGTGTTATGTCTATGGGAGGTCACTTTTTTCAAAACATGAATCTGCATGACAAGGTGTTTTGACCAGTATCTCGGTTGTTATTCAACAGTTTTCTCCCAAATTTTAGTATGTTGTAGCTGAGACTATTTGCTATTAAAATATTTCCTCATTTTTTTCAATCAGATGTCAGGATCATGCTTATGGTCATCATCATCATTAACATTATCGTTTTTATCATCATATAACATTATCATTATCATCATCACCTTTACTATCATGATTATCATCATGTTCATCATGATCATCATTGTTTACATGTCTATATAACTTCTCCCATTCTCAAATCTGTCATAAGACATAGACAGACCACCTTATTCGTCTTCGTGACGAATTAAATTCTAGTTAGGTGATACGTAACGAAGTCTACGTATCACCTTTTGATTTCGTCAAGATTTTTCTTTATTATTATTTAGGTGATACGTACGTAGACGTATCACCTTTTGATTTCGTCAAGATTTTTATTATTATTTATTTATTTATTATTATTCTTCCTCGAATTTGTTCGCAGGATATCTCAAGACTGAATAAAGCCATTATCATGAAACTTGCCATGATGATAGATCTTAGTCTAACTTAGAACTGCGTGACTTTTCAAAGACTCAAAGTCATTATGACGTCATCTAGGCGCCATTTTGTGAAAATCAACTTATGATCATATCTTCATAACGGAAAGTAATTTTTCATTCATATTTATCATGAATAAGATCAATATTCGTCCGGTCCATTTCAGGACAATAAACGTGCGCAAATGCGCGCGGGCGCGTTCGTCCGCGCGTTTACGCGCGCGCAAAAATTAAAAATGCTCTAAATCATCTCAAATTTTTTTTGCATACGTTTCAGGCCATATGGAGCATTTGACAAAAAATCATGCACACGCGCATGCGCGAGCGTTTTTTGTGCGCACTAGCATTTTGTAACATAGAATTGCCAAATTTTCTATTTCAGCGTATTTGGCACATTTTTCCAAGCATTTTGATAATTTGTTCACCTTTTAATAACGCAATGAGCGTCCGTCAAAGTTGACAGCGCGCGCGGATCTGCGTTATCTTTATCCACAATATATGGGCAAAAACATACCTATACAAAATTCATTGTAACTCTTCAGAATAGATATGAACTCCCAATATGTTTTCATATGTTGATAGATCATGAGTTGGAGATATGATTTCATGTCTCATTTGATCCTCAATTAACTCATGATGTCATCATAATGGCCTCCGAACTCAAAATTTAAATTTGCATATTATGACGTTTGCATATTTTTGGAAAATTGATTGTATCTCTGAAAATATCGATTGTTTTTCTTCAAAATTTTAAAATGTTGTAGCTGAGATAATTTCCTACAAATATAGTGTTCACAATTTTCCTGTTTGACAAAGGTATCATGGCGTATTTTTGCAATTAAAGGAGGCATGTCAATTTTTCACATTTTGCGTGTATTGTCTATGGGACATGACTATTTCTCAAAACTGCATTCTACATTTCCGTCTTTCGCGAGCAACATCTCCGTTGTTTTGACTTTTTTTTCGGTGAGCTTCGAGTATGTTGTAGCTGAGACAATGAGCTATCTCCAATGTGTACTTCATTTTTCGATCATATGCCGGGATCATGCTCATATTTTACTTGCAAAGTGGGATTTTAGAATTCCATTTCCCGTTTACGTGTAATCGCTATGGAAAATGTTTTGGTTTATCGGTAACGCACTTGACTTCCGACCTTGAGATCCCGGGTTCGAGTCCGGGAGTCTCCCAAAAAAAAATTCTGAACTTTTTTTTTCTTGTTGACCTTTCACTGTACCATCTCCTTTAATTATTCGAACCCGTAGAATCGCAAATAATCTAATGAACAACGCTATTTACTTTATTGTTTCCCTATTTTCACTTAATCCATTACTTTTTGCGTGTAATCCCTGTAGGAGATAATTTTTTCTCAAATCTGGATTCTACATTCCTGTCTTTTGCGAGCAATATCGCCGTTATTTCTGCTTGGATTTTGTTGATTTTTTAGTATGCTGTAGCTAAGACTATGTGCTATATAAATCTCCCCTCATTTTGTCAATAAGATGTCAGGATCCCGCTCATGATTATGATCTTCATCATGATCATCATGATCATCATTATCATAATGATGATAATCATTTATAAATTACATTTTCATTTCTTTGAATAAGATAAAATCGTCAAAATGTTATCGTCATGATGTAAATTAGAGTCAAAGGTGTAACTGGTTACTGCGCAGGGTCAATGGTCATATTTTTTCAATCTATCTTCCCTAGATCCATAATGATCAAGGGGACACAATTTAAACTTGACATATGGATAGATCTTAATGGATGAAGCATTTCATGAAATAATATGATATCGTGTAATGCATTCTTTATTATGTAAACCATTAGCATACGTATCACCTAATTCGTCAAAGTGACGAATTAAAGTCTAGTATTTATTTTGTGTCTGTATAGAAGAAATTATTATTATTCTTCCTCAATTTTGTTCGCAGGATATCTCAAGAATGGTTAAAGCCATTATCATGAAACTTGCCATGATAATAGATCTTAGCCTAACTTAGAACTGCGTGACTTTTCAACAACTCAAACTCATCGTGACGTCATTCAGGCGCCATTTTGTGAAAATCAACTTATGATCATATCTTCATAATGTAAAAGTATTTTTCATTCATAATTATCACGATTAAGATCAATATCAGTCCGGTCAATTTCAGGTCAATAAACGTGCGCAAATGCGCGCGTGCGCGTTCGTCCACGCGTTTACGCGCGCGCAAAAATTGATAATGCTCTAAATCATCCCAAATTTTGTTTGCATACGTTTCAGGCCATATGGAGCATTTGACAAAAAAAAATTTGCGCTTACTAGCGTTTTGCAACATAGAATCGCCGAAATTTCTCTATCATAATATTTGGCACATTTTCCCAAGCATTTTGATAACTTGTTAACCCTTTAATAACGCAATGAGCGTCCGTCAAAGTTGACAGCGCGCGCGGACCTGCGTTATCTTTATCCACAATACATGAGCAAAAACATGCCTATACAAAAAGCTTTGTAACTCTTCAGAATAGATATGAACTCCCAATATTTTTTCATATTTAGATAGATCATGAGTCGGAGATATGATTTCATGTCTCATTTGACCCTCAATTAACTAATGACGTCATCATAATCGTCTCCGAACTCAAAATTTCAATTTGCATATTATGACGTTTGCATATTTTTGGAAAATTGATTGTATCTCTGTAAATATTGATTGATTTTCTTTCAAATTTTGAAATGTTTTAGCTGAGACAATTTTATACAAATATAGTGTCCACAATTTTTCATTTTGACAAAGGCATCATGGCGTATTTTTTCGATTAAAGGAGGCATGTCAATTTTTCACATTTTGCGTGTATTCTCTATGGGACATGAGTTTTTCTCAAAACTGGATTCGACACTCCTGTCTTTCGCGAGCAAAATCTCCGTTGTTTTAGCTTCGTTTTCGCTGAGCTCTGGATATGGATTAGCTGAGACAATGAGCTATCACAATATGCCCTTTATTTTTCGATTAAAAGCCGGGATCATGCTAATATTTTACTTGCAAAGTAGGATTTGAGAATTCCATTTCCCGTCTACATGTACTCGCTATGGGAAATGTTTTGGTATATTGGTAACGCACTTGACTTCCAACCTCGAGATCCCTGGTTCGAGTCCGGGTGTCTCCAACAATTTTTTTCTTCACTTTGTTTTCCTTTTGACCTTCACTGTACCATCTCCTTTGATTATTTAAACACGTAGAATCGCAAATAATGTCATAAACAACCCTTTTTACTCTATTATTACCCTATTTTCACTTCATCCATTACTTTTTGCGTGTAATCCATATGGGAGATGACTTTTTCTCAAATCTGGATTCTACATTCCTTTGTTTTGAGCAATATCGTCAATATTTCTGCTTGGATTTTGTTGATTTTTGAGTATGTTGTAGCTGAGACTATATGCTATCTAAATCAACCCTCATTTTTCAATAAGATGTCATGATCGCGCTCATGATCATGATCATTATCATCATGATGATGATAATCATTTATCAATTACATTTTCATTTCTTTGAATAAGATAAAATCGTCAAAAGGTGTTCTTCATGATGTAAATTAGAGTCAAATGTGTAACTGGTTACTGCACAGGGTCAGTGGTCATATATCGTCACAATCTATCTTCCCTAGATCCATGATGATCAAGGAGACACAATTTAATCTTGACATATGGATGGATCATAATGGGAGAAGAATTTGATAAAATAATATATCGTGTAATGCATTATTCGTTATGTAAACCATTATCATACGTATCACCTAATTCGTCTAAGTGACGAATTAAAGTCTAGTTTATTTTTATTATTCTTCCTCGAATTTGTTCGCAAGATATCTCAAGACTGAATGAAGCCATTGTTATGAATCTTTCAATGATGATAGATCTTAGTCTAACTTAGAACTGCGTGACTTTTCAAAGACTCAAAGTCATCGTGACGTCATCCAGGCGCCATTTTGTGAAAATCAACTAATGATCATATCTTTATAACGAATAATAATTTTTCATTCATATTTATCATGATTAAGATCAATATCCGTCCGGTCAAGTTGAGGTCAATAAACGTGCGTAAATGCGCGCGTGCGCGCTCGTCCGCGCGTTTACGCGCGCGCAAAAATTAAAAATGCTCTAAATCATCCCAAATTTTTTTTGCATACGTTTCAGGCCATATGGAGCATTTGACAAAAAATCATGCACACGCGCATGCGCGAGCGTTTTTTGTGCGCACTAGCATTTTGTAACATAGAATTGCCAAATTTTCTATTTCAGCGTATTTGGCACATTTTTCCAAGCATTTTGATAATTTGTTCACCTTTTATTAACGCAATGAGCGTCCGTCAAAGTTGACAGCACGCGCGGATTTGCGTTATCTTTATCCACAATACATGGGCAAAAACATGCCTATATAAAATTCATTGTAACTCTTTAGAATAGATAGAAACTCCTAATATTTTGTCATATTTGGATAGATTATGAGTTGGAGATATGATTTCATGTCTCATTTGATCCTCAATTAACTCATGACGTAGTCATAATGGCCTCCAAACTCAAAATTTTAATTTGCATATTATGACGTCAGCATATTTTTGGAAAATTGATTGTATCTCTGTAAATATGGATCAATTTTCTTTTTAATTTTGATATGTTCTAGCTGAGACAATTTTCTACAAATGTAATATTCACAATTTTTGTTTTTGACAAAAGTATCATGGTGTATTTTTGCGATTAAAGGAGGCATGTCAATTTTTCGCATTTTGCGTGTATTCTCTATGGGACATGACTTTTTCTCAAAACTGGATTCTACATTCCTGTCTTTCGCGAGCAAAATCTCCGTTGTTTGAGCTTCGTTTTCGCTGAGCTTCGGATATGTTCTAGCTGAGACAATGAGCTATAAAAAAGTGTGCTCTTTATTTTTCGATTAGATGCCGGGATCATGCTCATATTTCACTTGCAAAGTAGGATTTCAGAATTCCATTTCCCGTTTACGTGTAATCGCTATGGGAGATGTTTTGGTATATCGGTAACGCACTTGACTTCCAACCTCGAGATCCCTGGTTCGAGTCCGGGTGTCTCCAACACTTTTTTTTCCACTTTTTTTTCCTTTTGACCTTCACTGTACCATCTCCTTTGATTATTTAAACACGTAGATTCGCAAATAATGTCATAAATAACCCTTTTTACTTTATTATTACCCTATTTTCACTTAATCCATTACTTTTTGCGTGTAATCCCTATAAGAGATGACTTTTTCTAAAATCTGGAGTCTACATTCCTGTCTTTTGCGAGCAATATCGCCGTTATTTCGGCTTGGATTTTGTTGATTTTTGAGTATGTTGTAGCTGAGACTATATGCTATCTAAATCAACCCTCATTTTTTCAATAAGATGTCATGATCGCGCTCATGATCATGATCATCATGATCATCATTATCATAATGATGATAATCATTTATCAATTACATTTTCATTTCTTTGAATAAGATAAAAATCGTCAAAAGGTGTTCTTCATGATGTAAATTAGAGTCAAATGTGTAACTGGTTACTGCACAGGTTCAAAGGTCATATATTGTTTCAATCTATCTTCCCTAGATCCATGATGATCAAGGAGACACAATTTAATCTTGACATATGAATAGATCATAATGGGAGAAGCATATGAATGGGAGAAGCATTTTACAAAATAATATATCGTGTAATGCATTATTCGTTATGTAGACCATTATCATACGTATCACCTAATTCGTCTAAGTGACGAATTAAAGTCTAGTTAGGTGATACGTAACGAAGTCTACGTATCACCTTTTGATTTCGTCAAGATTTTTCTTTATTATTATTTATTTTTATTATTCTTCCTCGAATTTGTTCGCAAGATATCTCAAGACTGAATAAAGCCATTATCATGAAACTTGCCATGATGATAGATCTTAGTCTAACTTAGAACTGCGTGACTTTTTGGAGAGTCAAAATGATCGTGACGTCATCCAGGCGCCATTTTGTGAAAATCAACTAATGATCATATCTTCATAACGGAAAAGTATTTCTCATTCATAATTATCACGATTAAGATAAATATCCGTCCGGTCAAGTTGAGGTCAATAAAAGTGCGCAAATGCGCGCGTGCGCGTTCGTCCGCGCGTTTACGCGCGCGCAAAAATTTAAAATGCTCCAAATCATCCCAAATTTTTTTTGCATACGTTTCAGGCCATATGGAGCATTTGATAAAAAAATTACGCACACGCGCATGCGCGCGCGTTTTCGCGCGTACTGGCATTTTGCAACATAGAATCGCCGATTTTTTTCTGTCATCATATTCGGTACATTTTTCCAAGCATTTTGATAATTAGTTCACCTTTTATTAACGCAATGAGCGTCCGTCAAAGTTGACAGCACGCGCGGATTTGCGTTATCTTTATCCACAATACATGGGCAAAAACATGCCTATATAAAATTCATTGTAACTCTTTAGAATAGATAGAAACTCCTAATATTTTTTCATATTTATATAGATTATGAGTCGGAGATATGATTTCATGTCTCATTTTATCCTCAATTAACTCATGACGTCATCATAATGGCCTCCAAACTCAAAATTTTAATTTGCATATTATGACGTCAGCATATTTTTGGAAAATTGATTGTATCTCTGTAAATATGGATCAATTTTCTTTTTAATTATGATATGTTCTAGCTGAGACAATTTTCTACAAATGTAGTATTCACAATTTTTATTTTTGACAAAAGTATCATGGTGTATTTTTGCGATTAAATGAGGCATGTCAATTTTTCGCATTTTGCGTGTATTCTCTATGGGACATGACTTTTTCTCAAAACTGGATTCTACACTCCTGTCTTTCGCGAGCAAAATCTCCGTTGTTTTAGCTTTGTTTTCGCTGAGCTTTGGATATGTTGTAGCTGAGACAATGAGCTATCAAAACTATTCCCTTTTTTTCGATTAGATGCCAGAATTATGCTCATATTTCACTTGCAAAGTAGGATTTCTGAATTCCATTTCCCGTTTACGTTTAATCGCTATGGGAGATGTTTTGGTATATCGGTAACGCACTTGACTTCCAACCTCGAGATCCCTGGTTCGAGTCCGGGTGTCTCCAACACTTTTTTTTTCTCACTTTTTTTTCCTTTTGACCTTCACTGTACCATCTCCTTTGATTATTTAAACACGTAGATTCGCAAATAATGTCATAAATAACGCTTTTTACTTTATTATTACCCTATTTTTACTTAATCCATTACTTTTTGCGTGTAATCCCTATGGGAGATGACTTTTTCTAAAATCTGGAGTCTACATTCCTGTCTTTTGCGAGCAATATCGCCGTTATTTCGGCTTGGATTTTGTTGATTTTTGAGTATGTTGTAGCTGAGACTATATGCTATCTAAATCAACCCTCATTTTTTCAATAAGATGTCATGATCGCGCTCATGATCATGATCATGATCATCATGATCATCATTATCATAATGATGATAATCATTTATCAGTTACATTTTCATTTCTTTGAATAAGATAAAAATCGTCAAAAGGTGTTCTTCATGATGTAAATTAGAGTCAAATGTGTAACTGGTTACTGCACAGGGTCAAAGGTCATATATTGTTTCAGTCTATCTTCCCTAGATCCATGATGATCAAGGAGACACAATTTAATCTTGACATATGACTAGATCATAATGGGAGAAGCATATGAATTGGAGAAGCATTTTACAAAATAATATATCGTGTAATGCATTATTCGTTATGTAGACCATTATCATACGTATCACCTAATTCGTCTAAGTGACGAATTAAAGTCTAGTATTTATTTTGTGTCTGTATAGAAGAAATAATTATAATTCTTCCTCAATTTTGTTCGCAGGATATCTCAAGAATGGCAAAAGCCATTGTCATGAAACTTTCAATGATAATAGATCTTAGTCTAACTTAGAACTGCATGACTTTTCAAAGACTCAAAATTATCGTGACGTCATCAAGGCACCATTTTGTAAAAATCAACTTATGATCATATCTTCATAAGGAAAGTAATTTTTCATTCATATTTATCATGAATAAGATCAAAATCCTTCCGGTCAATTTCAGATCAAAAAACGTGCGCAAATCCGCGCGTACGCGTGCGTGCGCGCGTTTACGTGCGCGCAAACATTTAAAATGCTCTAAATCATTCCCAATTTTTTTTGCATACGTTTCAAGCCATATGGAGCATTTGACAAACAAATCACTCAAACGCGCATGCGCGCGCGTTTTTTGTGCGTTCTGGCATTTTGCAACATATAATCGCTAAATGTTCTCTGTCATCATGTTTGGCACATTTTTCCAAGCATTTTGATACCATGTTCATCTCTTTATCACTATTAATAACGGAATGAGCGTCCGTTCAAGATAAATATCCGTGTGCGCGAGCTCATGTATTACATAGTATATATGGGCAAAAAAATGCCTATAAAAAGTCCATTTGGATGAATAAGGACTGCCATGTTTTTTTCATATTTTGATATAGTATGAGTCGGAGATATGATTTCATAGCTCATTTGGCCATTAAATACATCTTGACGTCATCATAATGGCCTTGGAAGTCAAAATACAAAATTGCATATTATGACGTCATTATATTTTTTGAAAATTTAGTGTATTTCTCATAATATTGACTGATTTTCTTCCAAATTGCGGTATCTTGTAGCGTAGCCAATTGCCTACAAGATCAATACACACTGCTTTTTATTTTATTGACGTCATTATAGTACAAAATTCAATTAAAGGCCACATGTCAGAATTTTCTCAATTTGCGTGTTATGTCTATGGAAGGTGAAATTCGTTCACATCATGAATCTACATGACATTGATCTTTGAGCACTATCTAGCTTATTTGTGCCCTATGTTCTCCAAAATTTTGATACGGCGTAGCTTAGCAAATTATCTATGAGAGTGATATACATCATTTATAATTTTGATGACATTATCATAGTGAAAATTTCAATTAAAGGCGACATGTCAGAATTTTCTTAGTTTGCGTGTTTGGCGAATTTTTCTGAAATCCGGATTCTACAAATCTCTATCAAATACCTGAAGTGGGCGCTATACCACTCTTAATCATGGTCACCAGGGAATTTTAGTTTAAACTCTTACATAACATCATATTTTGTAATGATAAACTGTATCTTTTTGGATTAACACAGTCAAATGTATGTTCCTTTTGTAGAAAAGAGGTAGAAACCTATCGTCTTATCTTCTTTGAATGATCTGAATGGTCCAGAATATGGAATGAGGTGGAAAACAATTTAAAGATGTTTCAGTTTCTTAAGATGCAATGGATTGATGTGTTACTTGGTTTCATGTTCTGCCCCTCTCCCTTTTTATGGTCTGTCTCTGCATCTATCTATATCTCTCTCTCTACTCTTTCACCCTCTCCCCCTCTCTCTCTCTCTCTACTCTTTCGCCCTTTGTCTCTCTCTCTCTCTCTCTCTTGCCTTGCCTCCCTCTTATTCTATTGCTCGTTCTCCCTCTGCCCTACACAGTCGAAACTTGACTCATGGATAGACCATAAATGGGAGAAGTATTTTATAACGAAAGATGAAATCGTGAAAATGCGTTCTTCATTATGTTACACATGAGCATAATTACGTATCACCTAATTCGTCAAAGTGACGAATTAAAGTCTAGTTAGGTGATACGTAACGAAGTCTACGTATCACCTTTTGATTTCGTCAAGATTTTTCTTTATTATTATTATTATTATTTATCAGGTGGGCTGTATAACGTACAGACCACCTTATAATTTCGTTATAATTGCCTTTATTTATTTATTATTTATTATTTATATATTTTTCTTATTTCTAACCACTTTTTTGTTGGCAAGATAACTTGGAAATGGCTCAATCAAATAATTTGAAATTTGGCACACATATGTATAGGCATATGTACAAAGCACAATAACGTTTTCAACATTGACCTTCACTGACGTCATCTAGGCGCCATTTTGTAAAATTTTACGAAAATCAACTCATGACCATATCTTCATAACCAAAGGTTATTTCATATTCATATTTATCATGATCAAGGTCAATATCCGTCCGGTCAATTGCAGGTCAAAAAACGCGCGCGTGCGCGTACCTCCGCGCGTCAATACGCGCGCAAAATATTAAAATGCTCAAAATCGTCTCAAAATCATTTTGCATACGTTTTAGGCCATTCTAAGCATTTTATAAAAAATCGCGCACACGCGCATGCGCGCGCGTTTTCGCTCGTAAAGCTATTACACAACATAGAATCGCAATTTTTTTCTTTCATAATATTCCACATATTTTTACAAGCAATTTAATACCATGTTTGTCTCTTTATGACTATTAATAACGGAATGATTGACCTTTTAACATAAATTTCTGTGCGTGCGAGCTCTTGTACTACATAGAATATATGGACAAAAACATGCCAACACAAAATCCATTGTAGCTCTTTAGGATGCAAGGTCACCCTAATTCTTTTTTCAAATTGTGATAGAATATAAATTGGAGATATGATTTCATGTCTTATTTTACCCTCAATTAACTCATGACGTCACCATAATGGCCTCCGAACTCAAAATTTCAATTTGCATATTATGTTGTCATCGTATTTTTGGAAAATTGATAGTATCTCTCTTAATATTAATCAATTTTCTTTTTAATTTTGATATGTTCTAGCTGAGACAAATTTCTACAAATGTAATATTCACAATTTTTATTTGTGACAAAAGTATCATGGTGTATTTTTGCGATTTAAGGAGGCATGTCAATTTTTCGCATTTTGCGTGTATTCTCTATAGGACAAGACTTTTTCTCAAAACTGGATTCTACACTCCTGTCTTTCGCGAGCAAAATCTCCGTTGTTTTAGCTTTGTTTTCGCTGAGCTTCGGATATGTTGTAGCTGAGACAATGAGCTATCAAGATTGTGCCTTTATTTTTCGATTAGATGCCGGGATCATGCTCATATTTTACTTGCAAAGTAGGATTTCTGAATTCCATTTCCTGTTTACGTGTAATCGCTATGGGAGATGTTTTGGTATATCGGTAACGCACTTTACTTCCAACCTCGAGATCCCTGGTTCGAGTCCGGGTGTCTCCAACACTTTTTTTTCCACTTTTTTTCATTTTGACCTTTCACTATACCATCTCCTTTGATTATTTAAACACGTAGAATCGCAAATAATGTAGTAAACAACCATATTTACTTAATAATTACCCTATTATCACTTGATCCATTACTTTTTGCGTGTAATCCTTATGGGAGATGACTTTTTCTCAAATCTGGATTCTACATTCATGTCTTTTGGGAGCAATATCGCCGTTATTTCAGCTTGATTTTCCATTTCCTGTTTACGTGTAATTGCTATGGGAGATGTTTTGGTATATCGGTATACGCACTTGACTTCCAACCTCGAGATCCCTGGTTCGAGTCCGGGTGTCTCCAACAATTTTTTGCTTCACTTTTTTTTCCTTTTGACCTTCACTGTACCATCTCCTTTGATTATTTAAACACGTAGAATGTAAACCATTATCATACGTATCACCTAATTCGTCTAAGTGACGAATTAAAGTCTAGTTAGGTGATACGTAACGAAGTCAACGTATCACCTTTTGATTTCGTCAAGATTGTTATTTATTATTATTATTTATTAGGTGGTCTGTCAACGACAGATCACCTATTGTTTTCGTCAGAATTTTCTTTCTTTATTATTATTATTATTATTATTATTATTATTTATTTTTATTTCTCCCCGTTTTTTGTTCATCGGTTAACTCAAGATCGGTTGTGTTAATTTCTTTCAATTTTGACACAGTCATAGGTCATTGTCATGAGACGTGACAGTAACCTTTTCAAGGTCATCAGGTCATCGTGACGTCATCCAGGCGCCATTTTGTGAAATCAATTTATCCATCATATCTTCATGATGCCTAAGCAAAGGTCATTCATATTCATATCACATATACTTCAGGTCAAGGGTCAACAGGTCATGTCATCAAAGGTCACATAAAGGTCATGACGCGCGCGTATGTGCGCGTCAAAATTTAAAATTGCTCAAAATCACTAAACTATTAAACGAGAGTACGAATCAGGTCATTTTAAAGGTATTACAAAGTTTTGGGAATATTTCATCAGGATTGGATCATGAAATTTAAAATTTGCATTACTATTGTGAAACATAGTGTTAGAACACCCAACTCTAAAAAAATTGGGCTCTAAAAAGCTTTTGATTTGGAGTAATTAAAATTTTAAAAAATAAAAAATTTTACCGGTACTCCCGGTAAATTTGGTATAGCTCCCTCTCAGTTCGAAAATTTACATGTCATCTGAACAGCATAACACATATATAGCACTATTGTCAAAGTGTAGTAATTAACATGTTTTGACACCAAATCATATTACCAGACTTAAACAATATATATAATCATAAAGATAATTATTTAAAAGTCGAGTTGCCTTAGTGTAAGATTTTTATACTGTCTCCCAAATTTGAAGAAAAAAAAACACTTGTCTGTACACTGTAATCGCTATATAAATTTTTATAATCGATCGGACCGCCGCCATCTTATTGTACTTACGTACGTTAGTCTATGTATTTCCTGTGCGGGCCGGAATATTCTGTGTTGTTCTCTTCAACTCATTTTTCCATTTCCCTCTCTTAATCGTTTCTGTGTTTTCAACTTTGAAATGCATTTGTTATGGCTCGACTTTGATAATATTGTTGTTCGTCAGCTCTGTGAACGAACGCACACATTGCCTGTATTTTGGTCAAGTCGGTCAAGTGGTCGTGATGACATGATCTGGCATCCCTGTGCATGTATTAGGCCTACGTATAGTACATGTTACGTGTGTACGTGTATTAGTCTATGTGCCGGATTGGCCCGAAGAATTTCCTACTCCTAGCACATTTTTTTTTAGGGATGATCTCAAAATACTCCCCAAAGTCGTTGTACAGGGACAGTTTGGGTAATCATTTATAGAGAGAACGTAACATTATTTATTTTGCATTTCTTTATTAAAAATAAGGAAGATACGTTTAATCTTACAAACGAAGATTAATCAATAATAAGGTTGACTTGACGTTTTCCCGAACAGTCGATCATGATTGTGTATACTGCACATTCTTATTTTTAGATCATCCCTTAGTAAGTTTACGAGTACGTTTTGTTTATCCTGCTAAATGACCTCTGGTAGAGGTCAGTAATTGCTACACGTGTTTGGGCTATGGTTTGGGCTAATCTCTCTCTTTCCGTATAATTGAATTATATCCTTCGCCCCCCAACCAGGTCCATGTTATAACCAAGGAGTTACTACATGTAGTAACTCCTTGTTATAACACTCTCCCTTGAAATTCTCTCTCTCACTCTCTCTGTCGCTTCTATATCACTCTCATCTCCCCCTCTCTCTTTTGTATCTCTCTTTTGTATCCCTCTCTATCCCTTCTCTCCTTTCTCTCTCTCTCTCTCTTCTCTCTCTCGCTATCTTTATTTCTCCCATTTTCTTTCCCTCTCTCTTTATTTCTCTACCCCATACCATTCTCTTTTGATGTATATTGTATATATATATATCTGTCTGAGTGTCTCTCTCTCTCCCTCTCATCGCATCACCAAGTTCATCCCCTTCTGTATCATATTTCTTTATCCATATCACTTGTTAGTCTCTCTCTCTGTCGGTCTGTGTCCGTCTGTCTGATGACTGTCTCTCTCCATAGATTACGTCTATGCTCTCACTCACTTACTATCACCATAGTAGGTCAATGATATCAACCCTTCATCTTTCTTTCGCTCCAACTTTCTCTCTCTCTCTCTAGAAGTTCTCATTCGCGTGATATAGGACCATATTATTTTTGTTTAGGGTTATAGATGAGGATGATATAAATATATGACAAAGATAATAATAATCACAATAACGAGAGAAGTTCTCATTCACGTGATAGGACAGTAATTTTTGGTTGGAGTTTATGACAACAATAATAATAATCACAAAGACGATAAGAGTTCTCATTTGCGTGATAGGACCATATTTCTTTTGACGGGGTTATGTAAATGAGGGTGATATAAATATATGACAAGAATAATAATAATCACAAAGACGATAGAAGTCCTCATTCGCGTGATAGGACCATATTTCTTTTGTCGGGGTTATGTAAATGAGGGTGATATAAATATACGACAAAGATAATAATTATCACAAATGCGAGAGAACTTCTTATTCACGTGATAGGACAGTAGTTTTTGGTTGGATTTTATGACAAGGATAATACTAATCATAAAGACGATAGAAGTTCTCATTCGCGTGATAGGACAGTATAGTTTTTGGTTGGAGTTTATGACAAGGATAATAATAATCACAAAGACGATAGAAGTTCTCATTCGATCGATAGGATCATAGTTCTTTTGTCGGGGTTATGTAAATGAGGGTGATATAAATATATTACAAATATAATAATTATCACAAATGCGAGAGAACTTATTATTCACGTGATAGGACAGTAGTTTTTGGTTGGATTTTATGACAAGGATAATACTAATCATAAAGACGATAGAAGTTCTCATTCATGTGATAGGACCATATTTCTTTTGTCGGGGTTATGTAAATGAGGGTGATATAAATATATGACAAGAATAATAATAATCACAAAGAAGATAGAAGTTCTCATTCACGTGATAGGACTGTAGTTTTTGGTTGGATTTTATGACAAGGATAATACTAATCATAAAGACGATAGAAGTTCTAATTCGCGTGATAGGACAGTATAGTTTTTGGTTGGAGTTTATGACAAGGATAATAATAATCACAAAGACGAAAGAAGTTCTCATTCGATCGATAGGACCATATTTCTTTTGTCGGGGTTATGTAAATGAGGGTGATATAAATATATGACAAAGATAATAATTATCACGAATGCGAGGGAACTTATTATTCACGTGATAGGACAGTATAGTTTTTGGTTGGAGTTTATGACAAGGATAATAATAATCAAAAAGACGATATAGTTCTCATTCGCGTGATAGGACCATATTTCTTTTGTCGGGGTTATGTAAATGAGGGGGATATAAAAATATTACAAAGATAATAATTATCACGAATGCGAGAGAACTTATTATTCACGTGATAGGACACTAGTTTTTGGTTGGAGTTTATGACAAGGATACTAATAATCACAAAGACGATAGAAGTTCTCATTCGATCGATAGGACCATATTTCTCGGGGTTATGTAAATGAGGGTGATATAAAAAAATTACAAAGATAATAATTATCACGAATGCGAGAGAACTTATTATTCACGTGATAGGACACTAGTTTTTGGTTGGAGTTTATGACAAGGATACTAATAATCACAAAGACGATAGAAGTTCTTATTCGATCGATAGGACCATATTTCTTTTGTCGGGGTTATGTAAATGAGGGTGATATAAATATATTACAAAGATAATAATTATCACGAATGCGAGAGAACTTATTATTCACGTGATAGGACAGTAGTTTTTGGGTGGAGTATATTATGACAAGAATAATAATAATCACAAAGACGATAAGAGTTCTCATTTGCGTGATAGGACCATATTTCTTTTGTCGGGGTTATGTAAATGAGGGTGATATAAATATATGACAAAGATAATAATCATCACAAAAACGAGAGAAATTCTCATTCACGTGAGTGATAGGACAGTAGTTTTTGGTTGGAGTTTATGACAAGAATAATAATAATCACAAAGACGATAGAAGTTCTCATTCGTGTGATAGGACCATATTTCTTTTGCCGGCTGGGGTTACGTAAATGAGGGTGATATAAATATATTACAAAGATAATAATTATCACCAATGCGAGAGAACTTGTTATTCACGTGATAGGACAGTAGTTTTTGGGTGGAGTTTATGACAAGAATAATAATAATCACAAAGACGATAGAAGTTCTCATTCGCGTGATAGGACAGTATAGTTTTTGGTTGGAGTTTATGACAAGGATAATAATAATCACAAAGACGATAGAACTTCTCATTTGCGTGATAGGACCATATTTCTTTTGTCGGGGTTATGTAAATGAGGGTGATGTAAAAATATTACAAAGATAATAATTATCACGAATGCGAGAGAACTTATTATTCACGTGATAGGACAGTAGTTTTGGGGTGGAGTATATGACAAGAATAATAATAATCACAAAGACGATAGAAGTTCTCATTCGTGTGATAGGACCATATTTCTTTTTGTCGGAGTTATGTAAATTAGGGTGATATAAATATATATGACAAAGATAATAATTATCACAAAAACGATAGAAGTTCTCATTCACGTGATTGGACAGTAGTTTTTGGTTGGATTTTATGACAAGGATAATACTAATCATAAAGACGATATAGTTCTCATTCATGTGATAGGACCATATTTCTTTTGTCGGGGTTATGTAAATGAGGGTTATATTATGACAAGAAAAATAATAATCAAAAAGAAGATAGAAGTTCTCATTCACGTGATAGGACAGTAGTTTTTGGTTGGATTTTATGACAAGGATAATAATAATCACAAAGACGATAGAAGTTCTCATTCGCGTGATAGGACCATATTTTTTTTGTCGGGGTTATGTAAATGAGGGTGATATAAATATATTACAAAGATAATAATTATCACGAATGCGAGAGAACTTATTATTCACGTGATAGGACACTAGTTTTTGGGTGGAGTATAAGACAAGAATAATAATAATCACAAACGATAGAAGTTCTCATTCGCGTGATAGGACAGTATAGTTTTTGGTTGGAGTTTATGACAAGGATAATAATAATCACAAAGACGATAGAAGTTCTCATTCGCGTGATAGGACCATATTTCTTTTGTCGGGGTTATGTAAATGAGGGTGATGTAAAAATATTACAAAGATAATAATTATCACGAATGCGAGAGAACTTATTATTCACGTGATAGGACAGTAGTTTTGGGGTGGAGTATATGACAAGAATAATAATAATCACAAAGACGATAGAAGTTCTCATTCGTGTGATAGGACCATATTTCTTTTTGTCGGAGTTATGTAAATTAGGGTGATATAAGTATATATGACAAAGATAATAATTATCACGAAAACGATAGAAGTTCTCATTCACGTGATTGGACAGTAGTTTTTGGTTGGATTTTATGACAAGGATAATACTAATCATAAAGACGTTAGAAGTTCTCATTCATGTGATAGGACCATATTTCTTTTGTCGGGGTTATGTAAATGAGGGTGATATTATGACAAGAAAAATAATAATCAAAAAATAGAAGTTCTCATTCACGTGATAGGACAGTAGTTTTTGGTTGGATTTTATGACAAGGATAATAATAATCACAAAGACGATAGAAGTTCTCATTCGCGTGATAGGACCATATTTCTTTTGTCGGGGTTATGTAAATGAGGGTGATATA
Organism: Strongylocentrotus purpuratus; assembly: GCF_000002235.5. Classification (NCBI taxonomy): domain Eukaryota; kingdom Metazoa; phylum Echinodermata; class Echinoidea; order Camarodonta; family Strongylocentrotidae; genus Strongylocentrotus; species Strongylocentrotus purpuratus. The sequence continues at coordinate 26,231,963 of NW_022145594.1, read as the reverse complement.
AATATATGACAAAGATAATAATTATCACGAATGCGAGGGAACTTATTATTCACGTGATAGGACAGTATAGTTTTTGGTTGGAGTTTATGACAAGGATAATAATAATCACAAAGACGATATAGTTCTTATTCGCGTGATAGGACCATATTTCTTTTGTCGGGGTTATGTAAATGAGGGTGATATAAAAATATTACAAAGATAATAATTATCACGAATGCGAGAGAACTTATTATTCACGTGATAGGACACTAGTTTTTGGGTGGAGTATATGACAAGAATAATAATAATCACAAAGACGATAGAAGTTCTCATTCGTGTGATAGGAGTGCACCATATTTCTTTTTGTCGGCGTTATGTAAATTTGGGTGATATTATGACAAGAAAAATAATAATCAAAAAGAAGATAGAGGTTCTCATTCACGTGATAGGACGGTAGTTTTTGGTTGGATTTTATGACAAGGATAATAATAATCACAAAGACGATAGAAGTTCTCATTCGCGTGATAGGACCATATTTCTTTTGTCGGGGTTATGTAAATGAGGGTGATATAAATATATGACAAGAATAATAATAATCACAAAGACGATAGAAGTTCTCATTCACGTGATAGGACAGTAGTTTTTGGTTGGATTTTATGACAAGGATAATAATAATCACAAAGACGATATAGTTCTCATTCGCGTGATAGGACCATATTTCTTTTGTCGGGGTTATGTAAATGAGGGTGATATAAAAATATTACAAAGATAATAACTATCACGAATGCGAGAGAACTTATTATTCACGTGATAGGACACTAGTTTTTGGGTGGAGTATATGACAAGAATAATAATAATCACAAAGACGATAGAAGTTCTTATTCGTGTGATAGGAGTGCACCATATTTCTTTTTGTCGGCGTTATGTAAATTAGGGTGATATGACAAAGATAATAATTATCACAAATGCGAGAGAACTTCTCATTCACGTGATAGGACAGTTGTTTTTGGTTGCATGGAGTTTATGACAAGAATAATAATAATCACAAAGACGATAGAAGTTCTCATTCGTGTGATAGGACCATATTTCTTTTGCCGGCCGGGGTTATGTAAATGAGGGTGATATAAATATATTACAAAGATAATAATTATCACGAATGCGAGAGAACTTGTTATTCACGTGATAGGACAGTAGTTTTTGGTTGGAGTAATATGACAAGGATAATAATAATCACAAAGACGATAGAAGTTCTCATTCGCGTGATAGGACCATATTTCTTTTGTCGGGGTTATGTAAATGAGGGTGATGTAAAAATATTACGAGAATATTTATCACGAATGCGAGAGAACTTATGATTCACATGATAGGACATTAGTTTTGGGGTAGAGTATATGACAAGAATAATAATAATCACAAAGACGATAGAAGTTCTCATTCGTGTGATAGGACCATATTTCTTTTTGTCGGAGTTATGTAAATTAGGGGGATATAAATATATATGACAACGATAATAATTATCACAAAAAAGATAGAAGTTCTCATTCACGTGATTGGACAGTAGTTTTTGGTTGGATTTTATGACAAGGATAATACTAATCACAAAGACGATAGAAGTTTTCATTCGCGTGATAGGACCATATTTCTTTTGTCGGGGTTATGTAAATGAGGATGATATAAATATATGACAAGAATAATAATAATCACAAAGACGATAGAAGTTCTCATTCACGTGATAGGACAGTAGTTTTTGGTTGGATTTTATGACAAGGATAATAATAATCATAAAGACGATAGAAGTTCTCATTCGCGTGATATGACCATATTTTTTTGTCGGGGTTATGTAAATGAGGGTGATATAAATATATATGACAAAGATAATAATTATCACAAAAACGATAGAAGTTCTCATTCATGTGATAGGACCATATTTCTTTTGTCGGGGTTATGTAAATGAGGGTGATATAAATATATGACAAGAATAATAATAATCACAAAGAAGATAGAAGTTCTCATTCGCGTGATAGGACCATATTTCTTTTGTCGGAGTTATGTAAATGAGGGTGATATAAATATGACAAGAATAATAATAATCACAAAGACGATAGAAGTTCTCATTCACGTGATAGGACAGTAGTTTTTGGTTGGATTTTATGACAAGGATAATAATAATCATAAAGACGATAGAAGTTCTCATTCGCGTGATATGACCATATTTTTTAGTCGGGGTTATGTAAATGAGGGTGATATAAATATATATGACAAAGATAATAATTATCACAAAAACGATAGAAGTTCTCATTCATGTGATAGGACCATATTTCTTTTGTTGGGGTTATGTAAATGAGGGTGATATGACAAGAATAATAATAATCACAAAGAAGATAGAAGTTCTCATTCACGTGACTGTAGTTTTTGGTTGGATTTTATGACAAGGATAATACTAATCATAAAGACGATAGAAGTTCTCATTCGCGTTATAGGACCATATTTTTTTTGTCGGGGTTATGTAAATGAGGGTGATATAATTATATGACAAAGATAATAATTATCACAAAAACGATAGAAGTTCTCATTCGCGTAATAGGACCATAATTGGTTGTGGTTCATGTAAATGAATATGATAATACAGTACGTTTGGCAAGGATAATAATAATCGTAAAAACGATAGAAGTTCTCATTCACGCGATAGGACCATTGTTGGGGTGTATGTAAATGAGGATCATATAAATATATGACAAAGATAATAATAATCACGAAGACGATAGAAGTTTTCATTCACGTGATAGGACCATAGTTTTTTGATGGGGTTATAATGTAGATGAGGATGAAAGAAAACAAGTCAAACATGCAGTGCAGAGGAGCACAGGCGAAGAGAGGGAGATCGAGAGGGTGCGAGAGGAAGGGAAAGAGGGAACAAGAGAGAGAGAGAGGGTGACAGAGAGAGCCTGGGTCTATATTTCGGAGAGAGAGAGAGAGGGTCCATGTGGTGAAAATGATTTTTTTCGAAACTTCCAAGGGTATATGATGAACATTACATCGAACTTCTGTAGGAAAGAGAGAGGGGTGGGGGGGGGGGGGGGGGACAGAGAGAGATAGAGAGAGAGAGCGGTATCTGGATAGACATATTTATTGTATTTCTTTCATGTTTATCTGAACGATTATGTGGTCATTCATTTTCAAATTGCTTTCTTTCTGATATTCTTTTCTGAATGCATTTCACGGACATAACAATTGGAAAAAATGATAAGACTTCATGTATCCCGTAGGCCTACTTGAAATTGTCTGTTATAAATGTATATCAAAAAGACTGATCAGTCGAAGCTGAGACTAGATTGAGACGGTTGCGGAGGAGGGTTTACGGGTACGTCAAACCATAGGTTTATGGTCAAACTCACTCTGCAAGGAGATTATAACTCCCTTGATTTGTGCGATACAATCCTGAACGGTACTTGCTCTCACACAAACGCACACAGATGCTGGTACCATGGAGCTATAAAAAAGAACATGGACCGAAGCCATTCGAATACAGTCGCTTCCCCGCCGTGGAGCGGGGTCAGCGCGGTGTCAAAATTGCTGTTTGTCTTCTGTCCATGTGGCTTCACCGGGCGGGGCGAACGTAACACAGTGTTTCAATATCGATTATACCATGAACCATTTACAACAGTAGATGGCGCTAGTATACAACATCATGAGCCGGTTTAAATACAGGCAGCTTGGAACTAATAATTGATTTATTAATTACTGTTTAATTCACTAAAAAAAAAAAAAGAAAGTATTTCAGCGGTGGAGATTGGTTAAAGATATTCCTATTGCATCTTGTTATAACATCAAAGAGTTTCAGATGAATTAAATATTTTTACCAAAACTTTGTAATACCTTTAAGCATTTCAAAATTTTCCGTCCGTAAGTGTCCCCGCGCGCGGTGTGTGCGCTCGCAGCGCGCGGAAAAGGTCAAATTCAAAATGTTTACATGATTTGGATTCCTCTTAACGTAATTGACAATTTACATTAATTTCAGTCACTCTTCATATTTCTTAAGGCCGTGAGCGTGCGTCAAAGTTCAAAATCCGCGCGTACTGCTATGGGCAATATAGTGCAAATTTGATCAAAAACATGCCATTTTAAAAATCGAAATAGCTCTTCAGATAGTCCATTGACCCCCAATTTTTATATCATGGTTGGAGAAAGCATGAATTGGAGATATGATTTCATACCACCCTGACTCGTACAAAGTGTAACAAAGTCTTCATATTGACATCTAAACTCAACAAAATGTATTTTTTTGATGACGTCATTTTTGTCTTTGTTTTATTGAGATTATCTCACTTATCGGTCATCGATTTTCTCCCAGAATTTAATATGTTGTAGCTGAGATAATTTTCTATCAAAATATATCATTCATTTTTCATTTCGATGACGTCATCATAGTTAAATATTCCATTAAAGGCGACAATGCATAATTTGTCATATTTGCGTGTTATGTCTATGGGAGGTCACTTTTTTCAAAACATGAATCTGCATGACAAGGTGTTTTGACCAGTATCTCGGTTGTTATTCAACAGTTTTCTCCCAAATTTTAGTATGTTATAGCTGAGACTATTTGCTATTTAAATATTTCCTTATTTTTTCAATCAGATGTCAGGATCATGCTTGTGCTCATCATCATCTTTAACATTATCGTTTTTATCATCATATAACATTATCATTATCATCATCATCACCTTTACTATCATGATCATCATCATGGTCATCATGATCATCATTGTTTACATGTCTATATAACTTCTCCCATTCTCAATTCTATCATAAGACTTAGACAGACCACCTTAATCGTCTTCGTGACGAATTAAATTTCTAGTTTATTATTATTCTTCCTCGAATTTGTTCGCAGGATATCTCAAGACTGAATGAAGCCATTGTTATGAATCTTTCAATGATGATAGATCTTATTCTAACTTAGAACTGCGTGACTTTTCAAAGACTCAAAGTCATCGTGACGTCATCCAGACGCCATTTTGTGAAAATCAACTTATGATCATATCTTCATAACAGAAAGCCATTTCTCATTCATATTTGTCATGATCAAGTTCAATATTTGTCGGGTCAATTTCAGGTCGATAAATGCGCGCAAAAATGCGCGTACGCGTAGGCGCGCGCGTTAATGCGCACGTAAAATTTTATATTGCTCAAAATCGTTTTTTTTGCATACGTTTCAGGCCATTATAAGCATTTCATAAAAAATCACGCAAAACACGCATTTTTGAACGTTTTCGTTCGTCACGGCCGAACGAAAAATAATTTCTCTGCAAAAGCTTTTGACCGAATATTCCTCATATTTTTCCGGAAAATTTGATACCATGTTTAGCTCTGTATCACTATTAAAAACGGAATGAGCGTCCGTTCAAGATAACCGTCCGTACGCGCGATTTTTGTAATACATTGCATATATGGGCAAACACATGCCTATGAAAAGTCCATTGGGATGAATAGGGATTGCCAATTTTTTTTTCATATTTAGATAGAGTATGAGTCGGAGGTATGATTTCATATCTCATTTGGCCATTAAGTACATCTTAACGTCATCATAATGGCCTTGGAAGTCAAAAATACAAAATTGCATATTATGACGTCATTGTATTTATGGAAAATGTGGTGTATTTCTCTCAATATTCATCGATTCTCTTTGACATGTCGATATGTTGTAGATAAGGCAATTCTCTACAAGATCACTGTTCACTAAGTTTCATTTTAATGAGGTCATCATAGTACAAAATTCAATTAAAGGCCACATGTCAGAATTTTCGTCATTTGCGTGTTATGTCTATGGAAGGTGAATTTCGTTCACATCATGAATCTACATGGCATTCATCTATGAGCACTATCTATCGTATGTGTGCTCTGTTTTCTCCCAAATTGGGGTATGTTATAGCTGAGACCATGGGCTATAAAAAAGGGTGACTTTGTTTTTTAATCAGATGTTGGGATCATGTTAAAATTTTCGATCGAAAGTTGAAATTGCAAATTTTGAAGGAATCATTAGGTGATACGTAACGAAGTCAACGTATCACCTTTTGATTTCGTCAAGATTGTTATTAGGTGGTCTGTCAACGACAGATCACCTATTGTTTTCGTCAGAATTTTCTTTCTTTATTTATTATTTATTTTTATTTCTCCCCGTTTTTTGTTCATCGGTTAACTCAAGATCGGTTGTGTTAATTTCTTTCAATTTTGACACAGTCATTGGTCATTATCATGAGACGTGACAGTAACCTTTTCAAGGTCATCAAGTCATCGTGACGTCATCCAGGCGCCATTTTGTGAAATCCCGTTATCCATCATATCTTCATGATGCATAAGCAAAGGTCATTCATATTTATATCACATATACTTCAGGTCAAGGGTCAACAAGTCATGTCATCAAAGGTTACATAAAGGTCATGACGCGCACGTACGCGCGCGTCAAAATTTTAAAATGCTCAAAATCACTTAACTATTAAAGGAGAGTACGAATCAGGTCATTTTAAGCATTTCAAAATTTTCCGTCCGTACAGGTCGCCGCGCGCGTTGCGCGCGCTCACAACGCGCGGAAAAGTTCAAATTCATTTTTTTTTACATGATTTAGATTCCTCTTACCGTAAATGACAATTTACATTAATTTCAGTCACTCTTGACCTTTCATAAGGCCGTGAGCGCGCGTCAAAGTTCAAAATCCGCGCGTGCTGCTATGGGCAATATAATGCAAATTTGATCAAAAACATCCCATTTTAAAAATCAAAATAGCTCTTCAGATAGTCAATTGACCCCAACTTTTATATCATGGTTGGAAAAAAGGATGAGTTAGACATATGATTTCATGTCTCATTTGACCTTCAATTAACTCATGACGTCATCATAATGGCCTCCGAACTTAAAATTTCAATTTTCATATTATGACGTCAGCATTTTTTTTGAAAATTGATTGTATCTCTGTAAATATTAATCAATTTTCTTTCAAATTTTGATATGTTCTACCTGAAAATATTCTCTACAAATGCAGTTCTCATTATATTTCATTTTGGAAAAAGCATCATGGCGTATTTTTGCGATTAAAGGAGGCATGTCAATTTTTCACATTTTGCGTGCATTCTCTATAGGACATGACTTTTTCTCAAAACTGGATTCTACATTCTTGTCTTTTGCGAGCAATATCTCCGTCGTTTTAGCTTCGTTTACGCTGAGCTTTGAGTATGTTGTAGCTGAGACAATATACTATCGTAAGTGTGCCCTTTATTTTTCGATAAGATGTCGGGATCATGCTTATATTTCACTTGCAAAGTGGGATTTGAGAATTCCATTTTTTCGTTTACGTGTAATCTCTATGGGAAATGTTTTGGTATATCGGTAACGCACTTGACTTCCGACCTCGAGGTCCCTGGTTCGAGTCCGGGCGTCTCCAACAATTTTTTTTCTCACTTTTTTTTCTTTTTGACCTTTCACTATACCATCTCCTTTGAATATTAAAACACGTAGAATCGCAAATAATGTAATAAACAACCATATTTACTTAATAATTACCCTATTATCACTTGATCCATTACTTTTTGCGTGTAATCCTTATGGGAGATGACTTTTTCTCAAATCTGGATTCTACATTCATGTCTTTTGGGAGCAATATCGCCGTTATTTCAGCTAGATTTTTGTTGATTTTTTAGTATGTTGTAGCTGAGACTATACGCTATCTAAACGTCCCCTCATTTTTCAATCAGATGTCATCATGGTCTGTTGATGATGATCATCAACATCACCATGATCATCATCATCGTCATCACCATTACTATCAAGATCATCATCATGATCATCATCATGATCATCATTCTTTACATGTCTATATAACTTCTCCCTTTTTCAATATAGTAAATATTGAATTAAAGATGAGCATGAACATAGGAATTGAAGACAGACCACCTAATTCGTCCCCATGACGAATTAAATTTCTAGTTTATTATTATTATTTATTTATCAGGTGGGCTGTATAACGTACAGACCACCTTATAATTTCGTTAGAATTGCCTTTATTTATTATTATCAGGTGGGCTGTATATAGTACAGACCACCTTATAATTTCGTTAGAATTGCCTTTATTTATATATTTTTCTTATTTCTAACCACTTTTTTGTGAACAAGATAACTTGGAAATGGCTCAATCAAATGCCTAGAAATTTGGCACACATATGTATAGACATATGTACAAAGCACAATAACGTTTTCAACATTGACCTTCACTGATGACGTCATCTAGGCGCCATTTTGTAAAATTTTACGAAAATCAACTCATGATCATATCTTCATAACCAAAAGGTATTTCTCGTTCATATTTATCATGATCAAGGTCAATATCCGTCCGGTCAATAAAAGGTCAAATAACGCGCGCCTGCGCGTACGTCCGCGCGTCAATGCGCGCGCAAAATTTTGAAATGCTCAAAATCGTCTGAAAATCATTTTGCATACGTTTTAGGCCATTCTAAGCATTTTATAAAAAATCGCGCGTACGAGCATGCGCGCGCGTTTTCGCGCGTAAAACTTTTGCACAACATTGAATTGCTTTTTTTTTTCTTTCATAATATACCACATATATTTACAAACAAATTGATACCACGTTTGTCTCTTTATGACTATTAATAACGGATTGATCGACCGTTTAACAAAAATTTCCGTGCGCGCGAGCTCTTGTAATACATAGCAAATATGGGCAAAAACATGCCTATACAAAATCCATTGTAGCTCTTTAGGATGCAAGGTGACCCCAATTTGTTTTCATATTTTAATAGAGTATGATTCGGAGATATTGTTTCATGTCTCATTCGACCCTCAATTAACTCATGACGTCATCACAATGGCCTCCGAACTCAAAATTCCAATTTGCATATTATGACGTCAGCATATTTATGGAAAATTGATTGTATCTCTGTAAATATTGATTGATTTTCTTCCAAATTTTGATATGTTCTAGCTGAGACAATTCTCTACAAAGGCAATTGCTATTATTTTTTCATTTTGACAAAGGCATGGCGTATTTTTGCGATTAAAGGAGGCATGTAAATTTTTTACATTTTGCGTGTATTCTCTATGGTATATGACTTTTTCTCAAAACTCTATTCTACATTCCCGTCTTTCGCGAGCAATATCTACGTCGTTTTAGCTTCGTTTACGCTGAACTTCGAGTATGTTGTAGATGAGACAAAAAGCTATCTCAAATGTACCCTTTATTTTGTCTAAATTTTTTGTTGGATCAGCCCACCTATACTTGTTCCAAACAAGTATTACAAATCTAGTATATTTTTCTTATTTCTAACCACTTTTTTGTGAACAAGATAACTTGGAAATGGCTCAATCAAATGCCTAGAAATTTGGCACACATATGTATAGACATATGTACAAAGCACAATAACGTTTTCAACATTGACCTTCACTGATGACGTCATCTAGGCGCCATTTTGTAAAATTTTACGAAAATCAACTCATGATCATATCTTCATAACCAAAAAGTATTTCTCGTTCATATTTATCATGATCAAGGTCAATATCCGTCCGGTCAATAAAAAGTCAAATAACGCGCGCCTGCGCGTACGTCCGCGCGTCAATGCGCGCGCAAAATTTTGAAATGCTCAAAATCGTCTGAAAATCATTTTGCATACGTTTTAGGCCATTCTAAGCATTTTATAAAAAATCGCGCGTACGAGCATGCGCGCGCGTTTTCGCGCGTAAAACTTTTGCACAACATTGAATTGCTTTTTTTTTTTCTTTCATAATATACCACATATATTTACAAACAAATTGATACCACGTTTGTCTCTTTATGACTATTAATAACGGATTGATCGACCGTTTAACAAAAATTTCCGTGCGCGCGAGCTCTTGTAATACATAGCAAATATGGGCAAAAACATGCCTATACAAAATCCATTGTAGCTCTTTAGGATGCAAGGTGACCCCAATTTTTTTTCATATTTTAATAGAGTATGATTCGGAGATATTGTTTCATGTCTCATTCGACCCTCAATTAACTCATGACGTCATCACAATGGCCTCCGAACTCAAAATTCCAATTTGCATATTATGACGTCAGCATATTTATGGAAAATTGATTGTATCTCTGTAAATATTGATTGATTTTCTTCCAAATTTTGATATGTTCTAGCTGAGACAATTCTCTACAAAGGCAATTGCTATTATTTTTCATTTTGACAAAGGCATGGCGTATTTTTGCGATTAAAGGAGGCATGTAAATTTTTTACATTTTGCGTGTATTCTCTATGGGATATGACTTTTTCTCAAAACTCTATTCTACATTCCCGTCTTTCGCGAGCAATATCTACGTCGTTTTAGCTTCGTTTACGCTGAACTTCGAGTATGTTGTAGATGAGACAAAAAGCTATCTCAAATGTACCCTTTTTTTTGTCTCAATTTTTTGTTGGATCAGCCCACCTATACTTGTTCCAAACAAGTATTACAAATCTAGTATATTTTTCTTATTTCTAACCACTTTTTTGTGAACAAGATAACTTGGAAATGGCTCAATCAAATGCCTAGAAATTTGGCACACATATGTATAGACATATGTACAAAGCACAATAACGTTTTCAACATTGACCTTCACTGATGACGTCATCTAGGCGCCATTTTGTAAAATTTTACGAAAATCAACTCATGATCATATCTTCATAACCAAAAGGTATTTCTCGTTCATATTTACCATGATCAAGGACAATATCCGTCCGGTCAATAAAAGGTCAAATAACGCGCGCGTGCGCGTACGTCCGCGCGTCAATGCGCGCGCAAAATTTTGAAATGCTCGAAATCGTCTGAAAATCATTTTGCATACGTTTTAGGCCATTCTAAGCATTTTATAAAAAATCGCGCGTACGAGCATGCGCGCGCGTTTTCGCGCGTAAAACTTTTGCACAACATTGAATTGCCTTTTTTTTTCTTTCATAATATACCACATATATTTACAAACATATTGATACCATGTTTGTCTCTTTATGACTATTAATAACGGAATGATCGACCGTTTAACATAAATCTCCATGCGCGCGAGCTCTTGTAATACATAGCATATATGGGCAAAAACACGCCTATACAAAATCCATTGTAGCTCTTTAGGATGCAAGGTGACCCCAATTTGTTTTCATATTTTAAAAGAGTATGATTCGGAAATATTGTTTCATGTCTCATTTGACCCTCAATTAACTCATGACGTCATCATAATGGCCTCCGAACTCAAAATTCCAATTTGCATATTATGACGTCAGCATATTTATGGAAAATTGATTGTATCTCTGTAAATATTGATCAATTTTCTTCCAAATTTTAATATGTTCTAGCTGAGACAAATTTCTACAAATGCAGTCAGTACTATTCTTCATTTTGACAAAGGTATCATGGCGTATTTTTGCGATTAAAGGAGGCATGTCAATTTTTCACATTTTGCGTGTATTCTCTATGGGACATGACTTTTTCTCAAAACTCGATTCTACATTCCCGTCTTTCGCGGGCAACATCTACGTCATTTTAGCTTCATTTACGCTGAACTTCGAGTATGATGTAGCTGAGACAATTAGCTATCTCAAATGTGCCCTTCATTTTGTCTAAAATGTTAGCTGGACCAGCCCACCTATACTTGTACCAAACAAGTATTACAAATCTAGTTATTAAATATTTTTCTTATTTCTAACCACTTTTTTGTGAACAACATAACTTGGAAATGGCTCAATCAAATGCCTAGAAATTTGGCACACATATGTATAGACATATGTACAAAGCACAATAACGTTTTCAACATTGACCTTCACTGATGACGTCATCTAGGCGCCATTTTGTAAAATTTTACGAAAATCAACTCATGATCATATCTTCATAACCAAAAGGTATTTCTCGTTCATATTTATCATGATCAAGGTCAATATCCGTCCGGTCAATATAAGGTCAAAAAACGCGCGCGTGCGCGTACGTCCGCGCGTCAATGCGCGCGCAAAATTTTGAAATGCTCGAAATCGTCTGAAAATCATTTTGCATACGTTTTAGGCCATTCTAAGCATTTTATAAAAAATCGCGCGTACGAGCATGCGCGCGCGTTTTCGCGCGTAAAACTTTTGCACAACATTGAATTGCCTTTTTTTTTTCTTTCATAATATACCACATATATTTACAAACATATTGATACCATGTTTGTCTCTTTATGACTATTAATAACGGAATGATCGACCGTTTAACATAAATCTCCATGCGCGCGAGCTCTTGTAATACATAGCATATATGGGCAAAAACACGCCTATACAAAATCCATTGTAGCTCTTTAGGATGCAAGGTGACCCCAATTTGTTTTCATATTTTAAAAGAGTATGATTCGGAAATATTGTTTCATGTCTCATTTGACCCTCAATTAACTCATGACGTCATCATAATGGCCTCCGAACTCAAAATTCCAATTTGCATATTATGACGTCAGCATATTTATGGAAAATTGATTGTATCTCTGTAAATATTGATCAATTTTCTTCCAAATTTTAATATGTTCTAGCTGAGACAAATTTCTACAAATGCAGTCAGTACTATTCTTCATTTTGACAAAGGTATCATGGCGTATTTTTGCGATTAAAGGAGGCATGTCAATTTTTCACATTTTGCGTGTATTCTCTATGGGACATGACTTTTTCTCAAAACTCGATTCTACATTCCCGTCTTTCGCGGGCAACATCTACGTCATTTTAGCTTCATTTACGCTGAACTTCGAGTATGATGTAGCTGAGACAATTAGCTATCTCAAATGTGCCCTTCATTTTGTCTAAAATGTTAGCTTGACCAGCCCACCTATACTTGTACCAAACAAGTATTACAAATCTAGTTATTATTCTTCCTCGAATTTGTTCGCAGGATATCTCAAGACTGAATGAAGCCATTGTTATGAATCTTTCAATGATGATAGATCTTATTCTAACTTAGAACTGCGTGACTTTTCAAAGACTCAAAGTCATCGTGACGTCATCCAGACGCCATTTTGTGAAAATCAACTTATGATCATATCTTCATAACAGAAAGCCATTTCTCATTCATATTTGTCATGATCAAGTTCAATATTTGTCGGGTCAATTTCAGGTCGATAAATGCGCGCAAAAATGCGCGTACGCGTAGGCGCGCGCGTTAATGCGCGCGTAAAATTTTATATTGCTCAAAATCGTCTTAAATTTTTTTTGCATACGTTTCAGGCCATTATAAGCATTTCATAAAAAAATCACGCAAAACACGCATTTTTGCACGTTTTCGTTCGTCACGGCCGAACGAAAAATAATTTCTCTGCAAAAGCTTTTGACCGAATATTCCTCATATTTTTCCGGAAAATTTGATACCATGTTTAGCTCTTTATCACTATTAAAAACGGAATGAGCGTCCGTTCAAGATAACCGTCCGTACGCGCGATTTTTGTAATACATTGCATATATGGGCAAAAACATGCCTATGAAAAGTCCATTGGGATGAATAGGGATTGCCAATTTTTTTTTCATATTTAGATAGAGTATGAGTCGGAGGTATGATTTCATATCTCATTTGGCCATTAAGTACATCTTAACGTCATCATAATGGCCTTGGAAGTCAAAAATACAAAATTGCATATTATGACGTCATTGTATTTATGGAAAATGTAGTGTATTTCTCTCAATATTCATCGATTCTCTTTGACATGTCGATATGTTGTAGATAAGGCAATTCTCTACAAGATCACTTTTCACTAAGTTTCATTTTAATGAGGTCATCATAGTACAAAATTCAATTAAAGGCCACATGTCAGAATTTTCGTCATTTGCGTGTTATGTCTATGGAAGGTGAATTTCGTTCACATCATGAATCTACATGGCATTCATCTATGAGCACTATCTATCTTATGTGTGCTCTGTTTTCTCCCAAATTGGGGTATGTTATAGCTGAGACCATGGGCTATAAAAAAGGGTGACTTTGTTTTTTAATCAGATGTTGGGATCATGTTAAAATTTTCGATCGAAAGTTGAAATTGCAAATTTTGAAGGAATCATTAGGTGATACGTAACGAAGTCAACGTATCACCTTTTGATTTCGTCAAGATTGTTATTTATTATTATTATTTAGGTGATACGTAACGAAGTCTACGTATCACCTATTGATTTCGTCAAGATTTTTATTCCTAGTATTCTTCCTCGATTTTGTTCGCAGGATATCTCAAGATTGAATAAAGCCATTGTCATGAAACTTTCAATGATGATAGATCTTAGTCTAACTTAGAACTGCAGGACTTTTCAAAGACTCAAAATCATCGTGACGTCATCCAGGCGCCATTTTGTGAAAATCAACTTATGATCATATCTTCATAAAAGAAAGCCATTTCTCATTCATATTTGTCATGATCAAGGTCAATATGTGTCGGGTCAATTTCAGGTCAATAAATGCGCGCAAAAATGCGCGTACGCGAAGGTGCGCGCGTTAATGCGCGCGTAAAATTTAAAATTGCTCAAAATCGTCTTTAATTTTTTTTGCATACGTTTCAGGCCATTATAAGCATTTCATAAAAAATCACGCAAAACACGCATTTTTGCACGTTTTCGTTCGTCACGGCCGAATGAAAAATAATTCCTCCGCAAAAACTTTTTTACAGAATATTCCTCATATTTTTCCGAACAATTTGATACCATGTTTATCTCTTCATCACTATTAATAACGGAATGAGCGTCCGTTCAAGATAACCATTCGTACGTGCGATTTTTGCAATACATAGCATATATGGGCAAAAACATGCCTTTAAAAAGTCCATTGGGATGAATAAGGACTGCCAATTTTTATTTCATATTTAGATAGAATATGAGTCGGAGATATGATTCTACATCTCATTTGGCCATTAAGTCCATCTTGACGTCATCATAATGGCCTTGGAAGTCAAAATAAAAAATTGCACATTATGACGTCATTATGTTTATGGAAAATTTAGTGTATTTCTCTCGATATTCATCGATTTTCTTCTAGATTCAAATATGTTGTAGTCGAGGCAATCGTCCACAAAATCAATACACATTAATTTTCATTTTAATGACGTCATCATAGTACAAACTTCAATCAAAGGCCACATGTCAGAATTTTCGTAATTTGCATGTTATGTCTATGGAAGGTGAATTTTGTTCACATCTTGAATCTACGTGGCATTCATCTACGAGCACTATCTTGCTTATTTGTGCTCTTTTTTCTCCCAAATTTGGGTATGTTATAGCTGAGACCATGGGCTATAAAAACGGTGTACTTTGTTTTTTAATCAGATGTTGATATTTTGTCGAAATTTTCAATTGAAAATTGGAATTGCAAATTCTGTAGAACTTTGCGTTAATTATGAATATGTCACGTATGTCCTATTTTTGAAATGTTATCGTTAGCAGTGTCCTAGTATTAAAATGAAATGATAGTGTTTTTATTGTTAATAAAAATAAAAGAACAACAATGCATTGCGGCCTAAACAGCCAAATTTGCAATGTTTTACACATGTAAAATACAATATAAAAAAACATTCGGAATTATTAGAAGTAAAAGTAGAAGAAGAAAGAGGGAAAAGAGGATTGAGAAGAAAGGAGAAGGGTGAGATGCCTAGCTGCTTTCCTCTTTCTGTCTTGCTCTGTCTTCCTCTGTCTCGATCTGCCTCTCTCTTTCTTTATAGTATCTCCCCTCTCTGCATCATTTCAGTGTCTCATTTATTAGTTTATTACATGTACACAAATCAAATCAAAGGAAATTTGAACCAATTTCTATCGTTTGGCCATTCACTGCCATGCATACTAACAATTATTTCTAGATTTAACATCTTATAGCTGTTGGGTTATGATGGGGAAAATATTAATATCTTAATCATATTAATTGAATCAGGACTAAATAAATCACTGTATACATGTTTTATTTTTTTTTAAAGTGTTAATAAACTTTATTTTCATGTTATCTCAAGACTTGACAGATGGCACACGAAAGCATTCACATCCACAGTGTGTCGACACGTTATTCAAACGATAGATCTTTCTTTCCAATACAGAACGGTCAATAAGCTGCATGAAACTTAATTTAGATATAGTCCTTATTAGTCATAATCAGCTCTAATGACGTCATTGTTGCGTATTTAGCGCGTCGAAATATCACTTCAATGATTGGTATAAGTATTTCTCTGCAATCAGGCGAATTTTTTGTTAGTAATAGCAGGGCACTCTCCCTGGTAATAGTTAACAGTTATCATATACAACAATCCTCAATTGAATACCTGAAGGGGGCGCTATACCACTTTTAATTATGGTCATCAACATCATCAATATCGTCATTATCGTATTGATGAACATTATCATTATATCATCATCTGCAGTTTCTGCATACTTTCATGATAGTAATTCAAGAGCCTAGCTATTTATGCTAAAAAATATTGAAGGCATCTTTCTCAATTGCATCTCTCCCCTCTCTCTCTCTTTTCTCTCTTGCTCTGTCTCCCTTTACCTAATCTTGTTCTGCCCCTCTCCTTCTCTTGGTCTCTCTCATCTTTATCTCTCTTGTTCTCTCCCTCTGTCTTACACTTTCACCCTCTCCCTCTCCCTCTTCATCTCTTGATCTGTCTCCTTTTGTCTCTGTCTCTCTCTCTTTCTCTACTCTCTCCCCTATTTCTCTGCATCATCTCAGCTTGTCTCATTTATAATGTATAATAATTTAATCCAAGGAAATTCGAGGCAATTTCTATCGTTTGACCATTCACTGCCATGCATACTGACAATCGTTTCTAGATTTAACATCATAGCTGTTGGGTTATGGAGGGGTACAATATTAATATCTTACTCATATTTTATATTAAATCAGGACTAAATTAATCACTATGTGCATTTTGTAATATTTATTAAAAAAAGCTGTTTGATTATGGATGGGTACAATATTAATATCTTACTCATATTTTATATTAAATCAGGACTAAATTAATCACTATGTACATTTTGTAATATTTATTATAAAAAGTGTTTTGAGCTTGTTTAGTATAAGTAAACAGTTTAATCCTCTATCGAAAACCTGAAAGAGGCGCTGTGCCACTTTCAATCATGGTCATCATTCTAATATCGTCATCATCGTATTCATGAACATAATGTTTTTTTGATTATCCGCAACACTTTCATGATCAGTATTCACAAGAGCTTATTTATGCTAGAAATATGGAAGGCATTGTTCTCGATTGCATCTCTCTCTCTCTCTCTCCTCTCTTTTGCGCTGTTTCCCTTGTCCTCATCATCTTCTTTTCATCATCATCAATATCGTCATTATCGTATTCATGAATATTATCATTAGATCGTCATCGGGACACTTTCATGATACAAAAATAGCTTCGTATCACCTAATTCGTCAAAGTGACGAATTAAAGTCTAGTTAGGTGATACGTACGTAGACGTATCACCTTTTGATTTCGTCAAGATTTTTATTATTATTATTTATTTATCAGGTGGGCTGTATAACGTACAGACCACCTTATAATTTCGTTAGAATTGCCTTTATTATTTATTTATTTATTTATTTATTTATTAAATATTTTTCTTATTTCTAACCACTTTTTTGTTAGCAAGATAACTTGAAAATGGCTCAATGAAATGCCTTGAAATTTGACACACATATGTATAGGCATATGTACAAAGCACAATAACGTTTTCAACATTGACCTTTACTGATGACGTCATCTAGGCGCCATTTTGTAAAAATCAACTCATGATCATATCTTCATAACCAAAAGCTATTTCTCATTCATATTTATCATGATCGAGGTCAATATCCGTCCGGTCAACTTCAGGTCAAAAACGCGCGCGTGCGCGTACGTCCGCGCGTTAATGCGCGCGCAAAATTTTTGAATGCTCAAAATCATCTCAAAATCATTTTACATACGTTTTAGGCCATTCTAAGCATTTTATAAAAAATCGCCCACACACACGCGCATGCGCGCGGTGCGCGCGTTTTCGCGCGTAAAACTATTACACAACATAGAATCGCCATTTTTTTTCTTTCATAATATTCCACATATTTTTACAAACAAATTGATACCATGCTTGTCTCTTTATGACTATTAATAATGGAATGATCGACCGTTTAACATAAATTTCCGTGCGCGCGAGCTCTTGTAATACATAGCATATATGGGCAAAAACATGCCTATACAAGATCCATTGTAGCCCTTTAGGATGCAAGGTGGCCCCAATTTTTGGGTCATATTTTGATACAGTATGAATTGGAGATATGATTTCATGTCTCATTTGACCCTCAATTAACTCATGACGTCATCATAATGGCCTCCAAACTCAAAATTTCAATTTGCATATTATGACGTCAGCATATTTACGGAAAATTGATTGTTTCTCTGTAAATATTGATCGATTGTCTTCAAAATTTTGATATGTTTTAGCTGAGACAATTCTCTACAAATAAAATTGGCCCTAATTTTCATTTTGACAAAGGCATCAGGGCGTATTTTCGCGATTAAAAAAGACATGTCAATTTTTCACATTTTGAGTGTATTCTCTATGGGACATGAGTTTTTCTCAAAACTGGATTCTTTCGCGAGCAATATCTCTGTCGTTTAGCTTCGTTTACGCTGAACTTCGAGTATGTTATAGCTGAGACAATAAGCTATCTCAAATGTACCCTTCATTTTGTCTTAAATTTTGGTTCGACCAGCCCACCTATACTTGTTCCAAACAAGTATTACAAATCTAGTTTATTATTATTCTTCCTCGAATTTGTTCGCAGGATATCTCAAGACTGAACGAAGCCATTGTTATGAATCTTTCAATGATGATAGATCTTAGTCTAACTTAGAACTGCGTGACTTTTCAAAGACTCAAAGTCATCGTGACGTCATCCAGGCGCCATTTTGTGAAAATCAACTAATGATCATATCTTTATAACGAATAATAATTTTTCATTCATATTTATCCGTCCGGTCAAGTTGAGGTCAATAAACGTGCGTAAATGCGCGCGTGCGCGCTCGTCCGCGCGTTTACGCGCGCGCAAAAATTAAAAATGCTCTAAATCATCCCAAAATTTTTTTTGCATACGTTTCAGGCCATATGGAGCATTTGATAAAAAAATTACGCACACGCGCATGCGCGCGCGTTTTCGCGCGTACTGGAATTTTGCAACATAGAATCGCCGATTTTTTTCTGTCATCATATTCGGTACATTTTTCCAAGCATTTTGATAATTTGTTCACCTTTTATTAACGCAATGAGCGCCCGTCAAAGTTGACAGCACGCGCGGATTTGCGTTATCTTTATCCACAATACATGGGCAAAAACATGCCTATATAAAATTCATTGTAACTCTTTAGAATAGATAGAAACTCCTAATATTTTGTCATATTTGGATAGATTATGAGTCGGAGATATGATTTCATGTCTCATTTGATCCTCAATTAACTCATGACGTCATCATAATGGCCTCCAAACTCAAAATTTTAATTTGCATATTATGACGTCAGCATATTTTTGGAAAATTGATTGTATCTCTGTAAATATGGATCAATTTTCTTTTTAATTTTGATATGTTCTAGCTGAGACAATTTTCTACAAATGTAATGTTCACAATTTTTATTTTTGACAAAAGTATCATGGTGTATTTTTGCGATTAAAGGAGGCATGTCAATTTTTCGCATTTTGCGTGTATTCTCCTTTTTCTCAAAACTGGATTCTACACTCCTGTCTTTCGCGAGCAAAATCTCCGTTGTTTTAGCTTTGTTTTCGCTGAGCTTCGGATATGTTGTAGCTGAGACAATGAGCTATCACAAGTGTGCCCTTTATTTTTCGATTAGATGCCGGGATCATGCTCATATTTCACTTGCAAAGTAGGATTTCTGAATTCCATTTCCTGTTTACGTGTAATCGCTATGGGAGATGTTTTGGTATATCGGTAACGCACTTGACTTCCAACCTCGAGATCCCTGGTTCGAGTCCGGGTGTCTCCAACACTTTTTTTCACTTTTTTTTCCTTTTGACCTTCACTGTACCATCTCCTTTGATTATTTAAACACGTAGATTCGCAAATAATGTCATAAATAACCCTTTTTACTTTATTATTACCCTATTTTCACTTAATCCATTACTTTTTGCGTGTAATCCCTATGGGAAATGACTTTTTCTCAAATCTGGAGTCTACATTCCTGTCTTTTGCGAGCAATATCGCCGTTATTTCGGCTTGGATTTTGTTGATTTTTGAGCATGTTGTAGCTGAGATTATATGCTATCTAAATCAACCCTCATTTTTTCAATAAGATGTCATGATCGCGCTCATGATCATGATCATCACGATCATCATTATCATAATGATGCTAATCATTTATCAATTACATTTTCATTTCTTTGAATAAGATAAAATCGTCAAAAGGTGTTCTTCATGATGTAAATTAGAGTCAAATGTGTAACTGGTTACTGCACAGGGTCAAAGGTCATATATTGTTTCAATCTATCTTCCCTAGATCCATGATGATCAAGGAGACACAATTTAATCTTGACATATGAATAGATCATAATGGGAGAAGCAAAATAATATATCGTGTAATGCATTATTCGTTATGTAAACCATTATCATACGTATCACCTAATTCGTCTAAGTGACGAATTAAAGTCTAGTTAGGTGATACGTACGTAGACGTATCACCTTTTGATTTCGTCAAGATTTTTATTATTTATTTATTTATTTATTTATTTATTATTTATTATTATTCTTCCTCGAATTTTTTCGCAAGATATCTCAAGATTGAATGAAGCCATTGTTATGAATCTTTCAATGATGATAGATCTTAGTCTAACTTAGAACTGCGTGAATTTTCAAAGACTCAAAGTCATCGTGACGTCATCCAGGCGCCATTTTGTGAAAATCAACTAATGATCATATCTTCATAACGAATAGTAATTTCTCATTCATATTTATCACGATTTAGATCAATATCCGTCCGGTCAATTTCAGGTCAATAAATGTAAGTAAATGCGCGCGTGCGCGCTCGTCCGCGCGTTTACGCGCGCGCAAAAATTAAAAATGCTCTAAATCATCCCAAATTTTTTTTGCATACGTTTCAGGCCATATGGAGCATTTGATAAAAAAATTACGCACACGCGCATGCGCGCGCGTTTTCGCGCGTACTGGCATTTTGCAACTTAGAATCGCCGATTTTTTTCTGTCATCATATTCGGTACATTTTTCCAAGCATTTTGATAAGTTGTTCACCTTTTATTAACGCAATGAGCGTCCGTCAAAGTTGACAGCACGCGCGGATTTGCGTTATCTTTATCCACAATACATGGGCAAAAACATGCCTATATAAAATTCATTGTAACTCTTTAGAATAGATAGAAACTCCTAATATTTTGTCATATTTGGATAGATTATGAGTCGGAAATATGATTTCATGTCTCATTTTATCCTCAATTAACTCATGACGTCATCATAATGGCCTCCAAACTCAAAATTTCAATTTGCATATTATGACGTCAGCATATTTTTGGAAAATGGATTGTATCTCTGTAAATATTGTTCAATTTTCTTTTTAATTTTGATATGTTCTAGCTGAGACAATTTTCTACAAATGTAGTATTCACAATTTTTATTTTTGACAAAAGTATCATGGTGTATTTTTGCGATTAAAGGAGGCATGTCAATTTTTCGCATTTTGCGTGTATTCTCTATGGGACATGACTTTTTCTCAAAACTGGATTCTACACTCCTGTCTTTCACGAGCAAAATCTCCGTTGTTTTAGCTTTGTTTTCACTGAGCTTCGGATATGTTGTAGCTGAGACAATGAGCAATCAAAAGTGTGCCTTTTATTTTTCGATTAGATGCCGGGATCATGCTCATATTTCACTTGCAAAGTAGGATTTCTGAATTCCATTTCCCGTTTACGTGTAATCGCTATGGGAGATGTTTTGGTATATCGGTAACGCACTTGACTTCCAACCTCGAGATCCCTGGTTCGAGTCCGGGTGTCTCCAACACTTTTTTTTTTTTCACTTTTTTTTCCTTTTGACCTTCACTGTACCATCTCCTTTGAATATTTAAACACGTAGATTCGCAAATAATGTCATAAATAACCCTTTTTACTTTATTATTACCCTATTTTCACTTAATCCATTACTTTTTGCGTGTAATCCCTATGGGAGATGACTTTTTCTAAAATCTGGAGTCTACATTCCTGTCTTTTGCGAGCAATATCGCCGTTATTTCGGTTTGGATTTTGTTGATTTTTGAGTATGTTGTAGCTGAGATTATATGCTATCTAAATCAACCCTCATTTTTTCAATAAGATGTCATGATCGCGCTCATGATCATGATCATGATCATCATGATCATCATTATCATAATGATGATAATCATTTATCAATTACATTTTCATTTCTTTGAATAAGATAAAATCGTCAAAATGTGTTCTTCATGATGTAAATTAGAGTCAAATGTGTAACTGGTTACTGCACAGGGTCAAAGGTCATATATTGTTTCAATCTATCTTCCCTAGATCCATGATGATCAAGGAGACACAATTTAATCTTTACATATGAATAGATCATAATGGGAGAAGCATATGAATGGGAGAAGCATTTTACAAAATAATATATCGTGTAATGCATTATTCGTTATGTAAACCATTATCATACGTATCACCTAATTCGTCTAAGTGACGAATTAAAGTCTAGTATTTATTTTGTGTCTGTATAGAAGCATTTATCAGGTGGGCTGTATAACGTACAGACCACCTTATAATTTCGTTAGAATTGCCTTTATTTATCAGGTGGGCTGTATATAGTACAGACCACCTTATAATTTCGTTAGAATTGCCTTTATTTATTATTAAATATTTTTCTTATTTCTAACCACTTTTTTGTGAACAAAATAACACAAAAATGGCTCAATCAAATGCCTTGAAATTTGGCACACATATGTATAGGCATATGTACGAAGCACAATAACGTTTTCAACATTGACCTTCACTGATGACGTCATCTAGGCGCCATTTTGTAAAATTTTACGAAAATCAACTCATGATCATATCTTCATAACCAAAAGCTATTTCTCATTCATATTTATCATGATCAAGGTCAATATCCGTTTGGTCAATTTCAGGTCAAATAACGCGCGCGTGCGCGTACGTCCGCGCGTCAATGCGCGCGCAAAATTTAAAAATGCTCAAAATCGTCTCAAAATCATTTTGCATACGTTTTAGGCCATTCTAAGCATTTTATAAAAAATCGCGCACATGCGCATGCGCGCGCGTTTTCGCGCGTAAAACTATTACACAACATAGAATCGCCATTTTTTTTTCTTTCATAATATTTCACATATTTTTACAAACAAATTGATACCATGTTTGTCTCTTTATGACTATTAATAACGGAATGATCGACCGTTTAACATAAATTTCCGTGCGCGCGAGCTCTTGTAATACATAGCATATATGGGCAAAAACATGCCCATACAAAATCCATTGTAGCTCTTTAGGATGCAAGGTGACCCCAATTTGTTTTCATATTTTAAAAGAGTATGATTCGGAGATATTGTTTCATGTCTCATTTGACCCTCAATTAACTCATGACGTCATCATAATGGCCTCCGAACTCAAAATTCCAATTTGCATATTATGACGTCAGCATATTTATGGAAAATTGATTGTATCTCTGTAAATGTTGATTGATTTTCTTCCAAATTTTAGTATGTTCTAGCTGAGACAATTTTCAACAAATAATAAAGTCACGATTTTTCATTTTGACAAAGGCATCATGGCGTATATTTGCGATTAAAGGTGGCATGTCAATTTTTCACATTTTGCCTGTATTCTCTACGGGACATTACTCTTTCTCAAAACTGGGTTCTACATTTCCGTCTTTCGCGAGCAATATCTCCGTCGTTTTAGATTCTTTTACGCTGAACTTCGAGTATGTTGTAGCTGAGACAATAAGTTATCTTAAATGTGCCTTTGATTTTGTCTCAATTTTAGTTGGACCAGCCCACCTATACTTGTTCGAAACAAGTATTACAAATCTAGTTTATTATATATTTTTCTTATTTCTAACCACTTTTTTGTGAACAAGATAACTTGGAAATGGCTCAATCAAATGCCTAGAAATTTGGCACACATATGTATAGACATATGTACAAAGCACAATAACGTTTTCAACATTGACCTTCACTGATGACGTCATCTAGGCGCCATTTTGTAAAATTTTACGAAAATCAACTCATGATCATATCTTCATAACCAAAAGGTATTTCTCGTTCATATTTATCATGATCAAGGTCAATATCCGTCCGGTCAATAAAAGGTCAAATAACGCGCGCGTGCGCGTACGTCCGCGCGTCAATGCGCGCGCAAAATTTTGAAATGCTCAAAATCGTCTGAAAATCATTTTGCATACGTTTTAGGCCATTCTAAGCATTTTAAAAAAAATCGCGCGTACGAGCATGCGCGCGCGTTTTCGCGCGTAAAACTTTTGCACAACATTGAATTGCCTTTTTTTTTCTTTCATAATATACCACATATATTTACAAACATATTGATACCATGTTTGTCTCTTTATGACTATTAATAACGGAATGATCGACCGTTTAACATAAATCTCCATGCGCGCGAGCTCTTGTAATACATAGCATATATGGGCAAAAACACGCCTATACAAAATCCATTGTAGCTCTTTAGGATGCAAGGTGACCCCAATTTGTTTTCATATTTTAAAAGAGTATGATTCGGAAATATTGTTTCATGTCTCATTTGACCCTCAATTAACTCATGACGTCATCATAATGGCCTCCGAACTCAAAATTCCAATTTGCATATTATGACGTCAGCATATTTATGGAAAATTGATTGTATCTCTGTAAATATTGATCAATTTTCTTCCAAATTTTAATATGTTCTAGCTGAGACAAATTTCTACAAATGCAGTCAGTACTATTCTTCATTTTGACAAAGGTATCATAGCGTATTTTTGCGATTAAAGGAGGCATGTCAATTTTTCACATTTTGCGTGTATTCTCTATGGGACATGACTTTTTCTCAAAACTCGATTCTACATTCCCGTCTTTCGCGGGCAACATCTACGTCATTTTAGCTTCATTTACGCTGAACTTCGAGTATGATGTAGCTGAGACAATTAGCTATCTCAAATGTCCCCTTCATTTTGTCTAAAATGTTAGCTGGACCAGCCCACCTATACTTGTACCAAACAAGTATTACAAATCTAGTTATTATTCTTCCTCAATTTTGTTCGCAGGATATCTCAAGAATGGCTAAAGGCATTATCATGAAACTTGCCATGATTATAGATCTTAGCCTAACTTAGAACTGCGTGACTTTTCAAAAACTCAAAATTATCGTGACGTTATCCAGGCGCCATTTTGTGAAAATCAACTTATGATCATATCTTTATAACGGAAAAGTATTTCTCATTCATAATTATCACGATTAAGATCAATATCCTTCCGGTCAGTTTCAGGTCAATAAACGTGCGCAAATGCGCGCGTGCGCGCTCGTCCGCGCATTTACGCTCGCGCAAAAAATTAAAAAGCTCTAAATCATCCCAAATTTTTTTTGCATACGTTTAAGGCCATATGGAGCATTTGATAAAAATGTTACGCACACGCGCATGCGCGCGCGTTTTCGCGCGTACTGGAATTTTGCAACATAGAATCGCCATTTTTTTTCTGTCATCATATTTGGTACATTTTTCCAAGCATTTTGATAATTTGTTCACCTTTTATTAACGCAATGAGCGCCCGTCAAAGTTGACAGCACGCGCAGATTTGCGTTATCTTTATCCACAATACATGGGCAAAAACATGCCTATATAAAATTCATTGTAACTCTTTAGAATAGATAGAAACTCCTAATATTTTTTCATATTTAGATAGATTATGAGTCGGAAATATGATTTCATGTCTCATTTTATCCTCAATTAACTCATGACGTCATCATAATGGCCTCCAAACTCAAAATTTAAATTTGCATATTATGACGTCAGCATATTTTTGGAAAATTGATTGTATCTCTGTAAATATTGATCAATTTTCTTTTTAATTTTGATATGTTCTAGCTGAGACAATTTTCTACAAATGTAGTATTCACAATTTTTATTTTTGACAAAAGTATCATGGTGTATTTTTGCGATTAAAGGAGGCATGTCAATTTTTCGCATTTTGCGTGTATTCTCTAAGGGACATGACTTTTTCTCAAAACTGGATTCTACACTCCTGTCTTTCGCGAGCAAAATCTCCGTTGTTTTATCTTTGTTTTCGCTGAGCTTCGGATATGTTGTAGCTGAGACAATGAGCTATCAAAAGTGTGCCCTTTATTTTTCAATTAGATGCCGGGATCATGCTCATATTTCACTTGCAAAGTAGGATTTCTGAATTCCATTTCCCGTTTACGTGTAATCGCTATGGGAGATGTTTTGGTATATCGGTAACGCACTTGACTTCCAACCTCGAGATCCCTGGTTCGAGTCCGGGTGTCTCCAACACTTTTTTTTCTTCACTTTTTTTTCCTTTTGACCTTCACTGTACCATCTCCTTTGATTATTTAAACACGTAGATTCGCAAATAATGTCATAAATAACCCTTTTTACTTTATTATTACCCTATTTTCACTTAATCTATTACTTTTTGCGTGTAATCCCTATTGGAGATTACTTTTTCTCAAATCTGGAGTCTACATTCCTGTCTTTTGCGAGCAATATCGCCGTTATTTCGGCTTGGATTTTGTTGATTTTTGAGTATGTTGTAGCTGAGACTATATGCTATCTAAATCAATCCTCATTTTTTCAATAAGATGTCATGATCGCGCTCATGATCATGATCATTATCATCATGATCATCATTATCATAATGATGATAATCATTTATCAATTACATTTTCATTTCTTTGAATAAGATAAAATCGTCAAAAGGTGTTCTTCATGATGTAAATTAGAGTCAAATGTGTAACTAGTTACTGCACAGGGTCAAAGGTCATATATTGTTTCAATCTATCTTCCCTAGATCCATGATGATCAAGGAGACACAATTTAATCTTTACATATGAATAGATCATAATGGGAGAAGCATATAAATGGGAGAAGCATTTTACAAAATAATATATCGTGTAATGCATTATTCGTTAAGTAAACCATTATCATACGTATCACCTAATTCGTCTAAGTGACGAATTAAAGTCTAGTTATTATTCTTCTTCTTCCTATTATTCTTCCTTGATTTTGTTCGCAGGATATCTCAAGACTGAATGAAGCCATTGTCATGAAACTTTCAATGATGATAGATCTTAGTCTAACTTAGAACTGCGTGACTTTTCAAAGACTCAAAATTATCGTGACGTCATCCAGGCACCATTTTGTGAAAATCAACTTATGATTATATCTTCATAACGGAAAGTAATTTTTCATTCATATTTATCATGAATAAGATCAATATCCTACCGGTCAATTTCAGATCAAAAAACGTGCGCAAATCTGCGCGTACGCGTTCGTGCGCGCGTTTACGTGCGCGCACAAATTAAAAATGCTCCAAATCATTCCTAATTTTGTTTGCATACGTTTCAGGCCATATGGAGCATTTGACAAAAAATCGCGCTCACAATCATATTTTGTCTATCATCATATTTGGCACATTTTTCCAAGCATTTTGATAACTTGTTCATCTTTTAATAACGCAATGAGCGTCCGTCAAAGTTGACAGCGCGCGCGGACCCGCGTGTTCTTTATCAACAATACATGAGCAAAAACATGCCTATACAAAATTCTTTGTAACTCTTCAGAATGGATAGGAACTCCCAATATTTTTTCATATTTAGATAGATTATGAATCGGAAATATGATTTCATGTCTCAATTGACCCTCAATTAACTCATGACGTCATCATAATGGCCTCCAAACTCAAAATTTCAATTTGCATATTATGACGTCAGCATATTTTTATAAAAATTGATTGTATCTCTGTAAATATTGATTTATTTTCTTTCAAATTTTGATATGTTTTAGCTGAGACAATTTTCTACAAATATACTGTTCACAACTTTTCATTTTGACAAAGGTATCATGGCGTATTTTTGCGATTAAAGGAGGCATGTCAATTTTTCACATTTTGCGTGTATTCTCTATTGGACATGACTTTTTCTCAAAACTGGATTTTACACTCCTGTCTTTCGCGAGCAAAATCTCCGTTGTTTTAGCTTCGTTTTCGCTGAGCTTCAAATATGTTGTAGTTGAGACGATAAGCTATCACAAATGTGTTTCTTATTTTTCGATCAGATGCCAGGATTATGCTCATATTTCACTTCCAAAGTAGGATTTGAGAATTCCATTTCCCGTTTACGTGTAATCGCTATGGGAAATGTTTGGGTATATCGGTAACACACTTCACTTCCATCCTCTAGATCCTGATCATGATCATGATCATCATTTTCATAATGATGATAATCATTTATCAATTACATTTTTATTTCTTTGAATAAGATAAAATGGTAACTAGACTTTAATTCGTCACTTTGACGAATTAGGTGATACGTGCTATTTTGTTATCATGAAAGTGTGCCGATGATGATCTAATGATAATGATCATAAATACGACAAAGACCATCATTAAGAGTGGTATAGCGCCCCCTTCAGGTATTCGATAGAGATTTGTAGAATCAGGATTTCAGAAAAAGTCGCCTAACACGCCAACTAAGAAAATTCTGACATGTTGCCTTTAATTGAAATTTTCACTATGATGATGTCATCGAAATGATAAATGATGTACGTCAATATTGTAGATAATTTATTAGCTACACCGTATCAGAATTTGGGAGAACATAGAGTATAAATAAGCTAGATAGTGCTCAAAGATCAATGTCATGAAGATTCATGATTTGAACGAAATTCACCTTCCTTAGGCATAACACGCAAATTAAGAAAATTCTGAAATGTGGCCTTTAATTGAATGTTGTACTATGATGACGTCAATGAAATAAAAAGTAGTGTGTATTTACCTTGAAGGCAATTGCCTCAACTACAAGATACCGAAATTTGGAAGAAAATCAGTCAATATTATGAGAAATACACTAAATTTTCCATAAATATAATGACGTCATAATATGCAATTTTGTATTTTGACTTTCAAGGCCATTATGATGACGTCAAGATGTATTTAATGGCCTAATAAGATATGAAATCATATCTCCGACTCATACTGTATCTAAATATGAAACAAAATTGGCAGTCCTTATTCATCCCGATGTACTTTTTATAGGCATGTTTTTGCCCATATATGCTATGTAATACATGAGCTCGCACGCACGGATATTTATCTTCAACGGACGCTCATTCCGTTATTAATAGTGATAAAAAGATGAACATGGTATCAAATTAAATAAAGATAACGCAAATCCGCGCGTGCTGTAAACTTTGACGGACGCTCATTGCGTTATTAAAAGGTGAACAAGTTATCAAAATGCTTGGAAAAATGTACCAAATATGATGACAGAAAAAAATCGGCGATTCTATGTTGCAAAATGCCAGTACGCGCGAAAACGCGCGCGCATGCGCGTGTGCGTAATTTTTTTATCAAATGCTCCATATCGCCTGAAACGTATGTAAAAAAAATTTAAGACGATTTTGAGCAATTTAAAATTTTACGCGCGCGTTAACGCGCGCATAAACGCGTACGCGCATTTTTGCGTGCATTTATTGACCTGAAATTGACCGGACGGATACTGATCTTAATCCTGATAATTATAAATGAGAATTTCCTTTCCGTTATGAAGATATGATCATAAGTTGATTTTCACAAAATGGCGCCTAGATGACATCACGATGACATTGAGTCATTGAAAAGTCATGCAGTTCTAAGTTAGACTAAGATTTATCATCATGGCAAGTTTCATGATAATGGCTTTATTCATTCTTCAGATATCTTGCGAACAAATTCGAGGAAGAATAATAAAAATAAACTAGACTTTAATTCGTCACTTAGACGAATTAGGTGATACGTATGATAATGGTTTACATAACAAATAATGCATTACACGATATATTATGTTATGAAATGCTTCTCCCATTTATATACTTCTCCCATTATGATCTATCCATATATCAAGATTAAATTGTGTCTCCTTGATCATCATGGATCTAGGGAAGATAGATTGAAACAATATATGACCTTTGACCCTGTGCAGTAACCAGTTACACATTTGACTCTAATTTACATCATGAAGAACACCTTTTGACGATTTTATCTTATTCAAAGAAATGAAAATGTAATTGATAAATGATAATGAAGATGATCATGATCATGAGCGTGATCCTGATATCTTATTGAAAAAATGAGGGGTGATTTAGATAGCATATAGTCTCAGCTACAACATCCTTAAATATCAACAAAATCCAAGCAGGAATAACGGCGATATTGCTCGCAAAAGACAGAAATGTAGAATCCAGATTTGAGGAAAAGTCATCTCCCATAGGGATTAGACACAAAAAGTAATCGTTTAAGTGAAAATAGGGTAATAATAAAGCAAATAGTTTATTCGCAGATGTACGTGTTTTAATAATCAAAGGAGATGGTACAGTGAAAGGTCAAAAAGAAAAAAAAAAGTAAAGGAAAAAAAGTGGTTGGAGACGCCCAGACTCGAACCAGGGACCTCGAGGATAGAATTCAAGTGCGTTAACGATATACCAAAACAATTCTCGCTACCCTAAATAGGTACGAAAATCTCGAAATTCGCGAGACGAGGTAATTTTCACTCTCTCGGGTCGTCACTACAACTTCCGGTATAGAGTCCCATCCCAAGTCACGGCCTTCATCCACCCCCATTTTTCAGGGTTCTTACGCTTGGAATCATGAGCCCAGCACTGTGCAGCCTCACAAAAGAAAACCATCGTCACTGATGTTAAAAGACGCAAAAAACAACGAACGAAATGTTCAAATAAACGTTGAAATATTTGAGAAAAAAAAAACAAGACCGAGCAGACGACATATTCGGTGCATACACGTTGTGTGGCGACGGCGTTTTACGTTTGCGCTATCGCGCCTAGTAATATAGTGCCTGCACAGGAAGCTGTAATGTCGAAAAGCTATCCCATAATGCAATGCGCGTTTTCAGGATTTTCCCCGGATCTCGGCAGAATCGCTATTTGGGGTAGCGAGAATTCACATAGCGATTACACGTAAACGGAAAATGGGATTCTCAAATCCCACTTTGCAAGTGCAATATGAGCATGATCCCGGCATCTGATCAAAAAATAAAAGACACATTTGAGATAGCTTATTGTCTCCGCTACAACATACTCGAAGCTCAGCGTAAACAAAGATAAAACAACAGAGATATTGCTCGCGAAAGAGGGAAATGTGGAATCCAGTTTTGAGAAATAGTCATGTCCCATAGACAATACACGCAAAATGTGAAAAACTGACATGCCTCCTTTAATCGCAAAAATACGCCATGATACCTTTGTCAAACTGGAAAGGTGTGGTCACTGCATTTGTAGAAAATTATCTCAGCTAGAAAATATCGAAATTAAAGAGAAAAACAATCTATATTTACAGAAATACAATCAATTTCCCAAAAATATGCAAACGTCATAATATGCAAATTTAAATTTTGAGTTTGGAGGCCATTATGATGACATTATGACTTAATTGAGGGTCAAATGAGACATGAAATCATATCTCCATTTCATAATCTATCCAAATATGAAAAAATATTAGGAGTTTCTATCTATTCTAAAGAGTTAAAATGAAATTTATATAGGCATGTTTTTGCCCATGTATTGTGGATAAAGATAACGCAAATCCGCGCGTGCTGTCAACTTTGACGGACGCTCATTGCGTTAATAAAATGTGAACAAATTATCAATATGCTTGGAAAAATGTGCCACATATGATGACAGAGAAAATTCGGCGATTCTACGTTGCAAAATGCCAGTACGCGCGGAAACGCGCACGCATGCGCGTTTGCGCGATTTTTTTGCGAAATGCTTTAAATGGCCTGAAACGTATGCAAAAAAAATTTGGGATGATTCGGAGCATTTTAAATTTTTGCGCGCGCGTAAACGCGCGGACGAACGCGCACGCGCTCATTTGCGCTCTTTTATTGACCTCACCTTGACCGGACGGATATTGATCTTAATCATGATAATTATGAATAGGAAATAACTTTCCGTTACGAAGATATGATCATAAGTTGATTTTCACAAAATGGCGCATGGATGACGTCACGATCAATTTGACTCTCTAAAAAGTCACGCAGTTCTAAGTTAGACTAAGATCTATCATCATGGCAAGTTTCATGATAATGGCATTATTCAGTCTTGAGATATCCTGCGAACAAATTCGAGGAAGAATAATAATAAATAAACTAGACTTTAATTCGTCACTTAGACGAATTAGGTGATACGTATGATATTGGTTTACATAACGTATAATGCATTACACGATATATTATTTTGTAAAATGCTTCTCCCATTTATATGCTTCTCCCATAATGATCTATTCATATGTCAACATTAAATTGTGTCCCCTTGATCATTATGGATCTAGGGAAGATAGATTGAAAAAATATGACCATTGACCCTGCGCAGTAACCAGTTACTTCTTTGATTCTAATTTATATCATGAAGAACACCTTTTGACGATTTTATCTTATTCAAAGAAATGAAAATGTAATTGATAAATGATTATCATCATTATGATAATGATGATCATGATAATCATGATGAAGATCATGATCATGAGCGGGGTCCTGACATCTTATTGAAAAAATGAGGGGTGATTTAGATAGCACATAGTCTTAGCTATAGCATACTCAAAAATCAACAAAATCCAAGCAGAAATAACGGCGATATTGCTCGCAAAAGACAGGAATGTAGAATCCAGATTTGAAAAAAAATTATCTCCCACAGGGATTACACGCAAAAAGTAATGGATTAAGTGAAAATAGGGAAACACTAAAGTAAATAGGGTTGTTTATTACACTATTTGCGATTCTACGTGTTTAAATAATCAAAGAAGATGGTACAGTGAAAGGTCAAAAGGAACAAAAAAAGTGGAGAAAAAATTGTTGCAGACACCCGGACTCGAACCCGGGATCTCAAGGTCGGAAGTCAAGTGCGTTAGCGATATACCAAAACATTTCCCATAGCGATTACACGTAAACGAAAATGGAATTCTAAAATCCCACTTTGCAAGTAAAATATGAGCATGATCCCGGCATCTGATCGAAAAATGAAGTACACATTGGAGATAGCTCATTGTCTCAGCTACAACATATCCGAAGCTCACGGAAAACAAAGTTAAAAAAAGGAGATGTTGCTCGCGAAAGACGGAAATGTAGAATGCAGTTTTGAGAAATAGTCATGTCCCATAGACAATACACGCAAAATGTGAAAAATTGACATGCCTCCTTTAATCGCAAAAATACGCCATGATACCTTTGTCAAACTGGACAATTATGTACACTACATTTGTAGAAAATTGTCTCAGCTAGAACATATCAAAATTTGGAAGAAAAAAAAATCAATATTTACAGAGATACAATCAATTTTCCAAAAATATGCATCCGTCATAATATGCAAATTTAAATTTCGAGTTTGGAGGCCATTATGATGACATTATGAGTTAATTGAGAGTCAAATGAGACATGAAATCATATTTCCATTTCATAATCTATCCACATATGAAAGAATATTGGGAGTTTCTATCTATTCTGAAGAGTTACAATGAATTTTGTATAGGCATTTTTTGGCCCATGTATTGTGGATAAAGATCACGCAAATCCGCGCGTGCTGTCAACTTTGACGGACGCTCATTGCGTTATTAAAAGGTGAACAAATTATCAAAATGCTTGGAAAAATGTACAAAATACGATGACGGAGAAAATACGGCGATTCTATGTTGCAAAATGCTGGTACGCGCAAAAAACGCGCGCGCATGCGCGTGAGCGCGATTTTTGGTCAAATGCTCTATATGGCCTGAAACGTATGCAAAAAAAATTTGGGATGATTTGGAGCATTTTAATTTTTTTAGCGCGCGTTAACGCGCGCACCTACGCGTACGTGCATTTTTACGCGCATATAT
This sequence comes from Strongylocentrotus purpuratus, assembly GCF_000002235.5. Classification (NCBI taxonomy): domain Eukaryota; kingdom Metazoa; phylum Echinodermata; class Echinoidea; order Camarodonta; family Strongylocentrotidae; genus Strongylocentrotus; species Strongylocentrotus purpuratus. The sequence continues at coordinate 26,197,855 of NW_022145594.1, read as the reverse complement.
TGACCTCAAATTGACCGGACGGATATTGACCTTGATCATGACAAATATGAATGAGAAATGGCTTTCCGTTATGAAGATATGATCATAAGTTGATTTTAACAAAATGGCGTCTAGATGACGTCACGATAATTTTGAGTCTTTGAAAAGTCACGCAGTTCTAAGTTAGACTAAGATCTATCATCATTGAAAGTTTCATGACAATGGCTTTATTCAGTCTTGAGATATCCTGCGAACAAAATCGAGGAAGAATAATAATAAATAAATAAATAAATAAATAAATAATAAAAATCTTGACGAAATCAATAGGTGATACGTAGACTTCGTTACGTATCACCTAACTAGACTTTAAATCGGCAGACGAATTAGGTGATACGTATGATAATGGTTTACATAACGAATAATGCATTACACGATATATTATTTTGTTAAATGCTTCTCCCATTTATATGCTTCTCCCATTATGATATATTCATATGTCAAGATTAAATTGTGTCTCCTTGATCATCATGGATCTAGGGTGGATAGATTGAAACAATATATGACCTTTGACCCTGTGCAGTCACCAGTTACAAATTTGAATTTAATTTACCTTTAATGAAGAACACCTTTTGACGATTTTATCTTCTTCAAAGAAATGAAAATGCAATTGATAAATGATTATCATCATTATGATAATGATGATCATGATGATAATGATCATGATCATGAGCGCGATCATGACATCTTTTTGATAAAATGAGGGTTGATTTTAGATAGCACATAGTCTCAGGTACAACATGCTCAAAAATCAACAAAATCCAAGCAGAAATAACGGCGATATTGCTCGCAAAAGACAGGAATGTAGAATCCAGATTTGAGAAAAAGTCATCTCCCATAGGGATTACACGCAAAAAGTAATGGATTAAGTGAAAATAGGGTAATCATAAAGTAAAAAGGGTTGTTTATGACATTATTTGCGATTCTACGTGTTTTAATAATCAAAGTTGATGGTTCAGTGAAAGGTCAAGAAGAAAAAAAAAGTTCAGAAAAAAGATTGTTGGAGACACCCGGACTCGAACCATGGATCTCGAAGATGTAAGTCAAGTGCGTTACCGATATACCAAAACATTTCCCATAGCGATTACACGTAAACGGAAAAAGGAAATTCTCAAATCCCACTTTGCAAGTAAAATATGAGCATGATCCCGGCATCTGATCGAAAAATGGAAGGCACACGTGTGATAGATTATTGTCTCAGCTACAACATATCCGAAGCTCCGCAAAAACTAAGCTAAAACAACGGAGATTTTGCTCGTGAAAGACAGGAGTGTAGAATCCAGTTTTGAGAAAAAGTCATGTCCCATAGAGAATACACGCAAAATGTGAAAAATTGACATGCCTCCTTTAATTGCAAAAATACGCCATGATGCCTTGATCAAAATGAAAAATTGTGGACACTATTTTTGTAGAAAATTGTTTCAGCTAAAACATATCAAATTTTGAAAGAAAATCGATCAATATTTACAGAGATACAATCAATTTTCCCAAAATTATGCTGACGTCATAATATGCAAATTAAAATGTTGAGTTTGGAGGCCATTATGATGACGTCATGAGTTAATTGAGGGTCAAATGAAACATGAAATCTTATCTCCGACCTATAATCTATCTAAATATGAAAAAATATTGGGAGTTTCTATCTATTCTGAAGAGTTACAAAGATTTTTGTATAGGCATGTTTTTGCTCATGTATTGTGGATAAAGATAACGCAGGTCCGCGCGCGCTGTCAACTTTGACGGACGCTCATTGCGTTATTAAAGGGTTAACAAGTTATCAAAATGCTTGGAAAAATGTACCAAATATGATGATAGAGAAATTTCGGCGATTCTATGTTGCAAAACGCTAGTACGCGCAAAAAACGCGCGCGCATGCGCGTGAGCATAATTTTTTGTCAAATGCTCCATATGGCCTGAAACGTATGCAAAAAAAATTTGGGATGATTTAGAGCATTTTTAATTTTTGCGCGCGCGTAAACGCGCGCATTTGCGCACGATTATTGACTTGAAATTGACCGGACGGATATTGATCTTAATCGTGATAATTATGAATGAGAAATACTTTTCCGTTATGAAGATATGATCATTAGTTGATTTTCACAAAATGGCGCCTGGATGACGTCACGATGATTTTGAGTCTTTGAAAAGTCACGCAGTTCTAAGTTAGACTAAGATCTATCATCATTGAAAGATTCATAACAATGGCTTCATTCAGTTTTGAGATATCCTGCGAACAAATTCGAGGAAGAATAATAAAAATAACTAGACTTTAATTCGTCACTTTGACGAATTAGGTGATACGAAGCTATTTTTGAAATGAAAGTGTCCCGATGACGATCTAATGATAATATTCATGAATACGATAATGACGATATTGATGATGATGAAAAGAAGATGATGAGGACAAGGGAAACAGCGCAAAAGAGAGGAGAGAGAGAGAGAGAGATGCAATCGAGAACAATGCCTTCCATATTTCTAGCATAAATAAGCTCTTGTGAATACTGATCATGAAAGTGTTGCGGATAATCAAAAAAACATTATGTTCATGAATACGATGATGACGATATTAGAATGATGACCATGATTGAAAGTGGCACAGCGCCTCCTTCAGGTTTTCGATAGAGGATTAAACTGTTTACTTATACTAAACAAGCTCAAAACACTTTTTATAATAAATATTACAAAATGTACATAGTGATTAATTTAGTCCTGATTTAATATAAAATATGAGTAAGATATTAATATTGTACCCATCCATAATCCAACAGCTTTTTTTAATAAATATTACAAAATGCACATAGTGATTAATTTAGTCCTGATTTAATATAAAATATGAGTAAGATATTAATATTGTACCCCTCCATAACCCAACAGTTATGATGTTAAATCTAGAAACGATTGTCAGTATGCATGGCAGTGAATGGCCAAACGATAGAAATTGCCTCGAATTTCCTTGGATTAAATTATTATACATTATAAATGAGACAAGCTGAGATGATGCAGAGAAATAGGGGAGAGAGTAGAGAAAGAGAGAGACAGAGACAGAAGGAGACAGATCAAGAGATGAAGAGGGAGAGGGAGAGGGTGAAAGTGTAAGACAGAGGGAGAGAACAAGAGAGATAAAGATGAGAGAGACCAAGAGAAGGAGAGGGGCAGAACAAGACTAGGTAAAGGGAGACAGAGCAAGAGAGAAAAGAGAGAGAGGGGGGAGAGATGCAATTGAGAAAGATGCCTTCAATATTTCTAGCATAAATAGCTAGGCTCTTGAATTACTATCATGAAAGTATGCAGAAACTGCAGATGATAATATAATGATAATGTTCATCAATACGATAATGACGATATTGATGATGTTGATGACCATAATTAAAAGTGGTATAGCGCCCCCTTCAGGTATTCAATTGAGGATTGTTGTATATGATAACTGTTAACTATTACCAGGGAGAGTGCCCTGCTATTACTAACAAAAAATTCGCCTGATTGCAGAGAAATACTTATACCAATCATTGAAGTGATATTTCGACGCGCTAAATACGCAACAATGACGTCATTAGAGCTGATTATGACTAATAAGGACTATATCTAAATTAAGTTTCATGCAGCTTATTGACCGTTCTGTATTGGAAAGAAAGATCTATCGTTTGAATAACGTGTCGACACACTGTGGATGTGAATGCTTTCGTGTGCCATCTGTCAAGTCTTGAGATAACATGAAAATAAAGTTTATTAACACTTAAAAAAAAATTAAAACATGTATACAGTGATTTATTTAGTCCTGATTCAATTAATATGATTAAGATATTAATATTTTCCCCATCATAACCCAACAGCTATAAGATGTTAAATCTAGAAATAATTGTTAGTATGCATGGCAGTGAATGGCCAAACGATATAAATTGGTTCAAATTTCCATTGATTTGATTTGTGTACATGTAATAAACTAATAAATGAGACACTGAAATGATGCAGAGAGGGGAGATACTATAAAGAAAGAGAGAGGCAGATCGAGACAGAGGAAGGCAGCTAGGCATCTCACCCTTCTCCTTTCTTCTCAATCCTCTTTTCCCTCTTTCTTCTTCTACTTTTACTTCTAATAATTCCGAATGTTTTTTTATATTGTATTTTACATGTGTAAAACATTGCAAATTTGGCTGTTTAGGCCGCAATGCATTGTTGTTCTTTTATTTTTATTAACAATAAAAACACTATCATTTCATTTTAATACTAGGACACTGCTAACGATAACATTTCAAAAATAGGACATACGTGACATATTCATAATTACCGCAAAGTTCTACAGAATTTGCAATTCCAACTTTCAATTGAAAATTTCGACGAGATATCAACATCTGATCAAAAAACTAAAAAAGCACTGTTTTTATAGCCCATGGTCTCAGCTATAACATACCCAAATTTGGGAGAAAAAAGAGCACAAATAAGCAAGATAGTGCTCATAGATGAATGCCATGTAGATTCAAGATGTGAACAAAATTCACCTTCCATAGACATAACATGCAAATTACGAAAATTCTGACATGTGGCCTTTGATTGAAGTTTGTACTATGATGACGTCATTAAAATGAAAATTAATGTGTATTGATTTTGTGGACGATTGCCTCGACTACAACATATTTGAATCTAGAAGAAAATCGATGAATATCGAGAGAAATACACTAAATTTTCCATAAACATAATGACGTCATAATGTGCAATTTTTTATTTTGACTTCCAAGGCCATTATGATGACGTCAAGATGGACTTAATGGCCAAATGAGATATAGAATCATATCTCCGACTCATATTCTATCTAAATATGAATTAAAAATTGGCAGTCCTTATTCATCCCAATGGACTTTTTAAAGGCATGTTTTTGCCCATATATGCTATGTATTGCAAAAATCGCGCGTACGGACGGTTATCTTGAACGGACGCTCATTCCGTTATTAATAGTGATGAAGAGATAAACATGGTATCAAATTGTTCGGAAAAATATGAGGAATATTCTGTCAAAAGTTTTTGCGGAGGAATTATTTTTCATTCGGCCGTGACGAACGAAAACGTGCAAAAATGCGTGTTTTGCGTGATTTTTTATGAAATGCTTATAATGGCCTGAAACGTATGCAAAAAAAAATAAAGACGATTTTGAGCAATTTTAAATTGTACGCGCGCATTAACGCGCGCACCTTCGCGTACGCGCATTTTTGCGCGCATTTATTGACCTGAAATTGACCCGACACATATTGACCTTGATCATGACAAATATGATTGAGAAATGGCTTTCTTTTATGAAGATATGATCATAAGTTGATTTTCACAAAATGGCGCCTGGATGACGTCACGATGATTTTGAGTCTTTGAAAAGTCACGCAGTTCTAAGTTAGACTAAGATCTATCATCATTGAAAGTTTCATGACAATGGCTTTATTCAATCTTGAGATATCCTGCGAACAAAATCGAGGAAGAATACTAGGAATAAAAATCTTGACGAAATCAAAAGGTGATACGTAGACTTCGTTACGTATCACCTAAAAATGTGTTCTTCATGATGTAAATTAGAGTCAAAGGTGTAACTGGTTACTCTACAGGGTCAACGGTCATATTTTATTTCAATCTATCTTCCCTTGATCCATGATGATCAAGGAGACACAATTTAAACTTGACATATATATAGATCATAATGGGAGAAGCATTTTATAAAATAATATATCGTGTAATACATTATTCGTTATGTAAACCATTATCATACGTATCACCTAAATCGTCAAAGTGACGAATTAAAGTCTAGTTTATTTATTATAATTCTTCCTCGAATTTGTTCGCAGGATATCTCAAGACCGAATGATGCCATTGTTATGAATCTTTCAATGATGATAGATCTTAGTCTAACATAGAACTGCGTGACTTTTCAAAGATTTAAAGTCATCGTGACGTCATCCAGGCGCTATTTTGTGAAAATCAACTAATGATCATATCTTCATAACGGATAGTAATTTTTCATTCATATTTATCATGATTAAGATCAATATCCGTCTGGTCAATTTTAGCTCAATAAACGTGCGTAGACGCGCGCGTACGCATTCGTGCGCGCGTTAATGCGCGCGCAAAAATTTAAAACGCTCGAAATCGTCTTAAATTTTTTTTGCATACGTTTCAGGCCATTTAAAGCATTTCGCAAAAAAATCGCTGGCATTTTGCAACATAGAATCGCCGAATTTTCTCTGTCATCATATTTGGCACATTTTTCCAAGCATTTTGATAATTTGTTCACCTTTTATTAACGCAATGAGCGTCCGTCAAAGTTGACAGCACGCGCGGATTTGCGTTATCTTTATCCACAATACATGGGCAAAAACATGCCTATATAAAATTCATTGTAACTCTTTAGAATAGATAGAAACTCCTAATAATTGTTCATATTTGGATAGATTATGAAATGGAAATATGTTTTCATGTCTCATTTGACCCTCAATTAAGTCATAATGTCATCATAATGGCCTCCAAACTCAAAATTTAAATTTGCATATTATGACGTTTGCATATTTTTGGGAAATTGATTGTATTTCTGTAAATATATGTTGTTTTTCTCTTAAATTTCGATATGTTCTAGCTGAGATAATTTTCTACAAATGCAGTGTCCACACCTTTCCACTTTGACAAAGGTATCATGGCGTATTTTTGCGATTAAAGGAGGCATGTCAGTTTTTCACATTTTGCGTGTATTGTCTAAGGGACATGACTATTTCTCAAAACTGGATTCTACATTTCCGTCTTTCGCGAGCAATATCTCTGTTGTTTTATCTTTGTTTACGCTGAGCTTCGAGTATGTTGTAGCGGAGACAATAAGCTATCTCAAATGTGCCTTTTATTTTTTGATCAGATGCCGGGATCATGCTCATATTGCACTTGCAAAGTGGGATTTGAGAATCCCATTTTCCGTTTACGTGTAATCGCTATGTGAATTGTTTTGGTATATCGTTAACGCACTTGACTTCTATCCTCGAGGTCCCTGGTTCGAGTCTGGGCGTCTCCAACTATTTTTTTTTTTCTTTACTTTTTTTTTTCTTTTTGACCTTTCACTGTACCATCTCCTTTGATTATTAAAACACGTAGATCCACAAATAATGTAATAAACTATGTGTTTTATTATTACCCTATTTTCACTTAAACGATTACTTTTTGTGTCTAATCCCTATGGGAGATGACTTTTCCTCAAATCTGGATTCTACATTTCTGTCTTTTGCGAGCAATATTGCCGTTATTCCTGCTTGGATTTTGTTGATTTTTGAGGATGTTGTAGCTGAGACTATATGCTATCTAAATCACCCCTCATTTTTTCAATAAAATATCAGGATCACGCTCATGATCATGATCATCTTCATTTTCATCATGATCATCATTATCATAATGATGATAATTATTTATCAATTACATTTTCATTTCTTTGAATAAGATAAAATCGTCAAAATGTGTTCTTCATAATGTAAATAAGAGTCAAAGGTGTAACCGGTTACTGAATAGAGTCAATGGTCATAAATTGTTACAATCTATCTTCCCTAGATCCATAATGATCAAAGGATCGACACAATTTAAACTTGACATATGGATAGATCATAATGGGAAAAGTATATTATAAAATAATATGATATCGTGTATTAAATGCATTCTTCATTATGTAATGAAACAATATCATACGTATCACCTAAATCGTCTAAGTGACGAATTAAAGTCTAGTTATTATTATTAACATGTATTTGAAGTTTAAAGATTATTTGTTCCACATTTACATTAAAACAAAAATTAAATATTTTTTTACAAGGGTATGAGCGTAGATTACACCATTTTTTTTTAAAGATTCTAAATCAAGTATAATGGTGGTAAATAATTACAAAATTTCCAAAAAATATAGATATGACAGGATATTTTCGGATTGAAATAACTGAACAGACATGTTATTGAATAGAAATGTATATATCCTGCTAGGACATAGCGTGCTATGTGCAGAAAGTGAGTGTTCGTGAGAGTGTTTATTTTGTTGTTGTTGTTTTCTCTCGTTTTTTCTTTCTTTTGTTTTCCCTTTTACCCACCTTTTTTCTTGTCTCACATTCACCACAAATGAGCAATGATAATAACAACATTCTGGTTTTGATATATATCGACGGTTCCTCTAAGCGTTTTAGAGATACATTATTTCCCTGTCATCGGTTTCAGGCTTGTCCGCACACAATGTATGCATATTCCCGAATCCCTGGGGAGCATCCCAACCAGTCGCCATTTAGTATCGATTCACATAGCGAAACAAGGTTTGATGACATTCGAACCTTCCCGGGTACTTTTTAAAACCTGAGTGGAGAGTGGCAAATGTAGATTAATGTCTTTCCAAAGGACTTTTGGATTGAGAGTCAAGTGAATGAACCTACATGCCACAGCACCTACATACAAATGTGCGTATTATTCACAAAGGTGGTTACAGAATAATATTACGCCACATGATTTAGCGAATTTCCCTGTCATTTCCTAACAATTCCTGGAAAATGAACTATACCATACTGCTAACGTAACACGTAATACACCCACGTCCGCAACCTGGAGACGTTAGCCCACACGGACACTTAGTCAAACCAAGCCAATTCAATTACTAATTCTCCATAAAAAAAAGCATTAATCATACAAACATGATATACATGAAATACAGATAAAGAACGATTCCAAGAAAAATACAAAGGGAAAGAGCAAAAAAAAAAATTAAGGAAATGTGGGGTTAACAAAAAAGGCAATTGGCATTATGAACGTCAACCCCTCAAAACGTACTCAATGAATTGTTGAGAAAATAAAAAGAAAAGAAAAGCAGAGAAAACCTGAACCCCAATACGAAAAAAAGGGAAAAGGAAGAGAAGGGGATGGGAGGCGCAATAAGTTACAGAGTGCATTTACTGAAGCGTTACGTATTTGACTTGAGATTGAATACAATGATAAAAGATGGGATTCATACAATCGTTTAAAGCCTCTTTTGCTCTAGTTTGACCAGGAGGGATTATACCTCCCTACATGGTCACTGACAGGTGATTATCTCATCAAATCAGCCATCAATTAACATAAGAAAAAAGGAACCATGGGGGAGCAACGTTAACCGATTAGGCATTGTTTGCTATATAGAGGGCGTAAGTAGCTATAGGTAGTGCAGCGGGGCTCTACAAACATTTTTTTTAATAAGAATTTTTCATATTTAATATGAATATTAATAAATAAATATTTTTACATAAAACTGGCCCTTTGAAGAAAAAACTGTATTTTTCAAAAACATTTGCACGGACTTTAGAAAAGTGAATATTATCAGCATTACGAGTTTCATGAGAATGTCTGTTATAATTAAATATAAATTTACATGACAGGGACCTTCGCAATAAACCCTTGTAACACATCAACATAAAAATAGCAAAATAAAAAATGATTTATATCATACAAAATTAAAACCTTTAATTGTTCAAAAGGTGGCAAAGCGTGGGCATTGAAAGGGGCTTCGTAAATTATTCCAACAGCTTTCTTTCGTTATACATTAATGTTTTCGTCATCAAATAATCAGAACAATTTGACCATGTAATATTTCCGGGGGTCTCAGTCAAATATAAATACTGTGAGCATGCTTGACCAAAAAAACGCGTATAAAAGGATGCTTTTTGAGATTGGACGCGGTCCGCGCGTTACCGTATTAAGGGTTCAAAAACGTCCATTTTGGGCCCTTTTCAAGAAAAAGAATAATTTTTCAAACTGATTCAAAGTCCTGCTGTACGCGCCGGCAAAACGCGTTTAGGGGTATTTTTTAGCCCTCGGGGCAGACCGACCAGGGAAGACAAAATCGGGTATTGATGCACATTAGCGAGACAACTGGCCGCCGCCTGCGCTTGCCGTTTTTTTTTGAGATCTTCAGTAGATCCAGATTGATGCCCACGATACCGACTAAGACCTACCAAGTCTCACGACTATAGCTGGTCTCTTATATTTTGTTTTCCATAGTACAATGTAGAATAGTAACTGTTCATTGTATATACATTGTGTACTTTTTGTACTTTTTATGAAATAGATCAAACTTGAAACTTCTTATAGATGCATGTGCGCTTAACCCATTTGGAAGTGTACAGCTAGTTGTTGTTATTGTTTCTCTAGAGAAATTAAGTTTCATATTGTGAATTGAACATCAGAAGCGCAATTAATTAACTTTACATTGTCAACAACTAATGATAATCTCTATCGTACTTCAAAATGCACAAGGGGCTACATAATTATGTTACAATACTTGTTTAGGAGTACGCTTTTTTGAAGTACCCGTTTGGGGTGTGAGTTGTTGGGGTGTACTTTGGCTTTAGAAGAATTCCTCGTTTAGGGGTGTCTGGAAAACATATGGTCACGCATGCTTACAGTATTTCTACATGACTGAGACCCCCATAATAATATTGCATATTGCACAAAGAAGGCGAAAGACCTGATGCATGGCTGATCTTCAACGAAACGGAGTTAAGTATTTTGTCAACTCTGTTTGTTGCTACGACAGGTAGCCAGTGAAAACGAACTCGTTTGATCAAATTGTGGAAATGCAAGCATTACTTTAAACAAACAGAACTTTGTAATTCCTTGCTCATTTTTCCTGATTGAGATGTCGTATGAAAGGGCAGAAACTCATCTTTCTAGAAATGTGATTTTCTCTTTAAAATTCAGATATCGTCCGCCAAATGACTTTTTGGTTTCCTCTCTTCAAATTCATTTAAATCACTCATGAGTGGCATCAAATGAAAGAAGAGGATCTAAGCTTTCCAAATATGTGTCAATTATAAATGTGACTACGTTTTGATAAAACATCGATAATTCTCGGTTTCGTTTTTCTTGGACGCACTGTATATATATATATATATATATAATTTAGTTGCCTAAACTTTCTTTCTCTCTCTGGTCACCTCGCTTTATATTGCACACCATTACAACTTAACTCTTCTAAATGAAGCAATACAAATTCCATAATCTACATACATAATGTCCATTCACAATACCTTAGTGTGATTCAATCATGGTCTCACTGTAGACACACTCTATATTTGAGGATTAAAACCAAATTCCATCCATGCATAAACTATAAAGCATGTCTCTGTCAGGTCTGTGTCAATGTCATGAGTAGTTACACTAAAGATCCTACATAGACCATGCAATCTACATAGTTTCATGCACTCTAATACGCACTACAAGTGACAAGGGTAAGTTCCTGTAATCTAAATCAGCCCGGGTTTTTAACTCGGCGCTTGGCGCCAACGTAAGTTGCCGAACAACAGTTATGAAACCAGCCCCTTTCCGATTAATTCATTCTACTTACTCTGTAAATCTGCCATGGCCACTCGATTCTTTCTTCCGTTAGCAGGGCAAATAGAGGCTTAATAGATGTAACTCCCTGCATTAATATCTTAATATCAAGGGAACGTTTCACAAAACCGTCATAAGTACAATTTCACCGCCCTCCCATTGAATAGCTTGTTAACTTTATATACGCGCGTTTCAATGGGTTGATGGCGAACTTGTACATATGACTGCTTTGTCCTCGCTCATGTTCATGCATGTACGGGCACAACGATCATGAAACAGTTGTATACTCCTTACAGGGAAATTCCACATAATAAGCTCGCTTCACAATACGTATAGAAATGGCTACGAGGTTTCACTTTATTGGTGCCCTTTTTCAAGAAAGTGCCCTTTCTTGTTGGTGCCCGAACTTCGAAAGGTTTAGGCGTTTTTTTCCAAATTGTATTACTCAGAGTTATGAACATTATTAAAAGAGATGTGTTATAATCTGGATGAAAGCTAATATTTTTGTTTGTGTCAGCAAGAAACTAATTTATAAAGACATAATGTAAATAACAACGAAAACAAATATGTCCTTATATAATTCTAGTACATGGTTAAGAGGGAGGGTTTCCCCTGCTCCTTTTGAATCAACTGTAGCAATTGCATATTGCTATCCATAATTCCGCATTTAATGCAGGCTTGAACCAAAGTTATTGAAATAATAGTATCGTGATCGCTCGTTTTAGAAGTTCTACATCTGGGGCCAAATGTTTCTAGTTTCCTTTGATAACACATTACATGTACATATTCCAAACTCATCTCAAAAGTGATCTCGTTATCTCGAAAAGCACAGTGCATAGATAATGTTTACCTTTGGGAAGTCAGTGCACTTTACTGTATAATGGGTAATGCCTGACAAACTTTGGTGCAATTTCTCGTCCAAATTAGATAGGCGTAATTTGTTGTCCTATCACGATCACAGTTTACTTCAACTTTAAGCAGGAGTCGCCGAAGTTGGGCCTAAAACTTCCCCGCAATTGATTGGATGTATAATCACCTTCATGCAAAGATTTTGGCAAACAATATACTTTTAGTTTAGAGCAATGCGCTATCATACAAATATCGAATACAATTGCTGTTATTGAATATCCATGTGAAAATATGCAATCATTGTTAAAACTTGTTCATCCATCATGAACCAAGGCTATCAGTACACATTGTGGTAGTGCAAAATGATTTAGGGAACAATAATGGGGGAATCCAATTTCTACAGCATATCACGCGATGAGCTGAGAGACGCTCCGACCTTCACATGTCAGTGAAAAGTCTCTCTCGTTTGGTATATTGTCAAAGTTAATGTCGGTAATATAATTTACGAACTTTATTTTCTCAGTGTACCGTGGAGATAACTATGATACACTTCACTATATCAACTTCTCCCTTTCTCTTCAATTTTCTTTCTCTGTCCTATTTTTCACACATAATTATTAAATCTCTCTCTCTCTCATTCCTTGTCTTTCTTTTCTCTCATGCTTGCTTTCTGCGTTTCTCCTCTACCTTTACCTGTCTTCTAAATAATCTCTTTCTCTTCCTTTTTCTCTACTTTTTCCTTTTCAACATTAGTTTCCTTTTTCTCTTTCTATCCTAACAATTTTTTGGGGCAAGACATCTGCCATGCTTGTCACACTCGACACATGTGAGGTAAATGGGTACCTTACATGACCCACAGAGCATGATAATTTATCTTGGTTTAAAATAATGATAGGAATTTACACAGACAAGTGAGCTAGGATTGCAATAATGTACCTTCATTGAGGTAATGTTTATTTACATTAGGAAAGACATTATTTCATGATGAAAGAGTTTTAACAATGGAGAAATATGACTAACACATGTGTATGAATCAAATTTCAGATTGAACCTGCATTGCTGTATCCAGGGTATCTTCATGGTTTTGCTGGTTCTGTCGTCGATGGTGTCAGGGGCTTTTTAGGCCACAGTTAGCATTGTGCGTTCGCCTTGTAACTTTCATAATGAGCATTGGAATACATTCGACGGTAATAATGTTACATCTTCTTTTGTATTGTAATCGCACCATATAATAATAATAATAATACTAGTGGGTTCTTGTATAGCGCTCATGTCAGTCAGATTTGCCCCTCCTGGCGCTCCCGATTATAATTGTCTATACCGATTGATAAAACACAAACGACTAAATTATAACCATCATTATGATAGTGACTGATCATGAGCAGTAGCAAGCTGAATAATCAGCTTCAACGTAGAGGGCAATATTCTAATCATGAAAAATCATACTTTGATCAAGTCTGCCAAATACATGTACATACAAGAATGAGAATCAGAGATCCAAACGTTGTAAGTTTTTGTGTTCTTTATTTCAAGGAAATTGGAAATAAAGAGTCATACCATAAGGTCAATCCTTTATCACAAAACAAAGAAAAAATAAAATATGTATTCTAGACTTCACTGGAACTCAAAAAGATGGATTCTGCCTCGTGTTAAACCCCAGCCTGGCATTTTTTCGTCAAAAATTGATCATCATTTGCCACTCGATCTCTACCCTTGTGTAGTATTATCATTATTATTATTATTATTATTATTATCGTCTTCATCATCACGAATATCTTCATCATCGATACTTTTTATTATTACTACATGACTAGTTATCATCAATATGATAGGAGAAATGTAGAAAAGAGAATTTGATTTCGGGTTATAAACTAAAAACTTCACGTTGTACTCTGCTGCCACTGTATGGCTTACAAGTCACGACTGAGTGCTTACTTTACTTATAAACATGTTTGTTCAGTCATGGACCCTACTATACGAGTTGTAGTAAGGTCCATGGTTCAGTTGAGTTCTATCCGGATACAAATGCATCATTCAATTCAAACATAGTGAACTGTGAATTGCTTATGCATACGATCCTACAGCAGCTTATGATTAAGTACATGTATATTTCAAATTAAGGAAACAGTTCCTCTATCGTTTAACATTGTTAGATCTGAGATGCACGGCCATACGTGTTATCAGTGTCTGTAATATGGTATAACATTGAAGCCCTAAACACATCGCGCTTCAAGTGCCTCAAACAAGTTTACCGGTTTTACCATACTCGTTTTCCCCAATAGACTGTAGTGTTATGAAAACCGTTTGGCAATTAAACGCAAAATTTGGTTTCGGTTTCCAATCATAAATATCTTGATAATCAGACAGGCGATCGAATGGTAAAAGGCATGGGGTTCCTGATTGACCTAAAGGTTTATAATTAGCATTGCATCATGAGCTAGCATGAGCTAAATCCAGGATTTAGTTTCATAATCTGAGACAATGTTACCGGATCCCTTTAAGGAAACCTTTCCTCCATCAGGACAATGTACACGCATTTGGTACTCATACACACCAATGCAGCGTTGCAGAATACGATACCAAACGTACACTATTTTCTATACACACTAATGTGGGAATTCCCACTTTGGGAATTGCACATTTGTATTTGAAATTGCAGGGTGGATGAGTGTGACATGATCATAGAAGTTGCGAACCTGACTAGTCTCCCCCGAAGCCCCTGGTGTTTCTACAGGGATTGATTCGATTGATTGAATGGTTCATGCTTTTATTTATATTCCATGCACACAAAAAAAGGGAAAACGAGTTAGAGATATAGTAGTAGTAAGAATTGAGATGTAACTAATACGTTCTCTAGACATTCTAGGCATGGGAGCGATATGTAAAAGCGAACAAAATAGTTTTACTAAAATAGTCATTGCAATTAAAGAGCTGTCTATGGGTCATTGTTCATACTGCTGGAGAAAATAACGTTTGAGTGCATTCCTTAAATAATATAAAGGGGATCTCCCTTCTAAATCATAAGGGACCTGTATAAATAAACAAACTACTAGCAAGTAGGGTTCTCAATTTTGGAAAGTGAAAGGAGCCCGCTTGCCTGCGCGGTGGCGTAACTATGTAACTCGGTATTGTTTTTATAAACATTGTTACAATCTGCTAACTCATTCTAACTGAGCGAAAACAAACAAAACCCAAATCATACCAAAAGACGTTAAAAGATGGGAGTTGTTGCTATCTTGTTTGGCGTTCAACAATAAGGGATAGAGCAACGTCGATCTGGCGCTGCTCAGTGGTTGCCGGGCTCACGATCAATTGGGGGTCATTGTTCATACTGCTATGGATCATTCAACATTTACACATTTATACAGCCTGCAGTCATTAATATGGTATTTCGATCTCAAGGGCTTTTGTTTTGCTCTGAAGCTCTGATAATGTTTGCTTTGCATGCTCTATCAGTCAGTTATTGTATAGATTTGAACAATCGTTTGTAAATAAAGAAATCTCCATGAAGCACATTTAGCGTGTTCCCGATCCCAAGTGGCGTAGATTGAGCTCAGTCATCGGGGGGGGGGGGGGGGGGGGGGGGGCACCAGTCTCTACCCTCCTATTGATCAGTGTTTGTCAACCTTTTTTTAATGTCAAGGCACCCTTTTAAGAAATAAAAAGCTTCACGTTTCCCCAATCCCAGATACATCACAGAAGATTTACTTTGCATCACTATGGCACTCGTCGTTAGCCATCTATATGTAGGGGCACATTTGATTCTTAATTAGGTCATATTTACAGTATGATATTTATCAGACATTATAATGTGGTATGCTTAGCAATTTAAGCCTAGTAGCTCCTGTTGGAATGTTCCCCAGGGAGTGGAGAAAGTGCATACATTGTGTGCGGGCAAGCCAGAATCCGATGACCGGGGGTAATAATGTAAAGCGCTTAGAAACTCGGACATTTCCGACGTATTAATCGCTATATATAATATTATTATTATTATAATTATTATAAGATTAGGTCCACATTATGCCCTTAGACTATGATAATAAATATCAATGTTGTCAATAATCCAGGAAGTATATTGATACCATTAAATGTTATAAACAAGTCAACTGAACTTACAATTTTTTTAGCTTGCAACGAAAAACATCCACTCCAGGAGGCAGGTTCATAACATTTCAAGTTATTCAAAAGTTTGGGCATTTCCTTGCTATGAGTTTTTTTTCTTCTTTTTGTTTGGGGGAGGGGGTGGAGGGCTGGGGGGGGGGGGTTAGGGGTGGGAGAAAAAGCTGTAAAACCTATACCAAATAATATACCTCACAGTTATACAATTTGTTGAAGAGATATCATGATTTGGATGCAAGCTTACATTTTGTTTGTATCTGCAATGAACTAATACATAAAGATATAAGGTATATAGCAACAACAATGATCAAACATTCTTAGTACAATTCTAGTTCTTGTTTAAGAGGGAGATTTTAATTCTCAGTTTTAATCGATTGGTTGCAATTACATATAGCTTTCAAGAAATGCAACTCTTTATTTCAGGCTCAAGGCTTTTCCACAACACTGAATCACTTAATATAATTGTGGTTCGAGAAAATTGATACTTAATTTAGGAATGCTAATGTGACTGGACAGTCCGGCAAAAAATAGAGAAGAAAAACAATTCATTTTCATAAACACTATCATCTCAAAACTTAGACAGCATGTGCTTCCTTAGCGGATGAAATTTTCAACACGACAACATAAGTGACGAAAGGTGTAAAGTATTGAATGCAAGATGAGAATATACATGATCTTCCTACGCACTATAACGTTGCTTTGTGTGTGCGTTGGGGGGGGGGGGGGGGACTGTATGCCCGTGAATGTGTGTTGCGTTTGTTATTGCAAAATTGCAACGCGGGAATTCCCAATTACTACGGTATATAGTGTATACTTTTAGAAGGGAGGGTTTTAGTCCTGTAGAAGTTTCTCAGACCTGGAAAAGTTGTTAAGTACAAGGTTTTTTTGTTGATTTGTGTTCTAGATGGGTATTGAAGTAAATTCAGCTTGGTTGCCAGCTTGACAACCTTGAGCAACTTTTTTAATAGCCATATTAGCATAATCATCTAATTAACATATGTGCAACATGTAATAATGTTGCTAATCTCAATCCAGGAAGCCTAAAAAAAAAAGAATAATACGACTTTTCAAGAGTTTTCTATGGTAAGGAATTCATGTATGACACCATTTTTTTTATTCCCAGTAATGCAATTGTCTTAAATAGCATAATTAGCATAATGAGCTAATAAGCATGTGTACAATATATGGACTTCATTGACATTGTTTATGTATAAATCCTAAAAATGGTGCAATGCAACATTGTAAATCACTTTTGAAAGACTTATCATTAATTCATGAGAAGATATTCTATGTAGATGTAATATATTTACCCTAATTAGCATAATAATCTAAAAAGCATATTATGTGCAATATGTAATAAAGTTGCTAATCTTAATCAAGGAAGCCTGAAAACATGGATAATACGACTTTTCAAGGGTTTTCTATGGCGAGGAATTCATTTATGACACCAGTTTTTCATTCCAAGTAATGCAATTGTCTTAAATAGGATAATTAGCATAATGAGCTAATAAGCATATTATTGTGTACAATATATGGACTTCATCGTCATTTTTAATTTTTTTTTTAATCTATAAAGCATAAAAATGGTGCAGGGCAACATTGTAAATCACTTTTTAAAGACTAATCATTAATTCATGAGAAGATATTCCATGTAGATGTAGTATAATTACTCTAATTAGTATAATAATCTAATTAGCATATTATGTGCAATATATAATAATATTGGTAATCTTAATCCAGGATGCCTGAAAACATGGATAATATGACTTTTCCAGGAATTCTGCCACAAGCTTGAGCAACGTCGGGCTTGTACTCTCAATGGTTCCGGCTTTGGTAAACATAGACAGATCATAGTTTGCACTGTTGTATTCAACATCCCTGGCCTATGTACGTACCTGTCTCAACACATCATCAATTCCACCACTATCATCTGCTTTAACCATCTTCAGTATATTTCCGACAGTCTCTCTAAATCAAAGGACTGAAGCCTAACCATCAATGCGTATGATGACCCCGTCATTTCCTCGACATTTCATAAGGTTTGACAACATTGCCTTGCGACCAAGATAACAACCACATTGGACACACAATTTGTGAAACTCAATAGAGTCCCCAATAATTGATATTCTACAAAATACTAATTAGGCTTATTAGTACAATAATTACATATTAATCCAATTGCATTACTTAAAAATAACAACTGGTGTCCCAAATAAATCCCTTATCATGGAAAACCCCGGAAAAGTCATATTATCCCTATTTTCAGTCTTCATGGATTAAGATTAGCAACATTATTATATATTGCTCTTACAGTGTATATGCTAATTAGGCTAATTATACTACATCTTCATGGAATATCTTCTCATGAATTAATGTGTAGTCTTTCAAAAGGTGATTTACAATGTTGCATTGCACCATTTTTAGGCTTTATAAATAAACAATGACAATGAAATCCATATATCGTACATAATAAATTAGCTCATTATGCTATTTGAGACAATTGCATTACTTACAAATAAATACTGGTGTAATAAATGAATTCGTCTTCATAGAAAATCCTTGAAAAGTCGTATTATCCATTCTTTCAGGCTTCCTGGATTAAGATTAGCAACATTATTACATATTGCACATATATGCTAATTCGTTTATTATGCTAATTAGGGTAATTATACTACATCTACATGTAATATCTTCTCATGAATTAATGATTAGTCTTTCAAAAGTGATTTACAATGTTGCATTGCACCATTTTTAGGCCTTATAGATAAACAATGACAATGAAATCCATATATCGTACATAATAAATTAGCTCATTATGCTATTTGAGACAATTGCATTACTTACAAATAAATACTGGTGTAATAAATGAATTCCTCTTCATAGAAAACACTTGAAAAGTCGTATTATCCATGTTTTCAGGCTTCCTGGATTGGGATTAGCAACATTATTACATGTTGCACATATGCTAATTAGATGATTATGCTAATATGGCTATTAAAAAAGTTGCTCAAGGTTGCCAAGCTGGCAACCAAGCTGAATTTACTTCAATACCCACCTAGAACACAAATCAACAAAAAAACCTTGTACTTATCAACTTTTCCAGGTCATGTACATGGTATATGGTACCGTCTACTGGACTATTTGTAAACATCCCCAAGTGAATGGAATGGTTGGTTTTCCCAAATTCTAAAAAAAAATCATTTGCCTTAGATGTTACTAAGTGTAGTTACTATGTTACTATTTGTGAAAACCTACTGCACTATCTGAAGAAAGTACACATTCGCGTACTTTCACTCCCCCATACAAAACAGAGCCACGCGTATTTTCATTACATAGATTGTACGATCAATGAGGGGAAACATGAAATCAGTTGTAACATGAAACAAATAACCCGATCTTACTAAACACGCTACTACCCCCCCCCCAATCTTACCATGCGACACACAACACACTCACAAACTCATACGCAAAGATCATTTAAACATTTTTTCATTCTAAGTTTAACCTTAATATTTTGTTTTGAGGCCGCCATCCTAGTCAAGCATCGCTTATGATTGCGGTCTCCCGCTCTTTTTCACAGATAGTTTGGATAATACTCTAAATTTATAATAATATGTTATAGAAATATTAAGTTTCGTTAGTACATGTACATGAGTAAAAAAAAAAAAAAAAAAAAAAAAAACTTTTAAGTTATTATTGTTTGTATATGCTGTATTATACCTTACGTTTACATGTTTTTTTTTGTAATTCAGTTATCATATTTGGAAAAATGCAGAAATCAAATTAAATCAAATTAAATCGAATTCTTTAAAGCCGCAATTTTTTGGTCAGGTACTTCCTAAATATTTGAAATTTGTTTTCCCCAAACAACCCATACGTGAGTGTCAATATTCATCTATTTGGGCTAGACCAATGATTACAAAACTAACAACTATTCCAACAATTTGATTTGACTCACAATTTATTTGATTTGAGGTTTGAATTCACGCACAAGTAATAATAACGTCCTTTGAGAGCGTTTGATATAGTATGAAATAAAGATCTACCCTCTACAAAAAAAAAATGTAATGTCTATTCTGGTTAATCATACAAAATTATGTTATCTTAGTTATCAGGATGTCCTAACCTTTATCATGTTACAGATAAAACCACATCATTCCCCTCATCGACTAAAACTATTAATAGCCCATCTACTGCTGATACTACTATTCCTACTACTGCTGCTCCTGCTACTACACAGAAATGTATTACGAATACAATTTCATATTTTAGTACTGTGATATAATGTCAAGGAAAAAGAACCGGAGAATTTGACAGGCGAGTTGCCCCTATCCGAGATATTGAGAAATACAAGTATGTCGGCCCGTACTTATTTCCGCGAGGATGGCAATTCTACATTTACACAATAGGACAAAGAGAACCCTTTTTCTAGGATATTGGGGTTCATAAAACAACCGCTGTGCCACTGTGTTCCCTTTTCAGTCGAACCTTCATTAATACTTGCATAACCTTAAATGTTTCTAGAAGTACCATTCCGTCTTGATCGAAAGTATAGTGTCAAAACCCCTGATGAAGCAATTTGTTTTTTAAGTAAAGAATATTAAGTAAAGTAAAGAAGAAAACCACTGACAATTTCTTTTTAAATGTTCACATATTCGAAATATGACAATAAAGAATTGAAATGTTTGGAGCCAAATTTCATTAAAATATTTTGTATTGCGATACATACATTTCGATGTGCAATGCATATGACGTAAAGCAAGATTATGAGTCAATTAACATTATTTTTGATGAATTTAAGCGTCACAGTTTACACCGCTTCCCATGTACTACACGATCCTATCCTAATTACTTGCAGTCAGTTATTTTCTTGCACAATGTAGATTGCAGAGAAGAACAGTGAGCTAAGTATTAAAGAGACCTAATAACATTTTTCAGATGAGAGAAAATAGGCACATCGGACTCCGGGGGTCGTATTTGAAATTACTTGAAATTCAATTTTGCTTACAATATATTGATCTACCTGTGTGTCACAAAATAACTCAATCGTTATGCTTCTACACTCAAAGGGATTCGAAAAGACGAACACTACGCTCGTTCGCACTTGTATTTATTATTAAGGCTACATGTACGCAAAAAGCGTTTATCCACGCTTATGAGGATCATTCATTGTAAAAACAAGAGAACAGAAATTTGATTGTTAATGACAACTTTAAATTTACTTCGAAATTGACCTCTACTTATTATTCAATGAAATATAAATGTCACAATGCTATGTTAAGTTTTAGTTGTCTTTTTTCATTTTTGTTATGAACATCAAAAACAAAATGATAATCTACTTTTATTACACATAACAATATTCAGTCTGATAGATTATTTCTGGTTTTAGTGTGAAATAAGGAAATAAGGATAACATTTAAAAAATAAAATGTCTTTGATCCAATTGGTTTTATTTCCAAAATCTTTTAAAATTGCAATTTTTGGTCAGGCACTTCCTAATTTTTTGAAACAACCCATATGTGAGTGTCAATATTCATCTCGCTAGACCATTGATTCAAAAGCGTACAACTATTCCAAACTATTGATTTGACACACATTTTATTTGATTTGAGGTTTGATTTCACAGACAAGTAATAATATCCAACGTCCTTTGAAAGCGTGTGATATATTACCAAATGAAGATCTACCCTCTACAACATTTTGTCAATGTGATTTCTATTCAGGTTGATCATGCACAAGTATGTTATCTTAGTTATCACGGCGAAATGTAAGTCGTCACAAGGCAATGAATTGGTTCTACATTCCATTCCAAACATTTAGGTGTTGACAGATTTTTAAAAGCCTGTTGTATGTCTTATTTGCATGTAAAAAAGGATGACAAATTTGAAACTAGGTTGGGAGAATTTACTGTTAGAGGGTTTCACACATCGACGTAAAAAAAATAAATATATATCTAATAGTGGTTTAAGAATGTGTTCGGGATTTTTTGCATGTAAGAGGGATAGTACGGTAAAAGGAATATATTAAGTAACATTTCATTAAAACAATTACGCAGTTTTTTTTATCAACGTTTAAGAATGTTACCGTTTCACTCTAATTTTTTAAGTTTTTTCTTGATATTTCGTGCATATATTTTCCGTCGCCAGGTATTGCATGGCTCACCGACGGTGTCAACAAATTAGAGGAGGCACTTCGCAAACATGTTACTCCATGGACTGTGCTGTGTGTTTCGCATGCGCTAATCATAGAACCATCGCGTTAATCAGATTATCTCGAAAACAACCTGGCACGGGGGGATTTGGGGCTTGGCACAATGGGGATTAGCCCTGTGGCATGATAAGAGTTAAACAAAAAATACCAAAATCATGTTGCTTTCGGAGTATGACACCATTTTTAAATATATATTAGTATTTTGAAAAGAAAAGAAAAACATATTGTGATCAAGCTTTGCTTATTCGTTTGTTAGCTCGACACACAACACTTGAATGGAAATATTTGTTGATGTTGATGTGACGATTAATGGTTTCATGTGACAAGAAGATTGTCCCCGGCCGCAATTTTTTTCCCACTTGAGCTTCGGACCCCAGTATGAACTCATTTGCATACAGCCAATCAGAGCTCATCTGGTCAATAACTAGCTTGTAAAGATTTTACGGATGCGAAAGGGTACGACGCGAAGCTCCTCACACCCAAACAGCGCCTTGCCTATGTCAGCATACATGGTGTGCGTATGCCATGGCACAGCTAGGCTTGGAAATAATTTCATTTGTGCTCTAGCATGTCTACCTTTTAGATCTACACCTCTAATAATAATATTAGCTTATGAAGTTGCTGTGAAAACTTATTACTTAGCACTAATTTAAAATTATTCTGGCAATCAATGATAGGCCTTATCGTCATCAAAGCCGCTATATAGGGACTCATTACTAAAGATTTTACGGTTGAGACATTTATTATAGATCTACACCTATAAAAGGCTCTAAGGCCAAACAAAAAAGGGAAGCAGGCGGTGACGCTAAACACATGGTCTTATAATATCAGCTTAATAAATTGCTGTGATGTTCAAAGTTCTCAGGTAAGAATTCCTGCAATAAAAGAAGTAACAAAATACAGCTGATATTATAAGAGCCTTTTAGAGGTGTTTTAGTCTAGATCTATTATAAACTCTCAACCGTAAAATCTTTAGAAATGAGTCCCTTTGATTTTTTTTAAATTTATTTATTTCTAATCTTTTGACAGGGTAGCCCATTCAACAACAAGTAGTGGTCTTCCATAGGGCCCTGAATAAACATGAACATATTTACATCGTTTATAACGTATACACAGAAAAGTTAAACAAATAATACTCGTTTGCAAAATAAACATATATCATTAAAGCTAAAGACCAGTTATGGTCATGCGATTGCATTGTGAAAGAAACGTTGTGAAATCGATCAGAAAAGGTTGATCATCTAGCATAGATGTATGCAAGGGTCTGGAATCATCAAAATGATAAGAAATTTGGCCAAGTCTTCATAAAGTTAGAAGCACTGTACACAGAAAGATGTATATGGGACTACACACACACGTGCGCGACACGTGCATTTCATATCTCTCAACAGGCGAGAGATACACTAATTTACCAAATATATCAATTAGTAGGCGGTTTCCCGTCAAAAAAATTATCATCATGTAATATTCAAAACATATTCTTTCACATAATTGGTAATAAGAGATCCATTTCATTTTTTGAAATTGGGGCGTTCCCAATACTGGTCTTTACCTTTAACCTAGTAAACAGTAATGTCAATAGGAAAATATTGATTAAGTCGCAATTATGTGAATAAGTCATGTTAATTTTACAGAACCTGCACGAAGTGTATGTTCGGCTGAGCCATTCACAAATTACAACTTGCTTAAAC